>NC_140475.1:20580808-21180808 GCF_051167445.1 Perissodus microlepis
TTTGGTGTCGTGTTTTCACTTTCCACAGTTTTTGCTGTTGTATCATCTGAAATTAGAAGTTAAAAAAAGAGGGAAAGTATTTTTCATGTGCTGTAAATCATATTAAAAGACCACTTTGAACCAAAAAATAAATAAATATTTTTGATAAACTTAGTTTTAGTAACATCACCTGATTTTAGAAGCGTCTTAATTGTTGTGGTTGTTTCAGTTTTTCTGGCTGGTTTCTTTGTTGTTTTTGTGTCACCTGAATAAATGAAATAACACAACATACATTTGTCCACAGCTTGACCTGTAAGCAGCCACGTCACTGTGTGATGACACTGTTCATATGTCAGCACAGAGCAGCTTAATGTCACCGTATCAGTGTCCTTATGTTCAGTCACTGGTGAACATAATGTAACAATGTGAAAGACAAAAACGTGTATTAGGACAGATATATTAATCACTTAATCCAAGAAGAGTTTGCGCTAAAACTATTTTGATGTAAATACTCACAGGTAATAACAGAGAGACGAGCCAAAGACTGATGAACCAGAGTGTGTTTAGATGGTGTTTCCTCGACTTTGTATTGTTGACAGTAATAAAAACCAACATCCTCGACTGTGAGCTTCTTTATAAGCAGAGAACAGTTCACTGTAACACTCAGTCTGTCTGGTTTAGTTTTGGCCTCTTCAGCAATCTGTCCAAGTGTGATCAGCTCTACTGTTGTTGGTTTGTTTCTTGAAGCAAACGTCCACGTAGTCCCATCACAGTTATTCTGCTCATCTATCACATTTAGACAAGGCAGAGTGACGTCATCTCCAACTTTCATAAACATGGATGTTTTATTTAGAGATACTGTTGAGAAGATTAAAGAGAAATAGGAAAAATAAATTAGAATCCAGCAGTTTTTACAATCAGAGTGAAGATCATTTCAGACACAAGTTTATAAACAGAGCACGATCAGCTGTCTTATTTACTGTAAAGGTTATTGACTGATATTGATAATGTTTAGATTTACTGCTATTAAAATGTTTCCTGTATTCTTACCTGTAATCTGAATCATCAGCATCAGACTTAAAAATATTTGAATCCATCTGAATTCATCCATCGTGCTTCTCTGTCTCACTTCTTTCTTGTTCTCGATCTCGACTGTCACACCCTCTGAACTGTTGACTCTTTAAGACTGTTTGTACTTCCTGTTATTTGTCAGTCGTCACATCGTCACCACAACTTTAGTAATTATCAGTTCTTTCCCTTTTTTGTTGATGTTTATGTTTCATAGAGAGGTTCATCAGCTATTTACATCTCTGAAATTCATGAATGCATTTTTAAAAAAGGAAAAAAAATATTGTAAAGAGAAACGATAAGAAGACTCAGCAGGTGGGCATTGTGTCCATTTGTGACAATGACGTGTTTGACACCATGAAAATAAAAAGACGACTGAGGACTGAATGTGTGAAGATTGTTAGTAAAGATAAATGTTTCCATCCTTTGTTTTAACAGAGCTTGTTAGAAAACAGACAGCACATAAGAACAAACAGTCGAAGCATCAAACTCCTACATGTTGACTGATGTGTAAGAGATGAAGATATCCAACTGCAGCTATAGAAAATACAGCAGATAAGATATTTTAGTGGACTGAGACCCTCCTCTTCCTCATTGTTAACATGAAGTTATTTCTTTCTGAGAGCTGAAGAGGAAGTGTTTTTGTAAGAGTGAAGGAACTGCAGCAGCAGCAGAGCTCCGAACGTTTGAGTCTGTAATAATGACCAGATAAACATCAGAAACACAAATGATTAAAACACTGATGAAGCCTCTGTTTTGGACCCATTTTCTCATTTTTCAGTTTGTCCATCTTTGACTCGTCTCGTTTCCCCAACCACTAAATGGATCTCTCTCTTCTCTCTCCTCTGTTCTAAAAATGAGTTTGGGGAATTACAATATTCTCTCATCATGGTGTACTAAGGATATTTTATATTTTATGAGTCACAGTCAGGAGGATGTAGGAGAGAAAATGAGGAGGCACAAATGAGAGTAATGAGAATTTCCTCGGGAGAAGGTGGTTCAGGTGTGATTAACAGGTGACTGTACACAAAGTGACAGACTGAGGACCTCTGGTGGACAGAAAAGGGTACTACATGAAAAAAGAGCTCAGCCCTAAACTGTGACAATTAATTATTTATTTTGCATAAATACAGTTTCACCTGCAGCAAACACTGAAACTGGATAGAAATTTGTTTTAATATTGAGATCAAATTATCATAAACAAAACAGAATATTTATACAGATTCTAAAGATGATTAAAGACACGTTATAAAACGCACACTGGACAAAATACAAGATGATTAGGACATTAAAAACATCTTTAATCAGACTAAAACATAAATACCATGAAACACACACACACACACACACACACACACACACACACACACACACACACACACACTTAGACAAATCATATCTAAGATATTTAATGTGTGAAACCAGATGAGATGATACTGATAATATAACAGCAGCGATTTTATCACCAAGTTGTTGATCAGTGCAGTCTGATAGAAACAGCTGAGTCTCCCACATTTTCATAGTTGACTGGAACATCTTCATCTCTATCATAATGTACCTGTCAAATAAATTATTATTAGTCCTTTATTTATCCAGGTAAAAATCTCATTGAGATTAACATCTAATTTCCAAGAGAGACCTGGCATCATGGCAGCAAAAGTCAAAAGTACATGCATCACATAATTACATAACAATTAAAAAATACAATATTCCTACAAACATGTGAGAAATATACAACAACAGATCATTAAGAGTGGCATTAAAAACAATCACACTGACTAAAAGAGTTATTATATAGAATTTGTATTCTATTTTTATCCTATTGTATATTTTATTCTATTTTATTCTACTGTATATAGTATTTTATTTGATTCGATTCTGTAGAGTTGTGTACTGTATTTATTCTTATTATATTCTAGTTTTTGCTTTATAACTTTTTCACTGTCCACTTCCTGCTGTGACAAAACAAATTACCCACGTGAGGGACTAATAAAGCTTATCTTATCTTATCTTATTTTATTCTCTCCTTTCTTTAAGATGGACTTAAAACGTAACTGTTTCTGACATTTTCAGTTCCTTCTGCAGATCATTCAAGTAAACAGGGGCAGCAAATTTAAAAGGCTTTTTTCCTAATTCTGTTCTGATTTTTGGGACAATCAATTGTATGATATTGTGGGAACGATAGTGGCTGCTATCATAATGTACCTGTCAAATACATAGAAACAAGAAAAAATATATCAGATTGGATTTAGACAAATACATTTTCTTTTTTTTAAATCCTGTCTTGTCTGAGAGCTGAGATTCAGAATCATGATCTGAATGTGATGTTGTGCCAAACACATTTGCTTCTCCAACATGAGCTCTACAAATTCTTTACAAGCTCCTCTTGTTTTTCTGTTTCCTTGACCTGTTTATTTATTAATTTCTGTTACATTTTTTCTGTTTTTCCAGGATACGTGTGATGACACACCTGCCCCCAAAGGCCATTATATGGTGCATGGTGATGTGTCATTAGCTGCAAAGATGTAATTAAAAAGGAGGGGTGGGTCATCGTCCAGTACAGGCGGCAAAGACACATGATTGGCCCAACCCACTGCGGTCTGTGCAGCCCACGCCGCCTCCTAACACACACACTCTTCACTCTGCTGCCTTCTGGCAAGAGGTACCAGAGCATTCAGGTCCTCACTGCCAGACTGCAAAACAGTTTCTTCCCTCAAGCCGTCAGACTCCTGAACACTCAGTGACTGGAGACACACACACACACCTTCATGGAAATATAAGACTGGGAGCTGGAAGACTACCCCAAGAATGAGAGAGACACCTAACAACTGGCTTAGTAAGCATCTCCATTCCCCACACCCCACCACAGGGTGCAACCAACTGCTAACCTGAGTTTGCAGTGACAACGCCTCAGAGCACCACAGTGCCTGAGGAGCACCTGTTGCTCCCACTGCAAATACCAGTTGAGAGCATTTAGATGAGTCCCAAGTCATGGGACTGCATCCCAACCACAGTTATTTTCACACCTGACAACAGACAAACAAAAAAAGGTCAAACTAGCAAACTAGCCTGAGTCTCAGACAAGCTTCAGCCAGCAATTGATGCCCCCCTCCCCCGATCTCAAAAAAAGGGCCTGCGTGCATTGAAGAGCCCCTGAGAGACAACCAGGACATACTGATGCAGGCCAACCCACCCAACAGAGTGAAGCAGCCACGGGGGGCTTAAACCAGTCCCAACCAGGAAGAGACCCAGCCAAAAACTGGGCAACCCAGGGAACCAGGGCTCCAGGCCCTACAAGTGGAAGAAGAGCCCAGCCACCCAATCAGGACCTGAACCTGCAGCCATGAGCACAAAATGCAGCACATCCCAAGACTGCAAGGGAGTACCCACCCCAGCCCTTCACCACCACCTTTCTAATAACTTCATTTCATTGTCTCAGCCACGGATGGTAACTGGAGACAGACAAAGCTATAAATAAAGCTACAGTAAAATCAGCTGGTGGCCTATTGAAACCATGTCCTCCACCCTCTGGAAACATGGGACCACAGAGCTCATACAAGCAGCATAAAAATGACGTCTACAGTGAGTCTGAGTTTGACAATGAAACAACGTCCACAACCAAATTTGGACTATAAACAGCCCGTACACGGAGACCCTACAGATGTCAACACTTGACGTTTAGTAGACATCAGAAAAAAGACGTCGCCTGACGTTCCAAAACAACCCTTCAGTGGACTGACGTGTACAAAACGTCACTCTGACGTCACCTTGCGCAGTGGGGTGCGTCGCGTTTTGTTAATTCGTGATTTTTTGTTCAAATTCTTTTGCTTTGCATCCTGCTGGTTTTCTTTCAGTGTGTCAGCTGTTGGGACAAGCTTAACAACTTTATCACAAATATTTAATAATAATTTCAGTGATAATTTAAAGGCAGATGACAGCATCAATGATCCACTTTCCCAAGACAAACCCTCACATGTGGGGTTCAAACCAACAACCTTTCACTTATAAACTTCTGACTCTCAGTCCTCTGCTGAACCACATTTCGCTCAAGAATTTCAAAATAATCTGTGAAATGTTGTTTACAGCATCAGAAATAAACATTTAGAAGTTTTTGTTATGTTGGATTACTGAGTTTTGTACTCACTGTGTTTTCATCCATCTGTGTTTTCTTCCCTAAAATGAGAAAAAAAGTCAATTTAATATTAAAATAAAAATTCAAAATCATTCAAACATCTCATGATTAAATTTACCTTTAGTTTTTGTCCACATGTTGACTGTCACAGCTGTTATTAAAAGTGCTGCCAATCCCACAGAGACAATTATGAACCTCAAAGATACAAAATCTGAAAAAAGTGAATCAAAACGTCTAATTATTCACATGACTTCTTTGCAGTTTTCTGTTTAAATTATTTAAATTATTTATTATGTAATATTTAAATGTAAAGTACACAATAAAGTTAAACACCTGAAATTTGAGGGACTCAAATTCAAAAGCATTTTCTAGTTTAAAATATGGAAAAAGGCTAAAGATGGCTGCCATGTTTACACAGTCAGCTGATGAAATGTTATATGAAGAGGAAAATACAGACACACATAATCAGAGACATTTGCTTTCATTCACATTATGTGAACCAAAGTCAGTTATTCCTGTCTAAATATCTTATTAACAAAAACGTTTGAGTTCAGACGTGTGATTTTTCTCACAGACGATTAAATGAATAAATAGATCTCCACCCACAGCCATGATACTCAGAGACAAATATTTATGTTTAATATTTATGTTTAATACAAAAATGAAAACATCTTCAGACCAAAAGTTTCCATCTTATGTTTCCTGTAGGATACATGTCTGACTGTCACTCAGCTAAATGTACATAAATGTAATTAAACATCTGATATAAAAATATAAAATCCAAAATAGAAACATAAAAAGTAAAATATATGTTACAGTATATTTGTAACTTTTCATTTGCAGTCACATGGTTGAGTTACCATGTTGTGAATCTGCAGATGATTTGTTGTTTGGTGTCGTGTTTTCACTTTCCACAGTTTTTGCTGTTGTATCATCTGAAATTAGAAGTTAAAAAAAGAGAGAAAGTATTTTTCATGTGCTGTAAATCATATTAAAAGGCCACTTTGAACTGAAAAATAAATAAATATTTTTGATAAACTTAGTTTTAGTAACATCACCTGATTTTAGAAGCGTCTTAATTGTTGTGGTTGTTTCAGTTTTTCTGGCTGGTTTCTTTGTTGTTTTTGTGTCACCTGAAAAAATGAAACAACACAACATAAAACTTTTCCATGTTTTTCATCTGTTGTAACTTCAAGCTTTAGCTGATTTTAGTCGTATTAAATAGTTGATCATGATCTCACCTGTTTCCTCACCTGAGGTCTGATGGCTGAAGGTAAACAGCTGCACTTCTCCTGTTTCAGCATCAGTCACTTCACACTTCAGTATTTTATGAGGTGATGAGTTAAAGTAATGATTCTCCAGAACAGACGCAGTGGTGGAGCAGTCAGTCTGTGAAGTCACTAATTGTTTGTTCTCTTTGTCCACATCTTGACCTGTAAGCAGCCACTTCACTGTGTGATGACACTGTTCATATGTCAGCACAGAGCAGCTTAACATCATCTTCTCAGTGTCCTTATGTTCAGTCACTGGTGAACATAATGTAACAATGTGAGACACAAAAACGTGTATTAGGACAGATATATTAATCACTTTAACTGATTATTCCTTAATTATTATAATTATGATTAATGTTTGTTTGTTCCAAGAAGAGTTTGAGCTAAAACTATTTTGATGTAAATACTCACAGGTAATAACAGAGAGACGAGCCAAAGACTGATGAACCAGAGTGTGTTTAGATGGTGTTTCCTCGACTTTGTATTGTTGACAGTAATAAAAACCAAAATCCTCGACTGTGAGCTTCTTTATAAGCAGAGAACATTTCGCTGTAACACTCAGTCTGTCTGATTTAGTTTTAGCTTGTTCACCAATCTGTCCAAGTGTGATCAGCTCTACTGCTGTTGGTTTGTTTCTTGAAGTAAAGATCCACGTAGTCCCATCACAGTTATTCTGCTCATCTATCACATTTAGACAAGGCAGAGTGACGTCATCTCCAACTTTCATAAACATGAATGTTTCATTTACAGATACTGTTGAGAAGATTAAAGAGAAATATGAAAAATAAATTAGAATACAGCAGTTTTTACAGTCAGAGTGAAGATCATTTCAGACACAAGTTTATAAACAGAGCACGATCAGCTGTCTTATTTACTGTAAAGGTTATTGACTGATATTGATAATGTTTAGATTTACTGCTATTAAAATGTTTCCTGTCTTCTTACCTGCGATCTGAATCATCAGCATCAGACATAAAAACATTTGAATCCATCTGAATTCATCCATCGTGCTTCTCTGTCTCACTTCTTTCTTGTTCTCGATCTCGACTGTCACACCCTCTGAACTGATGACTCTTTAAGACTGTTTGTACTTCCTGTTATTTGTCAGATGTCACATCCTCACCACAACTTTAGCAATTATCAGTTCTTTCTCTTTTTTGTTGATGTTCATACTTCAAAATCTGAGTCCATCAGCTGAAATCTCCTAAATTCATGAATGCATTTTTAAAAAGGAAAAACGATTGTAAAATGTTTTAAAAATTTGAGTCCACCAACTGAACTCTTTCAATATTGAATGAATGAATGAATATCTTTATTCGAGCAACCGAATAATAATAAAGTTATTGTAATGTACAATTGTAATATACAATTACACACACAATAAAAAATAAAAAAAAAACAAGTTTAGCTCGAAAAGGAGTGGGATGAAGACAAGCTTTTTAACTCCCACTCCTACAATCTTATCTGAGTTTTAAATTTTGTAGTTACGCAGAACATTTAAATATTTGTGACATACAATTACAATTATAAAATTATCACATTGTCATAATTACAACATACAGTAGTGTAAATATTAAGCATCAGTAATACAGTCTTTGTTACCACCGTTGAGTATCACAGTCATCACCATCATGGTCATTACATCCTCTCCATATATTATTTATATTTTAGCTATGAAAATATCAATGAAGTTTGCTTCCATTGTATAGTAGTAACTTTATCATTTTTACTTTTGAGAATTAATTCTGGTCTACTGTTTCCTAATAATGGAGATAGCAGTAATAACAACAGCATAAGACAATATCAACAGTGTCCATTTCAACTCTACAAGATAATTGTTTATATAAGTATTTGTTGTTAACATTCTATATATAAACAAAGAAGAAAGAAAGAGAAAGAGAGAAAAAAAAATTTTTTATAAATAAAAGTTCTAAAGAGAAACGATAAGAAGACTCAGCAGATGCACATTGTGTCTATTTGTGACAATGACGTGTTTGACACCATGAAAATAAAAAAAAGACGACTGAGGACTGAATGTGTGAAGATTGTTAGTAAAGATAAATGTTTCCATCCTTTGTTTTAACAGAGCTTGTTAGAAAACAGACAGCACATAAGAACAAACAGTCGAAGCATCAAACTCCTACATGCAGGCTGATGTCTAAGAGATGAAGATATCCAACTGCAGCTATAGAAAATACAGCAGATAAGATATTTTAGTAGACTGAGACCCTCCTCTTCCTCATTGTTAACATGAAGTTATTTCTTTCTGAGAGCTGAAGATAAAGTGTTTTGGTGACAATGTGCGAGCTGCAGCAACAACAGAGCTCTGGACATTTGAGTCTGTAATAATGACCAGATAAACATCAGAAACACAAATGATTAAAACAGTGATGAAGCCTCTGAGCCTCTCTATCCACCCAACTACGTGTTCTCTCAGTTTATTTCTTAAGTTTAATGTTTAAAAATCACTTATTGTCACATGTATGTTAGAGATCAGAATAGAGGGCCTGGATGAACAGAAACAGACTGTATGTGGTTTCTTTGTGGATGTCGAAAGAGAAACTGTTGAAGCAGGAAGAAAAGGCTCAAACACGATGTGAAGAAATGTGAAACAAAAAACCAGGTTGAAAAGTTCAGAGAAAATGAGTGAATCTCGAGATCAGATGATCGAGGAGAGCTGACTGAAAAACTGCCCAATTTTTATTTTCTAAATCTTTGACTCGTGTTTAATGAAATGAAACATCCTTTGCTTTGGAGCCTCACTTTGAAGTAAAGTCAATTAAATATGAATTTTGACTGAAATGAATTTTTACCCTGAAAGTAAAAACTGCGTCACAGGAGGAACAAAACAAGAAGGAACAAAGTATGGAAATGAGAAAAGTCTTGGAAGAAGGTGATGTAGGTGTGATTAACAGAACTGAACTGTGACAATTATTATTTTGTTCTGCAGTACAATTTACAACCTGCAACAAAGAATAAAACGAATAAAACAATGTTTTTTATTCAGATGAATTAAATACAATAAGACATTAAACATGATCTCACCTGTTTCCATAGCTGAGGGTTGAATGTGTCAGTTTCAGTCACTATGGAGAAATTTTGGAAAAGACACAGTGGAGGAGTAGCTAATCTGTGAAGTCACAATTTGATTGTTATTTTTAATCACATCGTCACCTTTTTTCAGCCACTTCACTGTGTGATCACACTCTTCACCTGTCAACACGGAGCAGTTTAAAATCAGCTTATTGTGGGGTCAGTCACTGGTGAACATAATGTTATAATGTGAGATAACTACAGACAAATTAGTCATGTTATCATAATCAGTTTCATTTCAATGTTCCATCTAAGCTCGTGAGCACTGCTGACATGGTCTCCCCACACAGAAAATCTGCGCTGCGCACAAAAACAAAAATCCAGCCTGAATTGGAATGAAAGTAAATAAATGTCTTTATTTTATTTCGCTGATTTTCGGTGCGTGGAGACTGTGTCAGCAGTGCACGATTGCTCACGCGCTCAGCTTAGAGGGAACAGTGATTGTGATTACTGCTTTTGTTCCAAGAAGAGTTTGAGCTATAAAAAAAAGTACTGTTTTAAATGCTCACAGATAATAACAGAGTTGAACCAGAGTGTGAGTTCAGGTTTCTATTTGACTTTGTATTGATGACAGCAACAAAGACCAACATCCTCAGCTGTGAGCTTCTTTATAAGCAGAGAACCGTTCGCTGTAACACTCAGTCTGTCTGATTTGGTTTTAGCTTCTTCACCAATCTGTCCAAGTGTGATCAGCTCTACTGTTTCTCTGTTGAAGTAAAGATCCACTCAGTACCATCACAGTTATTCTGCTCATCTATCACATCTACACAAGGCAGAGTGACGTCATCTCCAACTTTCATAAACATGGAGGTTTCATTTACAGATACTGTTGAGAAGATTGAAGGAACTTTCAGAAACAACCCTATAAATATGTCCAATGCTCCTCTAAAACATGGATGATCAGCTTTTTAATTAATTTGCAGTTAAGTGATTGTAGTATTGATGACATTTAGTTTTCCTGTCATTAAAATGTTTCCTGTAGCCTGAGCACTAGTTTAGCTCACAAGCTAAGCAGGTGACATTATGCCACAAAGTCAAATGCAGCAGCCTGACAGTTAGCTGCGTGCCTTCCCCCACTTTCTCTCTCTCTCCCTGCTTTCCTATCCTCTCTTCACCACACTATAAAGACATCTATAAAGATGCTACATAAATCAGACATAAAAACATTTGAATCCATCTGAATTCATTCATTGTGCTTCTCTGTCTCACTTCTTTCTTGTTCTTGACTGTCACTTCCTGTCATTAGTGAGACGTCACTTCCTAATTACAACTTCAGTAAACTTTAGTAAGTTGTCTCCTTTACTTATGTACATAATTTTTTTTCACATTTTTGATATTTAGCATTTTTTAACAATGGTATTATAATTTTTGTACGAGAAATTGCACGTTGTGGTTGACACTGAGTCCACTCATGCGGCATATTTGTGACAATGACACCACGGAGATAAAAAGATTACTAAGGAAATTGAATGTGTGAAGATTGTCAGTTAAGATAAATGTTTCCAATAAACGGAGCACACTTTTCTTTACATATTACAAAACAGACAGCACAAAACAACATGTACTTGCAAGGTCAAACTCCTCAACCTCCACAACATGTCCTCTTCATGTCTGAGAGATTGCCTAATTATGAAGTTGCAGCTACAGGAAAATACAGCATACAAGTCTGAAACCACATGGTCATCACTGTTCATCTAATGATGGCGTTTTAGGAGTTTTTTTTTTTTTAGTAAGAATGTGGCCACAGCAGCAGAGCTCTGGAGGTGTTAGTCTATAATAATAATCACAACCAGATAAAATCAGAAACACAAATGGTCAACACTCTGAAACGACTGAATTAAAGTGAGCGTCATGTGAAGGTATTTTACTGCTGTAAATGAAAACACTGCAAAGAGAATATTTTATTGCATAAAATAGTGCTCATCGTATTTTGTGAACATTTGTTTAGCCAGATTGTGTGCCCCTAGCTTTTTGGTCTGGTCATTCAAACAGACTCTGCTCCACACTGTTCTCATTTATAAAACTTTCCCATGTCAGTGTAGCTAACCAAACAATAAAGACTCACTGACAGTTAAAGAGACAGAGTGAAAGTGGACAGCATATCCTCGGTTTCTTCACATAAAACTTATTGTTGCAGCCAGGGCCAGCACAGAAGAGATCCCCTGAGACTGATTTTTAGTTGTATTGTCTTTATATTCGCCTCAGTTATTGATTATGTTACTAGTTAGCTAACATATTCTAATGTAAGTTAATTGACCGCAGCAAACCAACCAGGTGACGTCATGTTCCATAATGACAGAAGATGGATCTAATCTATCTAATTATTATCTAATTATTTTATTGAAATATATGTTAGACATGATGTTTTAGTATCTCTTTTTCATCAACCGTCACAGCCCAGATTTTGTGAGGGATCCATCTACATTCCACTATAGTGCTTATATACCAGGGTAATGGTAAAGTGGAGACATTATAAGAGTTCCACTATAGGTTTAATTCATGGTTTCATCTTGTGAACTAACACTTTTTTATGCAGTATACATTTTAAGTATGGATTACATTTTCAAATAATCGGTCATTTAAAATTTCACTCACTAAAATAGTCACATTTTGAATTAATGTTTGTATTTGTGTGTTTGAGTGAGAGAGAAAGAATACAGGATGCTGTTTGCTTCAGTAAAACGTGGTGATAATGACCCCAAAATCATCTGACCTGAGGCCTTTCACAGAGTAGTTATGCCTGTGAGCACCCGCTCTGTGGGCTGCACCAGTAAACTGAACTCAGCTTTGCTCAAAATGTATTCAATCTTTTTATAAGCCAATTGGTGCTACCCTCCAAAATAGTCTGAGTTTATCATGTGATCCCTTGTGAAAATTAATACTGTAAAGCTGTAGTGTTTTGCCTTTCACAGTCATGTGAGCAAACCAGAAGAAAGTTTCAGACATACTGAAAGTATATGTAGGTATTTTATAGATAAATGTAACAACAAAAATAGTGTAAATAAGCTGTGAGTTATATGACTACAGAAAACAACCTGGCAAGAACTAGAACTAAAGCACAGGTGTATATCTACACATGAGAACAGCTGAGAGTAATGGGAGGAAGTGAGGTTGGTGTGATGCAAAATGAAAGACTGGTGACCTCTAGCGGAATGAAGGGGAGCTACAGGTAAACGATCCGTAAACTAAAGCTCATTCCAAGGGCTTTATCCCACACTGTTCACAGCTTAAAAGGTCAACGTGGTTCCATAAACACCAGGAAGCTAATCATAGCTATTGTTGTGACAGAAAGTAGAACTACACAATAAAAGACGCATGATGTTATTGTTTTGGCTGGTTGTTGAAATGAATTCAGATATTGGCAGCACAAATTATCTCACTTTAATAAAGAAAAGCATTATACAAATGTATTTTTTATTGTTATTTAGTCACTAATATTAAATGCAGAGACAAGAAGACAACTATATGCCATGGATTAGTTGGTTTTAGGATCCAAATACAGAAGTAAACCAAAGTAAGCTTTTGTATTTGGCTGAATATGTTCAATAAGTCCAAAAAAGACAAATAGTCACAAACCAAGATCTACAGGTACTACAGGGAAACCAATAAAGCATAGATATTAAAAGTGAGAGACAGCTGATCAGAGACAAAGAGAAAAAGAAGCCAGAACTATACACCGATGAATGAAAGTGGCACAAGTGATACCCTTATATAAATCAGGAGATAAGCATAGTTTTAACAATTATAGGCCAGTGTCTCTTTTGTCACAGTTTTCAAAAGTGCTTGAAAAACTTTTTGCGCAAAGACTTGATAGTTTTATTGAAAAAAATCAACTAATAAATGAAAATCAATTTGGATTTCGTAAAAATAGATCAACGGCATTAGCATTGTTGACTTTCATTGATGATATTTCATCTGCAACCCATAATAATAAATATACAGTTGGGGTATTTGTTGATTTAAAAAAAGCTTTTGACACGTTACAACATTCTATCTCGATTTCTAAATTGTATAATTATGGTGTGAGAGGAGTGGCATTGAATTGGTTAAGGAGTTATTTAGAAAATAGGTTGCAATATGTACATTATCTCGGCAATATCTCTGAAAGATTGAAGATTGTATGTGGCGTTCCTCAAGGTTCTATTTTGAGACCTAAACTTTTTAATTTATATATTAATGATATCTGTGATGTATCAAAAAGGTTACATTTTATTTTATTTGCAGATGACACAAATTTTTATTGCTCTGGAGAGAATTTGAAAGATTTGGCTGAAATTATGATTTCTGAGATGTTAAGATTAAAAAAATGGTTTGATGTAAATAAATTATCTTTGAATCTGACAAAAACAAAATTCATGATATTTGGCAATCGTGTAAAGGAAGAAGAAGTCATTATGTCCATTAATGGAGAATTGATTGAAAGAGTTACTGAATTTCGCTTTTTGGGTGTAATAGTAGATGAAAATTTGACGTGGAAATCACATATTGAGTATATTAGAAAGAAGATGGTCAAAAACATTTATATTTTGGGAAATGTAAGAGATTTATTAGACCACAAAACAATGCGCATTTTATATTTCTCATTGTTTTTCTCATACTTTAGTTACTGTGTCGAAGTTTGGGGGAATACATATGAGAATACTATAAAACCTATAAACTTATTACAGAAGAAAGTGATACGAATGATTCATAACGTTAAATATAGAGAACATACAAATAAATTCTTTATAAAATCAAAATTATTAAAATTAGGAGATTTATGAAACTACGGACACTATTAATTGTGTTTAAGGCTAAAAGTAATATTTTGCCTTCTAAGTTACAAAGAGTATTTTTAACGTGTTCGGGGGGAGAAGACAGCAGAAGGAAATTTTATTTTAAGCATCAGCTAGCTAGGACAACATTGAATTGAATAAGGATCCATTATTTTTTGTTTCATTTATTTTATTTACTTATCCTTTCTCGTTGTTACTATGTGGAGTGGTATATTCTGATTGTAAAATTGTTGTTTGGTTTGAATTAGGACTGGAAATAAGTGTTAATGTTAGTTTGTTCCTTGACTTTTGGTGCCCACTTGCAATATAAGTTGGATTGTAGATAGGGGGCAGGGTTTAATAAGAATATATTCTTCTGCCTGCTCCTTTTCACACGTGGTTGCAGTGCTTTACTGACAGAAAGTGTAGTTGGTTTGTTTGAAAGAACTAACTGTGGAAACTGTTGACCAAGTGTGAAATAAATAAAAATAAATAAATAAATAAATAAATAAATAAATAATGATGATTCAGAGGGGATGAATGTAATTGCACACAGGTGAAAACAATCAGGGCAGAGCAGAAGATCCCAGCAGAAAGAAGCAACTAACACAGGAAATTAAAGTCACCTTCAAATGAAAACAGGAAAGACAACTAAAACTAGAAATCCCGCTAAACATGATAAGAGAAAGGGTACAAGTACTAAATGAGACAGAAACATACACAAAAAAATACTCCAAATAAGCACCAAAACTCAATAAAAACTAAACACCAACCAAAACTCAAAAACTCAAATAATACAACAAAACTAAAGCTCAGCATCACCAGAATGATAAAGGAATCCACACCTCAAATACAACATAAACCCAGAGGACGATGATGCTGAACGCTGCAGGCCAGCTGCCATCTTTTCTCAGTTTATTTTACTGGCTTAAACTGAAACAACAAACAGATTTGCAATGAAAATTTAACCCCCATATGTTTCTAATTACTAACAACATTAATGTCTATATAAAGTTTTTGTGGTTAGATAGAAAGACACTGGTCTGGTTTCATACAGCAAAAGTTTGCCGTGTACTGAGAGACAAAGTTTATATTGAGAAACTGCCTTGTATCTGGTGTAATAGCTGTATGTTTTCCATCCACCCAGTCTTGTCTTCACTTCATAACCTTTTGAAAATAAACCTGGCATCAAGTATATTTTCATTACAAAAATGCAAAAAATACATTTCTGATATATTTATAGACAAAAGAAAACAGCATTGTTCTATAAGACAACAATAACACAGTAACAGGTGTTTCTTTTTTAGACATATTAAGTTCAACAGTGTGTTCCACATCTCTGTGTCACATTGAGCAATCTAACAGGAATATTTTAAGCCATTTAGCATATTGCTAACACGTTTCTCCATGAGAAATCAAAACAAAAATAGTCTTTGAAGTTCTTTTTGTATAATATTTGAACTATATGGCTGGAAATCTGACAGTAGAGTAGAGGTTGCTGAGATGAGCAGTGGCTGCAGCAGAAGAAGAAAGAGCCTTCACAGTGCTGTATGCATCATCTTTGTTATCATCCTGAACCTGAGAAACAAAAGTGAAGCTGTCTGACACGTGATTTAACATAAATACATACATACGTGTAAAAACAAACAACATGCGCCCAAGATGCTGACTTTGATTAATTTCAATATATGTAACTTTTCCGTGTAATTTTGTTGCACAAAAATTTAAAATATTAAATTTAATGTAATCTGGTCAAATGAAATGTATTTGTTTGGTATATATTCAGGTACAGACCAAACATAGGGTGGCATATTTTGATTTCCAAAAAAGAGGACACTTGGCTCAGTCATGAAGAACTTGCTTAAAGAAACATATTTAACATGATGCCTTCTCTGTGCGGTTAATGAATTGTGAAATAAAAAATGTCATATAGGCTTTTACAAGTCAACAAGTGCAAAAAAATACCTTAAAAGCCTCTGGAATTAAATAATGGTACAGAAATAATGTCTCATCTGCATAAGAAAGTAAACCATAACAATAATAAAATAAACAGGTGCTTCTATTGTTTTGGTTGATCAGTTTAGTGATTTCATACAATATAAAATATCTCTCTTCAATAAAGAAAGACATTAAACAAATGGATTGAAAGACATATACACTTATATTACATATTACTTTTAATGAAAAGAAGACTGACAAGTGAATGTCATAGAGTAGATGTGAACAGGACACAAATGCAGGAAAAACAGAGCAAAGAAAGAGTTATTTTATTTGGCTAAATAGGACGACTAAAGGAAAGTTAATTAACTAACAAACTAACTAAAACAGGAAAAAAAGAAAAGACAGGGCTAAACATGATTACAGAGGATACAAGCACATAGATGAGACAGAGGGAACACGAGGGAACTAGAAACGCAAGAAGAAATTCTCAAAATAGGCACCAACGCTAAATAAAAGCCAAGAATTCAAGAAAATTAAATGCTGGAACGGGGAAGTAAAGCACTCACATAATTCAACAAAAACTAAAGCTCAGCATTACTAGAATGACAGAGACGGGGATTCAAAACTTAGATGCAACACAAAGCCCTTGGACCGTGACATTGAACGCTGTGGGTCATGTAGCCGTCCAGCTGCAAGGAAATGCCAGTGTTTGATGTAATTGTATATTTTCTATCTAGCCAGACTTCTTTTGGAGTATTTGCTACAGCTCATAACTTACGTAAAGTAGTCCAGGCACCAATTATACTTTCATTAATAAAATGCTACCACGCTGCTCCATGCGAAATTGAATCAAAAATAAATGATTTTCCATTAAATACAAGTCCTTTTGTGAGCTACTTGTGCTATGTGATTGGGAAGTTGACAGTAGAGTAGAGGTTGTCGGGATCAGCAGTGGTTGCAGCAGAAGATGAAGGAGCCTTCACGGTGCAGTAGGTCACATCATTGTCATCATCACCCCGCATCTGGGAAACAAAAGGAAACCTGTGTGACACATAATGATATCTTCCTCTGCTCATGCTCTTTGGAATAATCTCACTGACAGACAAACGAACTAAGTAAACACACAGCAGCCACTGACATCCATAGCAAAACAACCGGAGGTCTGTTTGAAGTCTTTATTCAAACTCTGGCTTAGTGTGGTCTACAAATAAAGATAATACATATTAGAGAAAAGTACAGAAAAGTACATATTTCTGAAAACATTGATAAGCTGTGTAGAATGTAAATCAAAGAATGCAATGATTTATTTGTTGATTTCAGCAACAGCTCAAAGAAATTGGGACAAGGCCATTACTGTGTAGCATCCCCCTTCATTTAACAAGATTTTGTAACCATCTGGGAACTGAAGTGACCAGTTGTTGGACTTTTGGGAGACAAATATTGTCCCATTCCTGTCAGATATAGGAAAGCTGCTCAATAGTCCTATTTTCTGTTTTTATCACGTGCCAAATGTTTAACTTAAACCAAAAGTTTAACTTCATAACTATGACACTACAGAACATATCCAGAAGAAGAAGAAAAACACCTTACCCTGGTGTTACCGTGTTACCAGTGCCACGCTGTTGTAATGCAGTATGCGGCTTAGTGTTGTTGCTGAAATATGGAAGGTCTTCCCTGAAAGAGACAGCTGTGGATGGCTCATTAACTGTGTTCACAGACGGTGATTTCTGGAACTATTTCTGAAACATGCAGTTGTTTCCATGATTCAGTCATGCTTGTGTTTAATGTTTTCTTTGACCCCAACTTTCAAATTCAACATAAACCTTTTTTTAATAAAATAGTAAAATTTCTCAGTTTAAACATTTGATTTTTTTAATCTTCTGTTGAGAATAAAACATGAGTTTATTCCATTTTTATTCTGTATTTATTTATATTGGGGTTGCACTACAACATTAGTTTTCCAGTGAACAGCTGGATGTAGAACACGTCAGCAGAGGGAACCAAAGCAAAAAAACCAAAAACAACACTAAAACAAACAAGCCTCTTGTCATCACTTCTACATACAAGTTTAACTTCATAACTATGACACTACAGAACATATCCAGAAGAAGAAGAAAAACACCTTACCCTGGTGTTACCGTTGGTGTTTTTGGTGTAGCTGACGGTGGCATACGAAACTGCAGGATCAGCCTAAACAGTCAAGACGAGAACATGCTGACTCAGTAATATGTGACACTGTGTCATGTGACACCAGCAACTCTTCACACATGATACACTTTGATGTCTTTAACTCGTATCAGCGTCATGGTATATCTCGTGAATGATGTCCTAAAATGTTGTCTTTTCTTTCTCTGACCTAACATTTCTGAATTCATGGTCTGTTGCACAGTTCTACAGCTACATTGTCTAACTTCCTTATCTTGTACGCTTTCTCAGTGAGTCTCATGCATTTCTAACTTAATTAGAGAAGAAGAAGAAGTGGTTTTAACTCTGGGTGTAGTGTGTGATCTCACCGAGTCCTGACTGGTTTGAGGAGCAGACCGAGTCTCTGCAGGGTTCAAATTCAGTCCCTGAAAAACAGACATAATCTGGTTACATCAGGTGGTAAACTGTGTCTGTGAAGGCAGTTTAGTTCTTGTTAACACCCCTCAGAGATGATCGGATTTGTTGTTTATTTAATGTCAGTTGAAGAAACATTTAATTATTTAAAATGTAAAATAATTATTATGTAAAACTCACAGCATCTTCATCCATCTGTGTTTTATTTCCTGTAAAGACACAAACAGTCAACTCTAACATTGACTTTAAAACTCATACAAGTTTTTTCTGTAAATGTTCTCACCTCTAGTTCTCTTCCATCTGATGAAAAGCACAACTATTACCAAGAGGGAGACTAAACCAGCAGCTGGAATGATGAACCACTGGATAGCTGACAAAAGGGGAGAAAAGAAACTTCAAAGCACATGAGCAAAAAGACTTTATTTTAGTAAATTTATGTGAACCAAAGTCAGTGCACTCCAGTTCCAATTCAAGACAGTTTTTTTTCACAAACTGTAAAAGATAACATGATTTTAAAAGCCCTATTTACATTTCAAATAAACACAAAGTTTTACTTGACTGTAGTCAGCTTAATCTTCATAGTGTCACCTGCTTTTGAAGGACTCTTCATTGTTGGGGGTTGTTTCTGATTTTGTGCTTATTTCAGTTTTTCTGGCTGGATTCTTTGTTTTTGTGTCACCTGAATAAATGAAAAAATAAAAGCACAAAAGTTTTTCATGTTTCTCATCTGATGTAAACATGAGAAACAATATTCTACTTTCACACTTGAAATATATTAAGTAAATGTTTGATGTGATTTTACTCATATTAACAGCTGATCCTGATCTCAGCTGTTTCCTCACCTGATGGCTGACGGCCGAAAGTAAACAGCTGCACTCTTCTTGTGTTAGTGTCAGTCACTTCACATTTCATTGTATTATACCTTGATGGGTAAATATAGTGAGACTCAAGAAAAGACACAGTGGCAGCGCAGTCAGTCTGTGAAGTCACTATTTCTTTGTTCTCTTTGTCCACATCTCGACCTTCAAGCAGCCACTTCACTGTGTGATGACACTGTTCATATGTCAGCACAGAGCAGCTTAACGTCACCGTATCAGTGTCCTTATGTTCAGTCACTGGTGAACATAATGTAACAAAGTGAGACAAACAGAGCGGAAATTAGTCAAGTTATCTTAATCAGTTTCAGTATGATTATTGAACATTTTATGTTCTGAAAAGATTTTAATGGAAATACTCACAGGTAATAACAGAGAGATCAATGAAAGACTGATGAACCTGAGTATGTTTAGATTGTATTTTGTCTAATTTGTATTGTCGACAATAATAAAAACCAACATCCTCAACTGTGACGTTCTTTATAAGCAGAGAACAGTTCACTGTAACTCTCAGTCTGTCTGATTTCGTTTTAGCTTGTTCACCAATCTGTCCAAGTGTGATCAGCTCTACTGTTGTTGGTTTGTTTCTTGAAGTAAAGATCCACGTAGTCCCATCACAGTTATTTTGGTCGTCTAACACATTCAGACAAGGCAGAGTGACGTCATCTCCAACTTTTGTAAACATGGAGGCTTCAGTTACAGATACTGTTGAGAAGATTGAAGAGAAATGTAAAATAAATTAGAATACAGCAGTTTTTACAGTCAGAGTGAAGATATTTTAGACACAGGTTTATAAACGTAGCATGCTCAGCTGTCTTATTTATTGTAAAGGTTGTTGACTGTAATAATATGAACAATATTGAGTTTGACTGCTATTAAAATGTTTCCTGTATTCTTACCTGCAATTTGAATCATCAGCATCAGACATGAAAACATTTGAATCCATCTGAATTCATCCATCGTGCTTCTCTGTGTCACTTCTTTCTTGTTCTTGTTCTCGACTGTCACACCCTCTGAACTGTTGACTCTGTAAGACTGTTTGTACTTCCTGTCATCAGTGAGATGTCACTTCCTCATCACAGCTTTAGGGATCCAGTTTTTATTTTTGCTGATGATAATGTTTCATAGGTTGAGTATGTCAGCTTTTCATGTGTCTGAAATTCATGATTTTTATAAACATAATTTATTGTAATGAGAAATCACATTCAGCAGGTGCACTTTGTGTCTATTCCCACAGAGCATTTGTGACAGACTGACAGTGATTTAAATACTGATTGTTAGGATGAATTGAAGATGATTAACTGATGAACAGAATCCAGTCAAGCTATTTGGTGATTGGACTCTGATGGCCTTCACGGCTGATTGGATTCCAGCTGATGAAAGAATTTAGGCAGGACCCCCCACAGTCCAGACATGGTGGTGGTGAAGATGGAGAATTGGATGGAGCACTGAGTAACATGGGAGATGCAGAGATGGGGGCGAGGTGGGTTTTGTGAAGGAGTCTGGAAGGGAGAATGAAAGATGAGCAGGGAGATTTAAAGTACGTGAAGTGGAGGCTGATTGGCTTGAAGAAGGCCGGGAGAAAGACGATTGGACTTGACCAGTGATGTCAGCAATGAGCTGGACAGTGTTCGAAAGTGGAAGTGATAAAAAGCTCTGGCCACTAAACACCCAAGAAATAGACAGAAGTGTGATTATAAGTCTTCCTCACTGAACTTGTGAAGGCTGAACTTAAGCTTCATGTGTTTCACTCCCTGAAAATAAACAGACGACTGAGGAAGTTGAATGTGTGAAGTTTAAGATAAATGTTTCTATTAATGCAGCTTCTCTTTCTTTAAAATGTAAGAAAATGAAAGCACATAACAAGGTTCTGTTGAAGGGTCAAACACCTCAGCCACCACAGTTGGACTTTTGATGTCTAATAGATCATTTGATTACACAGCTGCAGCTACAGAACATAAAGCAGGTCTGAGACGCTCCTCTTCCTCATTGTTGAACTGAAGACGTTTCTGAGAACTGAAAGTGTTTTGGTGAGAGTGTGGTTACAACAGCAGCAGAGCTCATGAGGTTTGACTTTATAATAACGGACAGTTAAACATCAGAAACACAAACTATTATCACAATTGTTGAACGTTGACAGTTTGAAATCGGTTTAAGGGTTTAGAGAGTTTGTGTTCAGTCTTTCACAGTTGTGTGAGGAGAGCAGGAAGGAGGCAGGACAGACTCAAACTATCTGTTGGTGTTTTATTGATATATTTAAAACAGAAATTGTGACCAAGCAAGCAGAAGATGTGTACCAGGGTTGTGAAGCAAAAGTTTCTGGACACATCTGTGCATCCTTGATTGTAACTCCTGCTGCAAGTCTCCTCTCCTCTCTTTCCTCTGAGTTAAAACATCCTTTAACATGGTTTACTTGGTTTACTGAAAATGATTTGCAGCTCACGAGCAGGAGGACACAGGAGATGAGGAGGCACAAAATTGAAAATTGAGACAAGTCTTGGGAGTGGTGTGATTAACAGGTGACTGTGCAAATACTGGAAAACTGAGGACCTCTAGCGGATAAAAGGAATAATACACAAAAAAGTGCTCAAACCTCAGCTGCAAGTGTTTAAAATTTGTTCTGAAAAAATAGAACCAAATTAATAGAAATGCATTTTTTCCAGATTACATTATTATAAAAAGCAATATTCAAGATATTTATTCAGATTCTATTTAATCATCATGAAAGACATGTTATAAAACTCATACTGGACCATTGACACAGCACATATTTCACTTAGAGAGTTTATTATTTTGATGTTAGCTTAAAATGCATTGATACATAATTCAGAAACACTTTTAGAAACTTTTAATAGCTGAAGTTTGTTGTGTCACTATAGTGACTGTGACTTAAATGGATGATTAAAGGCATTTAACAACAGTCATATTTGACAAGAGAAGATTAAGACTTAAATCTTCTGTCAGACTACAATAAAAAAAAGCTTGAAACACAAAAACTGTTAACTTTGCTTTAAAGTTCTCGTGATCTTAATGAGTTTCAGTATGATTACTGTACATTTTATCTTCTGAAAAGATTTTAATGTAAATACTCACAGAGAGATCAACCAAAGACTGATGAATTGTCGACAGTAATAAAGACCAACATCCTCAACTGTGAGCTTCATTGTAAACAGAGAACAGTTCGCTGTAACTCTCAGTCTGTCTGATTTAGTTTGAGCTTGTTCACCAATCTGTCCAAGTGTGATCAGCTCTGCTGTTTCTCTGTTTCTTGAAGTTCTCATCTAGTTTATATTTACCTATAAAACCAGATGAGATAATATAACAACAGTTTTCTCTACTGAGTTGATGTTGCTGATCAGTGGTGTCGGAAAGAAACAGCAGAGTCTCCAACGCTTTCATAGTTTATTGAAACATCATCTTCATCTTTGTTATAATTGACCTGTGGACGACAAAAACAAAATATAATCAGAATCAGAAAACTTTATTAATCCCTAAAGAAATATATAATAACATACTGCAGATAATGAAAGTCAGACAAAGTGGATCATGTTTTATACAAAGTGCATAAATAAATGAAGCAGATTTTTTTTCAGTTGTGGTTTCTGAGTTGTGAAATGTCTGCAGCTCCGGAGTGGACTGTATTTGATTTGTCACATTGAAAGAGGGCCAGAAAATTACATAATCAGTGAAGCCAAACACATGTCTCTTTCCTAATATGGGCAATGTCTTTAGTAAAACTCAGCTGTAAGCATGTCTCCAGGCTCTGAATTGAAGGATTTTAGCACACAATGTTATGTGTTTTCAAACTCACAAAATCATATTTTACGTTCTTGAAGCAATAACCACGTGAAACTGAAGTTTAAATACTTTTCTTCCCCACATCCTGTGTGCAAGAGTCAATTATAGCATCATTTGGAGAGTTATATTTCATTTAGCATGTTATCGCATATCTGAAGGGGACCTAAAATAAAGCACAGTTCAGTCAGAGGGTCTCTTATTGATTGAAATCAACTTTTCCTACTTTTAGGAGATAACTGAAAGTACACATGAAAGGTGGTCAGTAGGTTGTCGGCATTATTTTATTAGCAAATTTGACCATTAGTCAGTGTTTCTTTTATCTTGTTACTGACGCTTGTCTTACATCAATGTGAATTTTGTGGTTTGTTTTGTTCGACAAAGTATCGAGTCTGGTGTTGTACTTAGTTTTTCACAGGACAGCACAGAGTTCTGTGAAAAGTTTATTTTTCACATGAGCTAGAGCTAAAGGAAAAACTTCAGGCTCATATATGTTTTAAAAAGTGAATAAATAATATTATACAATAGCCAGGATGAACTGTAGCACGTAAACAGTTGATGATAGACTTTAAATATTTGACTTTTATTTGATGTTTATTATGTTTACCATATAGATCAGAAACACTTTATCATTTGAATAACAAACTAAGCAAAAGATAAGAAAGAAGTAATGTGTCAGACTAAAAGAGTTGACTTTAGACTTAACTTGCTGTCGTCTGATCTTCGAGCTTACTGTAAACCCATGAGGGTGGTATTTATGTTTTTAATTACATTAAAAAACATAAATACTAAATACAATAAATCCCCACCATAATATCACTCAGTACTCTTTATTGCCCTTAATGATATAAGCAGTAAATGGCACTATAAACTGAGTTGATGTTGTCCCAGGATTTCCTGGAGCCACTCTCCTAGCTTGGGAGTCACTGCACCTAGTGCTCCGATTACCACCGGGACCACTGTCACCTTCACCCTCCACATCTTCTTGAGCTCTTCTCTGAGCCCTTGGTACTTCTCAAGCTTCTGGTGTTCCTTCTTCCTGATGTTGCTGTCATTCGGTATCGCTACGTCTATCACTACGGAAGTCTTTTTCTGCTTCTCTACCCCCACTATGTCCGGTTGGCCAGCCACCACCGTTTTGTCCATCTGTATCTGGAAGTCTCACAGGACCTTTGCTCGGTCATTATCGACCACCCTACGACTTCCAGGCCATACTCAGCACAGATGTTCTTGTATATTATGCCGGCCACTTGGTTATGGTGTTTCCTGACTGCTAGCATCTTTCACCCAACCTTTACGTGCTGGATTTTCTCAGGGGCATCTTTACACAGTCTGCACCTGGGGTCTTGCCTGGTGTGATAGACCCCAGCCTCGATGGATCTGTGCTCAGAGCTTTTCTGTGTCTTCTCCACACTTTGACACTACAATCCAGCTGCTAAAGGCAGAATCTGTATTCATTGCTAAAATTTCTCCTCACGCTCATGCTTAGTGCACCTGTCGCTGAAGGTTCTGTTTTCTTGTTTAGTAAACTTCCTGCCTTTATGACCCTTTTAGTGAACAGGAGGTCACACAAATGCACCCTCAAACACACCCAAACACACACACACACACACACACACACACACACACACACACACACACACTGCCTTATCTTTTATAACCATAGTTTTTTTTTTTATAATGGGTGTTTGTGTAAACTGTGTGTCACAGAAATAAAAGGCTGCTGTGGCGTGATGGTTCTTCGTAGTGGTCTGACACCGAGGGCAGAGGGGCTGCTCTGAGATCCTTCCCTTGCTAGCATGTGAAAAACCGGTTGAGCTGTTCGTCTTGTTTCATTAACGGGAATAAGTCTCTAAAGCAGCGGGGCCTGTGGAAGCGCAGACCCAACACTTTCTAGTAGCATAAGATTTATCGCCAAGAAGAAGTGCGACAGCAAAGAACTGATTGTCCAAATATAAGTTTCCTTACTTTTTCTATGAAGTTTATATGTTTGTAAAAATAAAGTAAACCATCTGCTCTAAACAGGTTTACATAGACTCAAGATTCATTTTATCATTTTCTTGAAAATGTGTTTTTGGGGTGTTTTGCAAAACTAAGTTTCCTCAGTCACACACTTTTTTCCTTCAGTTAAAAAAAACTTGTAGATCTGGCATATTGATCGATCACAGGTTTGATAGCTTATCTCTGGACAGTCAGCTTAAAGAAGAATTTGCAAAGTTCATTGTATTTCTTTAAGATCATTTTTGACAGCCACAGCTGTGGCACATCAATGATTTTTATAAGATATTTATCACAGACTGACAGAACTACGAGAAACACCTTTTAGTTATCGTCCTTTTTAGTCGTCTGAAAAGTTCATATAAAAGCATAGGTTTATCTGTTTTAAAGACACAGAACATTTTTAAGACACAATTACACAAGTAGATATTTCAAGAAGACAGTGTAAACAAACATTTAGGGGCTGTGGTTTCACATGTTGCTCCACCTATCATGCGTTAGAGTCACCTTCCAGTAAGTTTCCAGGTCACTTACCCAGTATATGTACTCAGACTGGCACCAGTATGTTTGAGACTCATACAACCAGAAAACTGTCTCCTCTGTTTATTGTGTGAATTCACACTATTGAGATCCTGTTTCTCTTTAAACTTTATTCTACCTTATTCTAGTTGCTCCGACCTTTGCTGGTTAACTACTCCCTCCGTTTTCAGCCGATTTCCACCATTTAAACTTGAATCTGTTCTGCTACCTGTGCTAATGCCAGCTATATCTTTTGCTGGTCATACCTTTCATACTTTTTGAGATATTACAGTTTTTGCCCGTTGCTTGAACACTATAAACCCATGCTTAGACTAAAGTAACACAACTTGAAGCTTTTGTTACCATACCTCAAACACATGTACCCCTACCTTAAACAAAAGCGCTGCTTTGCACCCTAGTTGCAATTATGCAACACACTTACTCCTTTATGCAACACACATGGTCCTGCATGCTACACTCTATTTCATACATAAGACACTTCGCTCACAAAATGAAATTTCAGGGTGCCATTTGGAAAACACATGTATCCAAAATACAAAACACATCGGGTAATTGCAACCACTCAAATACACACCTGAAGGCACTTACTTGCAAAACTGAACACCAATTAGCCAACTACAAAAAGCCCTCAGTTTAGCCAATTCAAGAACTTTGCAAGCATGGATGGAGGGAGAGCAGGAGGAGGAGGAGGAGGTGGTGGTCGTCGTCGAGGTCGTCGTCGTCGTCGTCGAGGTCGTCGAGGTCGAAGAGGCCAAGCACGGACCCATATTTCTAATGATATAAGAGCAACTTTGGTGGACCATGTCATCAACCATGGCCTGACTATGAGGGAAGCTGGGCAGAGAGTCCACCCACATCTAAGCCGCTTCACAGTGGCATCTGTAATAAGAACATTCCGACTAGAAAACAGGTCTGTCTTCACCTCTCTACCTTCTACTCCACTCAGATGGTTTTTATAGCACTGTTGTACAGTATATACCATTACCATATCAAGTGTACAGGGTATTGCAGGGTGCTAATGCTCCTCTTGCAGCCAAAGTGGTAGTTTCTGTGAAACATAGCATGATTACTTATATTGAAGTACAGTGTTGTACAGTGGATGATACAGTATATACAGTAAAGTACTGTAAGAAAAATAAGCAAAGCGATGACAATATGTGGTTGTATTTCTCTAGAATGACTCGAAGACCTTCTGGGGGAGGACGCCAACGCCTGTTCACACAACAGCAGGAACTTGCCGTTGTGGACCTAGTGAGGGCAGACAATGCCATCCGTCTCCACCAGCTACGAAAGCAAATACTTGCAGAGAGGCAAGTGTTCAACAGCATAAACCATGTGAGCATCACCACCATCAGACGCATCTTGGGAAAACACAGCATCACCATGAAGCAGCTCTACAGAGTCCCATTTGAGAGGAACAGTGACAGGGTCAAAGGACTTCGAGCTGAATATGTACGGGTAAGTGTAACTGTCCTTTACATGTACAATACAGTATTGGTGAAATCCAGTAGCAGCTGAATATGTACCATATCAGTACCACATGGATCCATTCTGAGAGCTACACAGGTACCTGTGTGATGGGGTTCTGTATGTGTAGCACTGTAGTACAGTACTATGTTCTCTTGGCCATGGATGGAGCTGCACAGCCCCATGAATTCATTTTCATTGATGAAGCTGGATTCGACCTGTGCAAAACAAGACGACGGGGTCGTAATGTAATTGGCCAAAGGCAATTGTGCACGTCCCAGGGCAGCGCGGGGGAAATGTCACATTGTGTGCCGCCATAAGCCTTCGAGGGCTTCTGCATCATCATGCAAAACTAGGTCCATACAATAGCCAACATATACTCACATTTCTAGATGCTCTCCATAATATAGTTGTACAGAACAGACCAGATCAGCCCAGGTTTGTGATGATATGGGATAATGTCAGTTTCCATCGGGCTGCTCTGGTCCAGGCCTGGTTCTCCAACCACAACCAACTTGAAGTGGTATACTTGCCCCCTTACTCACCATTTTTAAACCCTATACAGGAATTTTTTTTCGGCTTGGAGATGGCGTGTATATGACCGCCAACCACATGCCCGCATGCCTCTTCTGCAGGCAATGGAACAGGCCTGCGGCGACATTCAGGTGACAGCAATCCATGGATGGTTTCGACATGCAAGAGGATATTTTCCCGGTGCCTAGCGGGAGAACACATTGCTTGCGATGTCGATGAGGTCCTGTGGCCAGACCCCAACAGACGGCGGGATCCATGAGCCCACGTATGCACAATTGTCATGATTTTTTGTGTTTACAGTATGGTGTTTTTTCTATTACTGTATTATGGTGTTTTTTTGCTTTATCTGAATTCATGGTAAATGGCCTGCATTTGTATAGCGCTTTACTCAGTCCCTAAGGACCCCAAAGCGCTTTACACTACATTCAGTCATTCACCCATTCTCATGGTACTGCAATGTACAATACTGAGTAGGCCTATTTGTTGTTTTTTTTTTTTTGGTTGTTTGAAAATGTGTCTCCTGAAAATATGCCTTCTGAATAAACAATGAAAGACTGCAGTGTTTTATATAAAGTAGACTAGTGTGTTCCCCCTGATCTGTAAGTGTTTGCATATGATGCAAGTATGTGTCATTTTGTCAACAGTTACATTTTGACAAAGGAATGTTAGGTTTTGACAGCAGAGTTTAGGTTTTGAGAGCAGAGTTTCAATTTGGCACAGATGTGAATGGTATATTTCCCAGCGTTGTGTCATGTTTACTTGTGTTTAGAGTTTTGGCACAATGAGCGAAGTTTTGCAAAATGTGTTCAAGCAACGGGCAAAAACTGTAAACAAGGAATGTTTATTCATCAAAGCTACTTATTAATCAGACATGTTCAAAGCACCACAGTGGTAGAACGATATCACACAGCACCGTCACAGGATATTAAACAGAAACTGACAACAGGACTCTGTAGAGTGAGCGATCATAATGAAGCCGTTTATTTTAAGTTGTGATTCAACCTGCTCTTCATATTTCAGGCCACCAGATGTCACCAAAGACAACTGTGGTGAAAAGTTTCAAGTAATGAAAGCTTTTTCAGTGCAAGCTCCAGAAAGCTTTATTTGGCCATCAGTAAACAAAACAACATCAGAGCAGGACAGAAACAAAACAGACTGCAGCAGGACTCCAGGAGAACAGGGACAAAACAGCAATGAGGGGTTAAATACATGTAGGCAGAGTGGAGACAGCTGAGGAAAAACACACAGCTGAACTAAATCTGATAACAAAAAATGCTGAGGTGTAATTAAACACTAGACACAGGAGACACAGGCTACCAGAATAAAACAGGAAATAACTGAACGAGGGAACAAAAACATGGACTTGAAACCATTCAATTCAGTTTTATTTATGCAGCACCAAATCACAACAACAATCGCCTCAAGGTGCTTTATATTGTAAAGTAGACCCTACTCAATACGTACAGAGAAAAACCCAACAGTCATATGACCCCTTATGAGCAAACACTTTGGCGACAGTGGGAAGGAAAAACTCCCTTTTAACAGAAAGAAACCTCCAGCAGAACCAGGCTCAGAGAGGGGCGGGGCCATCTGCTGGGACCAGTTGAGAGAAGGAAGACAGAACAAAAGACCTGCTGTGAGAGCCAGAGATGAATAAATAGTATGATGAAGTGTACCCAGAGGTTGCCCTTTGTTCAAAATTAAAGTCTACAAATCAATGACATCACACTGGCCTATGTTTATATACAGTCTATGATTACATGTCAGTCAGATCTTGGAGCTGCCAGCATGCAAAGCTGCAGCTTTAGAATTTAGGCTCTAATCCTTTTTTCCACCATTTTTTATTTTTCTTCTTCCTTTGTTTCTCAGCCATGTTTTTTTTTTCTCCCATCATTTCCTCTTATTGTCCCTTTACATACTCTTTGCCTCGCTCCAGTCTACTGCCAGAATTTCACACCGAGCTTCAAGGAGAGTGAAATGAACGCCATCGCCATCACCTCTCTCTTTCTAGTCCCTGTCAGTACTCTTGCTGCAACATTTTGGATTAACTGAAGTCTTTTCAAGGTGTTTTTAGGACAACCTGACTGAAACTCTTCAAATAAGCCAATAAGCCATAACTCAGAAAGATCAGTTGGAGAAAAAGACTCAATATCAATGGTACTGAACGTAGCTGCAGATAATGTTACATCTGTGAGATGATTATGAGTCATTTCTTCTAATGGTTAAAATTTTATTTGTGAAGAAGTTCATGAAGTCATTACTAGTTAACGTTAAAGGAATCGTTGGCTCAACAGTGCTCTGACTTTTTGTCAGTCTGGCTACAGTGCTGAAGAGAAACTTAGGGTTGATCTTATTTTCTTCAATCAGTGATGAATAGTAAGATGTTCTAGCTTTACAGGGCTCTTTTTAAATGTTTATCTAAGTTTCCAGCTGGGATGGACAAGGCTAAACATCAGGCTTTCAAATAAATTAAACTCTGTGTTGATCTTTGTTTAATTAATAAGCTGGTGTGGAAGATTGCTGCCACACCGCCTCCTCGGCCTGTGCTTCAAAGGCTCTGATAGTTAGTATGACTCAGGGGTGTTAATTCATTTAAACTTACATAATCATCCTGCTGTAACCAGGTTTCAGTAAGGCAGAGTAAATCAATTTGTTGATCAATTACTAAGTCATGTAATAACTCTTTGGTGCTGTTGAGGATACTGTATTGTTCTTTCTTTCTTTCTTTTATTTTTTTACATTTAAGACATTTTTTTGCTGGTTTTTACTTTGTTTTTTGTCTGTTTGGGAGCTGACACAGTCTCTATGGAGATTCGGTTTTAGGGGGATAACAGGAGGAGAGAAGCTGCGGAGGTGTGTGAGACTGCAACTCTGCTTCCTGGTCCCAACACTGGATAGTCATGTTTCAGGGGATTTCATAAATTTGCCAGATTTCTAGAAATAAGAGCTGCTTCATCCAAAGTGGGATGGATGCCATGTCTCCTAACCAGACCAGGGTTCCTCCAGAAAGTTTCCCAATTATCTATAAAGCCCACATCGTTTATTGGACACCACTCAGACAGACAGCAATTTAAGGAGAACATGCGGCTAAACATGACACTCCTGGTCTGATTGGGGAGGGGACTACAGAGTCTGACATTGTGTTTGCAAAGTTACACACCGATTCAATATTGATTTTAGTGACCTCTGACTGACGTAACTGGGTGTCTCCACATGTCTCAGAACAGAATCAGTAATTAGCAGAGTTTGTTCCCCGGCGGGTGTGTCACAGAGTGGGGAAAAACAGTTAGACACAGGAACAGGGTTGTCATGTACCAGGGCTTCTGTTTAAGACTATGATTCCTCCTCACCGTCACCCAGCCATCATGTTTTCCCGTCTGCTCAGGATAACCTGCTGGGAGACAGTTAGCAGGGCCTACGCCACCTTCCACTGCTCCAGCTACAGGGGCCTGACCAGCTACGGGTTTTTCAAGGGTGGGATGCCGAGAGTTCAGTTCAGTGATCCAGGCCTCCAGAGCTGCCGAAAGGCTACATTTATTACAAGTATCATTACTGCTCGTTTAAAAAACAGAAAGCATAACTCCTTCTCCAGAGTCGGAGCAGTCTTCCACATACCAGGTTAAATAACGACTGCTGAGGAGCAAGCATGGCTTGGGCCCATCTCAGAGCTCGCCCTCGCAGCAGGATAACCATGAATGCAATTTTGCACAGTCTGAGGAATAAATTCTCCTTTGTTGATGAAACACTAGGAAACACTGTGTGAGGAAACCTCCGTTCTTTTCACTGGTAAAAACTCCAGGTGTAGGAAGAGGCCTCTTCAGAGGTACAACCTCCCTGAGCTGTGCTGCTGACCATGTCCATCGTTTTATGACCACAGTATACTCATCTTATAAACAATCCAGCAGATTATCTTTGGCATGTGGTGGATCAGGAGATTTGCAACATGGATGCACAGCCGACAAATCTGAAGCAACTGTGTGATGCTATCATGTCAATATGAAACTAAATCTGTGAGGAATGTTTCCAGGTCTTTGTTGAATCTGCGCCACAAAGAATTAAGGCAGTTCTGAAGGTGAAAGAAGGCCCAAAACAGTACTGGCAATGTGTAACTAATGAAGTGGCCAGTGACTGTATTTAGTGCCTAGATTTAATTTTCAGTATTTTATTCACTTAATAGCAGGACAGGATACCACGTGACTGTGGCCTTGTGTTATACCCTCTCTGCTGCAGTGATGCTGCAGACAAACACAAACATTGTGATCAGACATTTAAGAAAAGCCTCTTACAGATGAAGGTCTGTGTCTCTTGACCTAAACACATAATCCAGTTAAATCTAATTTATGTTCATCAATGCCCCTCACACTGTAACTTAAAGTAATAAATTTGTTACTGATTAATTACAGAAGCACGTTTGTGAGCATAAAGATGTAAGCCTTGGACCATCGGGATGAAATGTGGTTGGGAAACTTAACAAGCATTGATAAAGCTTCATCAGTAGTTCGAACAATGCCTCAAAACCTTCGCTCACCACGGGTGGTTAGCAGACTGTGGTTGTACCATGCAGCCTAATAACATGCAGTAAATTGCAGGTTAAAGCAGTCTGCTTACACATTGTTAAACGAGGGAAGGGAACTAATGTGGCTGTCACATGACCCTTTTGTCCCATTTCATCCCAGCATTTGATTAAATTGCTGCTCACTACTTAAAACTGATCACACAAAACTATTTTCTTCATCTTTTAATGATTACCAAAGTCTGTGAATCCCCAAATTGTTCAGTTGTTCTTTTTGCTCCCTATGAGGTCACTTTTACCGTGACAAAAACAACACCCCACTGTACACACTTGAGCCACCAGCAACTTTATAAATCCCCAACAAAAAGCTGACAGGTTGCAATGATGTTCCAAATAACTTATTAAGAAAACAACTAAATACACAGAAAATATTATGAAAACTGGTTTATTTCATATCTCCTAGTTTGAAGTGAAGCAATAAAAACATGTATAAAACATCACAAACTGTAATATTATACAAATGCTTACGTCCTGCTGATGCAATGGAGACATCTTCCAGTGACAGTCTTCATCCGTGTGAGTGTGAGGAGGCTCCTAAACCCACTGACACAGAAGTGTATGTTCACAACTCCCTCTGTGCAGGTGGGGTCAGGGCCCTCCTCACCCTGGGTGAAGAGGGGTGGTGCTGTGGCCAGTCAGGTATGACGTGCTGAGAGTTGATCTTTGGTCCTCTGTGCAGCTCTGTCCACTCTCAGCTGCCCTGCAAAGCAATAACACGAGAAAGACGTCATTTTAACACAAAACAGCATTTCCATTGTTGGTAGCTGCAGCATGTTGTTAAAATGCAATTTTAAACTCAACATATACAACTTAAACCTACAGTACTGTAGGACGATGATTTACACCAGCTATTGGAAGGATTTAGTCTTCAAGACAGTTTGTAGCCAATGTGAGGTGATAACTTACATAGCTGGAACACAGCACCACTCTCCAGTTTGTCATTTGGTCATCCATCCTTCTCATCGGGTTGGGGTAAGGCTGTCTTCTGGGTGGAGTATCTCTCTGTGTTAGCGCCGTCCTGGACGTTGAGTGTCTGAAGTGCTGAATGCTGGGAGAGGACAAGTGTAAAGCACCTGAAGACAAAAAGACAAAGAGAAAAGCATGAATTCACAGATCACAGAGTTGTTCAATTGACTTTTCTTCAGTTATGTGTTTTTACCTTACCTCTGATCCCTGAGCCACAGGCTATACCTTATGTAAAAACAAGAGACTACAGTCAGTTCACGACATCATTTTTAAACCTTTTCTACTTATTTGTGTTGACATTAAGTACGGACTTACCTTTGTCCTGCATGGTGAGCTAGAGCTTGAGAAAAAAAATGTTAGTCATTTACAAACACTGCAAAGGCCAACTTAAACATTTAAAGTTTAAAAACAAGTTCTAACATAATCTAGTCAGAGTCGCTGTCATCAAGTGAAAGGTTAAAAGGCCTTTCCCAGAAGCGTCTGACACCAAAAGAACCCGAGGATGTTGAAGGGCCATAAAACGTGTCATCACTTACCTTGCACCTCTTTGCACTTACCTCATCAGTGCAGATGTCTTCTCTGCTTCTCTTTGCTGAGGAGGTGAGAGCTGAGGTTGAAGGAGAAGCTGAGAGAGTAGCGGAAGAAGGAGCAGCAGAGGAAGGAGCTGAGGGAGCAGGAGAGGAAGCAGCTGAGGGAGCAGGAGAGGAAGGAGCTGAGGGAGCAGGAGAGGAAGGAGCTGAGGGAGCAGGGGAGGAAGCAGGAGAGGAAGCAGCTGAGGGAGGAGCAGAGGAAGCAGGAGAAGCTAAAGGATCAGCAACCGGGAAGAGTGGGGCGTTGGCCTGGCCGAAAGGCGGCATGGCGAACGGGGCAGCACCTGGAGCAATAGGATGTCGCCAATCGTGCCAAAACGGCTCTGGAGGGAGCTCCTGGATGAGAGGGGAATCAGCTCTCTCATCCATGGTGTCATACCCCGAGTCGTCACTAGGCCAATCGGCCCACTCTTCTGAGTTGTTCCAGTCAGAGGAAATGTCAGTGTCTTCACTCACCTCTTCGACGTCCTCAGGTATGTAGGGAGGGTACTCACCTTCCTCTTCACTGTCATCAGGATCCTGTGCTTCATGAGAAGAGGGTGAGGATGGGAGAAGGATATACTCACCATACTCACCTTCACTGACACGCTCGGTATCAGAGTCATCCAGGATCCTGATGACCTCAGGAAGGCCTTCTTCTGCAGGACGCTCAACCACGTAGTCGAGGCGACCTGTGAGGAAACAAGTTTAAAATAACATTAAGAATGTAATAAACATCAAGTGCTAAAGGAACAGAGCTACATCTGTTAGTTTGAGCAGATGATGAGAGAAAAGCATTTTAGGCTACATTTATGTCAGACTCAATGACACTTCTACTTGTTCATGCAAGCAAAAAACAGCTAAGTCAACTAAGTTCACATCATTAACTGCTATATAATAAGATATAGTAGTAGCATAACATAAGGATACCATTATTACTACTGTACTATGATTACTGTTTTCATATTCTTTTTTATATTCATTTATTTTTGTTATTTTTTATTATCATGTTTTGTAGCAGGGGAAAAGTTATAGTTTATTTCAATAAAGCCTTTGATCCAAGAAGAACAGGATGTTAGGAGGGGACCGGGATCTGGTGTGTTTACACCTGTGTGTTCTGACGTCATGACATGCTGAAGATGCTGTTACCACAGAGACTGATTTTGGGGCATTTTACAAATTGTAGTCCATTAAGCTATTTTTAACCAAATCATTAAAAAAGTGTCAAATTTGAAGCCTTCAAATCAAAGTAACACCTTTTTTTTTGTCAAATTCATACACCAGTCGTTAATAATTTCTACACCTCTCCCGGAAAATTTAAAGCATACAAACAATTTACGGGGAAAAATCTTGGAATAAGCATATTTTGATAACATTAAAACTTGATATTCACACTGGAACTTATTAAATTATTACAGTCATTTAGTAGCTCTTAAAATAACTGAAGAAATGTTAAAAGTACCTGCAGCGAAGTCCAGGGGACTGTCGAGTCCACGACGAGCCATCTTCAGGCTTTGCTGTATGAAAAACAAGTACAAACGATCGAAAGATGAAGTACTTGTTGTGGCGAGCAAGTCAAATCCGCTTTCAGTAAAATATTTTCCGAAAACTTAACTTTCCACAGGCTGAGGTTGGAGCAGGTCAAAACAAGTCCAGTAGCAAGTGTAAAGGGACGAATGGAACCTTGTGCAGCATTTATATACCCTCCGCAGGCCATGGTTACGGTTGCCAACATTTTTCTTTTAAAAGCTAACAATAACTTAGCGTTCTCGCTACTCACTATGCTGTTAAACAGCTATATGTTAGCAATGGCAACATTTAACAATGCTAGCCGTGCTGATTAGCCTTAGGATTGCTTGAGGTTGTTTCCAGCTCTAGTGGTCATAAGCGAACTTAGTTCTGTGCCAGCTTTTAGCACGAAAATCAATCTTGTAAAGCTCACTATTAAACTGACAAAGCCTTAGAGCCTAGAAACTATGATACTTTAACTGTGCTATGTTTGTCTCATAACATATAGCAAGACCCCATAACTGACCTTTGACCTCTTCTCAAGATTAGATAATGCTATATAGAGCTATTTTAACACTATGTTTCTTACTGCCATTGCTTGACAACATATAAGCATAAAGGAAATGATATATGGAGATTCTAAATATCAGGTTATTATGACTTTATTATAAACTTTACAGTAACAGTTCAGAACTATTAAACAAGATTAGTTTTGGAAAAATCCCATTTGTGATCAAAACTTTTTACTTCATATTTATTACTAAATAATTCAATAAATTATACTCAAGTACTGAATAGTCACAAAAAATAGTAATTATGCTGAAAATTATGTTAAAGTGGTTTTCGACTGAGCATATAAACAAAGGCCTGGGAAAAAGTTCTGTTGAACAACACACATATGTTACCAATATTGTAGCTGGTGTCATTTAATAATTTATTTTATTTGTGATACAATTTCAAACTTTATTAACCTTTTCAATAAAACAAAGTCTCAGATTTAATTATTCTGAAACTAAGTTTAAGCTTCCCAGAACGTTTTGTTGCAAGTTACATTACTGATATAAGAAATATAAAATGTTTGTATTGTTCACCCACAAGTGCAGTCTCTGGCTCAAACACAGAAGCTTGATGTTTGGTTGTCAGTCCAGACATTCCTAAAGAAAGTTGTCCTTCTTCAGCTCCAGACCTTTCTAGATAAAAACGGCATTAGTGAAGTATTTCAGTCTGGTTTTAAAACGCACCACAACACTGAAACTGCTCTTGTAAAAGTTTTTAATGACCTTTTAACTTTTACTGACTTGGGAGATTTTGCCATTTTAATACTGTTAGACCTCAGTGCTGCATTTGATGGGATTCTTATCGCTCGGCTTGAGCACTGTGTCAGAATCAAAGGGACTGCTTTGGAGTGGTTTAAATCTTACCTGTCCAACCAACATTTTTCTGTTAGATTGGGGGATACATCGTCCTCAGAAGCCTCACTTTCTTGTGGGGTCCTCAAGGAGTCCAATCTTGGTCCAGTTCTCTTTTCTATTTATATGCTCCCCATGGGTTAAATTTTTTGAAAAACATGGGATCTCATTCCATTGCTATGCAGACGACTCACAGATTTACCTGCCACTGAAACGTAAATCTGTGAGTCGTCTGAAGGGTTTGCTAGATTGTTTGGAGGATGTTAAGGATGGCATGGATGGCTTTAAACTTCCTTAACCTAAATGAACAGAAAACAGAGGTGATTGTGTTTGGTCCCTGTGACCGCTGTGACTTTGGCCCTTTAGGAATTCATATTAATAATAAAAAAAACCCTTTGCAAGGAACCTAGGAGTGTTTTTTTACTCTAATCTAATGTTTGATAAACAGATTAATGCTGCCTTTGCTGTAACTGCTCCTAAGCTCCCTTCACGTCAGGACTTCCCCAACATTGGACACTTTTAACTGACCATTCATCCTCCTCTTTCTCTCATTTTTTACATTCATCAGGTCGTCAGAGTACTCGTTCCATCTTCCCAACACACTCTTTTCACTGTTTAGCACATTTCCATCTTTATCCATCTTACTCCACAAATTGTCTTTTCCTTCGGGGCCGACAAACTGACAACTTTCAACATAATCCATTTGATTTCCAGCTTCAAACTCGTGATAATGACGGACACTCTCTTCACCCTGAAACAGCATTGATGAAATCTTCCGTCAAGATTACAACTACTTGATTTACAGTGGAGTGAAAAAGTCTTTGGCTTCTTCCTTATTTCCTTTTTTTGTATGTTTTTCACATGTGAAAGTTTCAGATCAATAAACAAATTTAAATATTAGGCTATTTAAAAAAAACAAACATCAATCATCCACACAATTTATTCAAAAAATGGAATTTTGAAACAAGTGAGCTGTAAATACAAAATTGCAGTTGCACTAAAACACATTTTTGCATTGTCCAACTTTCTTATCTCTCGTCTGCTCTCACAGTGAGTCACACACATTTGTATTTACAGAGCACACTTTGACAAGTAGTCTAAACTCTGGGTGAAGTGTGTGATCACACCGAGTCCCAGCTGGTTTGAGGAGCAGACTGAGTCTCTGCAGGGTTTAAACTCAGTCCCTGGAAAACAGACACAGTCCAGTTGTATCTGGATGAAAACTGTCTCTGTGAAGGCAGTTTTGTTTTTGTTAACACTCCCTCAGAGAGGGACAGCTGGTTCATGTTTATTTAATCCCATTATCCAAAGACACTTCTACATCATCATCCACAGTTATGGGTCAATGACAATATCAAATAACAAGATCAGAAAAACAACCTTAGGGTTTTAATTTAATATTGGATTATTGAGATTTGTACTTACTGTGGTTCATCCATCTGAGTTTTGTTCCCTAAAATGAGAGAAGAAAGTCAATTTCAGTTTCGTTTTAAAATTCAAAATCATTCAATCTTAAATGTACCTTTATGTCTTGTCCTTATATTGACTGTTGCAGCAGTTATTAAAAGCGCTGTTAATCCCACAGAGACAATAATGAACCTCAAAGTAACAAAAAAAATCTGTCAAACACAAAAAATGTGATTATTAAAATTATTTGGTTGCAGTTTTCTGTTCCGTGTAAATTCCTTTATCTTTTAAAAATGTAACAGTTTTTTATTAATAAATGTGCAAATTTCTGTGATATGATTTGTATTTAAAAGTATTTATATACAAAGTTAAAGTGAGTTTTCATTTGCATATAATTTCAAAAGCTCAATATAAATTTAAAATAAACAGATATTTATGCAATCAGCTTAATCTTCATAGTGTCACCTGCTTTTGAAGGACTCTTCATTGTTGGGGTTGTTTCTGATTTTGTGCTTATTTCAGTTTTTCTGGCTGGATTCTTTGTTGTTTTTGTGTCACCTGAATAAATGAAAAAGTAAAAGCACAAAAGTTTTTCATGTTTCTCATCTGATGTAAACATGAGAAACAATATTCTACTTTCACACTTGAAATATATTAAGTAAATGTTTGATGTGATTTTACTCATATTAACAGCTGATCCTGATCTCAGCTGTTTCCTCACCTGATGGCTGAGGGCCGAAAGTAAACAGCTGCACTCTTCTTGTGTTAGTGTCAGTCACTTCACATTTCATTATATTATACCTTGATGGATAAATATAGTGAGACTCAAGAAAAGACACAGTGGCAGCGCAGTCAGTCTGTGAAGTCACTATTTCTTTGTTCTCTTTGTCCACATCTCGACCTTCAAGCAGCCACTTCACTGTGTGATGACACTGTTCATATGTCACCACAGAGCAGCTTAACGTCACCGTATCAGTGTCCTTATGTTCAGTCACTGGTGAACATAATGTAACAAAGTGAGACAAACAGAGCGGAAATTAGTCAAGTTATCTTAATCAGTTTCAGTATGATTATTGAACATTTTATGTTCTGAAAAGATATGAACTGAAAATATTTTGATGTAAATACTCACAGGTAATGACAGAGAAAGACTGATGAACCAGAGTGTGTTTAGATTGTATTTTGTCTAATTTGTATTGTCGACAATAATAAAGACCAACATCCTCAACTGTGACGTTCTTTATAAGCAGAGAACAGTTCACTGTAACTCTCAGTCTGTCTGATTTAGTTTTAGCTTGTTCACCAATCTGTCCAAGTGTGATCAGCTCTACTGTTGGTATGTTTCTTGAAGTAAAGGCCCACGTTGTCACGGTCTGCGGAGACAGGCCGCGTGGTGGTGTGTGTGATGGACCCAGGTGCGTACACAAGTGAGTAGATGGGAGTGAACTTAACAGAAAGCGAGCCTTTATTATGGCTGAAGACAAAGTGTACAAACAAAGCAGGGATAGCGTGACTAAACTAGACTATAACTAAACTGGGAAAACTAGTACTGTGACAAACTAAGAAGACTCAGAGACTATGGTGATAACTGCAAAGACTGACCGTGAAAACATGGAGGTGGGAACGCAGACGACACAACACAGACTGAATGAAACACAGAGACTAAATACACATAAGGGATGATCAAGGGAAGTGGAAACACATGAGGGGGAACAGCTGATACACATGAACCTAATGACAGGACAGGGAAAGTGAAACTACACACACTGACATTAGACACAGACTTTCAAAGTAAAACAGGAAACATGGGGATTAGACGTGACCTGAACTGAACATAACCACACAGACATGACGCATGACAGGTAGACGCATGGACCAGGGAGCCTGAATACAGGAGATGACATAAACAACTAAGAAACAAAGGACTAAACAGCAACCTCGAAATTAACTAGATGAACTAAACTAGGGCAGAAATGAATACCAAAATATATAAGAACTCAAACACTGGGTCACAGACCCAGCCCATGACACACGTAGTCCCATTACAGTTATTTTGGTCATCTATCACATTTAGACAAGGCAGAGTGACGTCATCTCCAACTTTCATAAACATGGAGGCTTCAGTTACAGATACTGTTGAGAAGATTGAAGAGAAATGTAAAATAAATTAGAATACAGCAGTTTTTACAGTCAGAGTGAAGATATTTTAGACACAGGTTTATAAACGTAGCATGCTCAGCTGTCTTATTTACTGTAACGGTTACTGACTGTAATAAATGTTTCCTGTATTCTTACCTGCAATCTGAGTCATCAGACATAAAAACATTTGAATCCATCTGAATTCATCCATCGTGCTTCTCTGTCTCACCTCTTTCTTGTTCTTGTTCTCGACTGTCACACCCTCTGAACTGATGACACTGTAAGACTGTTTGTACTTCCTGTCATCAGTGAGATGTCACTTCCTCATCACAGCTTTAGGGATCCAGTTTTTATTTTTGCTGATGATAATGTTTCATAGGTTGAGTATGTCAGCTTTTCATGTGTCTGAAATTCATGATTTTTATAAACATAATTTATTGTAATGAGAAATCACATTCAGCAGGTGCACTTTGTGTCTATTCCCACAGAGCATTTGTGACAGACTGACAGTGATTTAAATACTGATTGTTAGGATGAATTGAAGATGATTAACTGATGAACAGAATCCAGTCAAGCTATTTGGTGATTGGACTCTGATGGCCTTCACGGCTGATTGGATTCCAGCTGATGAAAGAATTTAGGCAGGACCCCCCACAGTCCAGACATGGTGGTGGTGAAGATGGAGAATTGGATGGAGCACTGAGTAACATGGGAGATGCAGAGATGGGGGCGAGGTGGGTTTTGTGAAGGAGTCTAGAAGGGAGAATGAAAGATGAGCAGGGAGATTTAAAGTACGTGGAGGCTGATTGGCTTGAAGAAGGCCGGGAGAAAGACGATTGGACTTGACCAGTGATGTCAGCAATGAGCTGGACAGTGTTCGAAAGTGGAAGTGATAAAAAGCTCTGGCCACTAAACACCCAGGAAGTAGACAGAAGTGTGATTATAAGTCTTCCTCATTGTACTCGTGAAGGCTGAACTTAAGCTTCATGTGTTTCACTCCCTGAAAATAAACAGACGACTGAGGAAGTTGAATGTGTGAAGTTTAAGATAAATGTTTCTATTAATGCAGCTTCTCTTTCTTTAAAATGTAAGAAAAGAGAAAGCACATAACAAGGTTCTGTTGAAGGGTCAAACACCTCAGCCACCACAGTTGGACTTTTGATGTCTAATAGATCATTTGATTACACAGCTGCAGCTACAGAACATAAAGCAGGTCTGAGACGCTCCTCTTCCTCATTGTTGAACTGAAGACGTTTCTGAGAACTGAAAGTGTTTTGGTGAGAGTGTGGTTACAACAGCAGCAGAGCTCATGAGGTTTGACTTTATAATAACGGACAGTTAAACATCAGAAACACAAACTATTATCACAATTGTTGAACGTTGACAGTTTGAAATCGGTTTAAGGGTTTAGAGAGTTTGTGTTCAGTCTTTCACAGTTGTGTGAGGAGAGCAGGAAGGAGGCAGGACAGACTCAAACTATCTGTTGGTGTTTTATTGATATATTTAAAACAGAAATTGTGACCAAGAAAGCAGAAGATGTGTACCAGGGTTGTGAAGCAAAGGTTTCTGCAAAGGACACATCTGTGCATCCTTGATTATAACTCCTGTTGCAAGTCTCCTCTCCTCTCTTTCCTCTGAGTTAAAACATCCTTTAACATGGTTTACTTGGTTTACTGAAAATGATTTGCAGGTCATGAGCAGGAGGACACACGAGATGAGGAGGCACAAAATTGAAAATTGAGACAAGTCTTGGCAGTGGTGTCATTAAAGCTGCTGGTAGAGTGCTCAAAGCCTGCGCCGACGAGCTGGCTCCTGTTTTCACCAGACTATTCAACCTCTCCCTGACACATGCCACTGTCCCTCACTGCCTGAAATCGTCAACAATAGTCCCAGTCCCCAAGTCCACCACCATCAGTAGCCTCAATGACTACAGACCCATCGCACTGACTCCAGTGGTTGCAAAGTGCTTTGAGAAGCTGGTCCTAAAACACATAAAGGACTGCCTCCCACCGAGCTTCGACCCCCACCAGTTTGCCTACAAGGCAAATAGGTCCACAGAGGATGCAGTTTCCACTGCTCTCCACTCCGCTCTGCATCACCTGGAGAATCCTGGGACATCAGTAAGGATGCTCTTCGTTGATTTCAGCTCAATACTATCATCCAAGACATTCTTATAGACAAGCTGGTAAACTTGGACTCCCCCCCTCCACATGTGCATGGATCAAAAACTTCCTCACAGACCGTTCACAGTCAGTCAAGGTTGGCAACCAGCGATCATCCACCCTGTCACTCAGCACTGGCTCACCACAGGGATGTGTGCTGAGTCCATTATTATACCCCATCTACACCAGTGACTGCACCCCTACGCACCCCTGCAACATCATCATCAAATTTGCAGACGACACCACTCTGATGGGGCTCATCACCAACGATGATGACACCGCCTACAGGGATGAGGTCCAGCGACTGTCAGAATGGTGTAACTACAATAACCTCACGCTAAACACCAAGAAAACCAAGGAAGTAGTCATGGACTTCCGCAAAACAAGAACTGACCCTCCTCCCCTCTCCATAAAAGGTGACTATGTGGAGAGGGTGTCCTCCTTTAAGTTCCTCGGCACCCACATATCCGAGGACCTATCCTGGTCCTCAAACACATCAGCCCTAGTGAAGAAAGCCCAGCAGCGCCTCCATTTCTTGAGGGTTCTGAGATGGAACAGGCTGCAGACTGAACTCCTAGTGTCCTTCTACCGTGCCACTATCGAGAGTGTGCTGGTGCACGCCATCCCTGTGTGGTACGCTGGTTGCACAACAGCTGACAAGAAGAGACTACAGAGGGTCATCAGAACTGCAGAGAAGGTGATCGGCTGTCCACTCCCCTCCCTGGACTTAATTGCCAGCTCAAGATGTCTCTCCAGAGCCAGGACAATTATAAAGGACCACCTCCATCCTAACCACCACCTCTTCAACATCCTGCCCTCTGGAAAAAGGCTCAGATCCATCAGGTGCAAAACCAACAGACTAAAGAACAACTTCTTCCCGTGGGCTGTCAGAACTCTTAATGCAAACTAAGAGTGTGTAAAGACTTCCCCAACACATCCACCCTGACACTGCTGTTGATCATCTATGTGCAATATCTCTGTCTTTCCATGTTCTGTGCAATATTTTTGGCTCATGTGCAATTATTTTGGTCCCAGTCTGTTTCAATGTTTCCTACACATACACCATGTATATAGTTCCACTCACATATGTATACATATACACTGTTTTTTATTTTATTCTATTTATTTAATTATTTATTTATTTTCCGCCTTCGTTGTATATTGGTTTCTCTTCTTACTTTAGCACCTTTGTGGTTCAGCTACCCAATTTCGCTGTGCAAGAAACTGCACAATGACAATAAAAAGCTCTAAGTCTAAGTCTCTAACAGGTGACTGTGCAAATACTGGAAAACTGAGGACCTCTGGCGGATAAAAGGAATAATACACAAAAAAGTGCTCAGACATAAACTGTGAGAGTTTAAAATTTGTTCTGCAAAAATAGAATTTCACCAAATTAATAGAAATGCATTTTTTCCAGATTACATTACTATAAAAAAGAATATTCAAGATATTGATTCAGATTCTATTTAATCATCATGAAAGACATGTTATAAAACTCATACTGGACTTTTGACACTGCACATATTTCACTTACACAAACTATAAAGGCATTAAAGGCATTTCACAACAGTCATATTATAAGAGAGGATTAAGACTTGAATACACATCTTCTATCAGATTAAAATAACAACAGCGTGAAACTCAAAAACTGTTAACATTGCTTTAAAGTTCTCATCTAGTTTATATTTACCTATAAAACCAGATGAGATGACATTGATAATATAACAGCAGTTTTCTCTGCTGAGTTGATGTTGCTGATCAGTGGCTGGACGACAAAAACAAAACATAATCAGAATCAGAAAAATGTATTAATCCCTAAAGAAATGATGTGGTTACACAATGATAATAACATCATAAATGTTGCTTTGGCTCATTGACCTCAGGTATTTGAATTTCTCCACCTATATTACCTCTACTTCCTGCAGCATCTCTGTTAAACCTGTCTCCCTCTCATTCACACAACTTCTCTCCAGAACACTCCTCCACCGCTACAGGCCGTCTTTCACCTGTTTCTTAATGTTGTCCACAAACATAATAGACCAGAGACTCCTGCCTGACCTCAACTGTCAACCTACCCATCATCATAAAAATGAGAACAAAATAAAGAGCATAGATTCCTTTCAATACTTTGGATTTCTTTTCTTTTGACAGAGGAAAAATTCAAAATAAGATGAACAGTAAAAACAGGTAATAAATAATAAAAATAGAAGCTAAGGAAGATCTTCAGAACACAAATTTGAAACTCAAATACAACTCAAAACTCTAGGACCATGGCACTGAATCCTGTGTGCTGTTCAATAGTCTAGCAATAGCAATAATTTTAGTTGTATGTTTTCTATCCAGCCTTCTCTTAGAGCAACTGCTCATATCCATAGCAAAGAACTCCTGGTACCAATTATATTTTCATTTAAAAAAAAGGAAAAATAAGTGTATTATAATGTAGCTGGGCACTGTCCCAAAAACTGGTGTTTCTTTAAATCTGTTGGACCCATAAACAATATTCAAAAATTGTCTTTCCATTAAATGCAAATTCGTTTTTTTCAACAGCTTGAACTATGTTATTTTAAAATTGACAGTAGAGCAGAAGTCACTGCATCATTTCATCATCAACACGAACCTGAAAAAAGCTGTCTGATATATTGATAAAATAATAACAAACAAACAAACAAACAAACAAACATACAGATATCACTAAACAAAACACCTTATCTTGGTTTTCTATGTGTTGCTGATGGTGACATAGGAAACTTCAGGATCCACCTAAACAATGAAGAGAAAAACATGCTGACTCCTCAGTAATATCCATCCATCCACTTATCCTTTTCAGGGTCGTGGGGGGTGCTGGAGCCTATCCCAGCTGTCATAAGGCGAGAGGCGGGGTACACCCTGGACAGGTCGCCAGTCTGTCGCAGGGCCAACACACAGGGACAGACAACCATTCGCACTCACGTTCACTCCTGCATTCACATCTATGGGCAATTTAGATTTTTCAATTGACCTATACCTTTAGAAGTGCTTGTATGAATGGGTGAATGAGGCATGTTGTTTACAGTGCTTTGACTACTCTGGGAGAGTAGAAAATTGCTATATAAGAATCAGTCCATTTACCAATAAAAAAAACCACTGCAAAACACACAAAACAAAATAGAAATAAGAAAAATGGTAACAGACATAGGAAAAAATAACGTAAATAGGAAAAACGAAAACAGAAATAGGAAAAAACAGATTTCCAAAAGCAAAGGGAAGTGTTTCTGGGGAGACAATAACCCGACGGACCAGTTGCAGGAACCCAAAACATGCTAGGTGTGTTTTATCATGATTCATATAATACTGATGATGGATTTTTAGGCTAATAGTTAGGCTAACACATATACCACTCATCTTTTCTTTCCTCACAAAACCGATAAATCCTCCACTTCTTTTAAGTGTCTCCCAGCGCAATTCTTAGCATATTTTGGTTCCTGCAACTGGTCCGTCGGGTTATTGTCTCCCCAGAAACACGTTGTGCTTTTGGAAATCTGTTTTTTCCTATTTCCGTTGTCGTTTTTCCTCTTTTCGTTGTGTTTTGTGTGCTTTTGCAGCATTTTTCTTATTGCTGGTGTTTTCTTAAGTTGCAGTGGCCTCTCAGGGCCACCGTACAACTGAGTTCCTAGTCTCCACTATGGCCTAATCTCCTCATGTGTATTTAAAGCCCCAGTTTGCTTCTGTTCTTTGTTATGTTCTGTGTTCCTTAGAGGCTAGTTTGTGAGTTCCAGGTTTTTAGTGTTGCCTGAATTATTTTGTGTTTTGCATTTTGGCCTGCTAAGGTCAGCAATAAAGCTGCTTTTTGAGTTTAACATGGATTTGAGTTCTGCACTTGGATCCTACTTTGCTTGCTAACAGCTATCTTTGAAAATATGTCTCACTGTAATGCAACATAAACAACTCTTCATTCATCACTTTAATTTCTCAGAAATGATGTCTCAAGATATTGCATTTGTGTTTTGACCTCTTACTTCAGGTTTTACGATTCATGGTGTGGTCTACTGATTTTATTATTGGCCTAACTTTCTTATCTTTTGGATGCTTTTTCAGTTAGTGTTATGCATTTACAATTTTTTAGAGAATAAGAAGAAGTGTTTTTAACTCTGGGTGTAGTGGGAGATCTCACCGAGTTCTGATTGGTTTGAGTCTCTGCAGGGTTTGAACTCAGTCCCTGAAAAACAGACAATAGTGCGGTTACATCTGGTGGAAAACCATTTCTATGAAGGCAGTTTAGTTCTTGTTAACACTCCCTCAAAGATGAGCGGTTTATTTAATTGTCTTTTTAGTGCCAGATATAGGAATATTTAATTATATGTTTCAAAACTCACAGGATTTTCATTCTTCTGCATTTTGTTTCCTGGAAAGACAAAAACAGTCAACTCTAACATTCATAGAACAACTTACAAATGTTGTATCTGTAAATGTTCTCACCTTTCATTCTTTTCCTTATGATGAAACACACGGCTGTTATCAGCAGTGCGACCAAACCAATAGCTCCATTGATGTACCACGAAATAGCTGCGATAAAGCAGACAAAACAAATTTAAAACATTTTTGCATGTTAATGTTTGAAAAACGTTTCACACCATTTAACAGCCATGATACTCAAGTGAACAATGTTTCCTGCCAAAAAATCATATCAAATGTTACATCTTATGTTTCCTATAGGATAGGTAAGTGATTTTCTGTCATCAAAATGTAAATAATATTCATTAGGAAAAAAGATGTAAACTAAAGTATGAACTCTCCTTAAAACTCTAAAAGAAAACGTGTTTTTTCTGCTTAATCATCATAATCTTACGTGATTTTGAAGGATTGCTGATTGTGTTTGGTTCTGATTTTGTGCTGCTGTCAGTTTTTCTCGCTGGTTCCTTTGTTGTGTTTTCTTCAGCTGAATAAATGACAAAACCAAACCAAAAAGTGTGTCATTATTTCACAAGTTGTTAATGAAAAAAAAGATCTTAAAAATTTAAAATCTATCAAACTAATATTTGAGGTCATCTTAAACAGTTGATCGTGAGCTCACCTGTTTCCTCACCTGAGGGCTGAGGGCTGAAGATAAATGGCTGCACTCTTCCTGTGTCTGTATCAGTCACCTCACACTTCACTGTGTTGTATCCTGCTGAGTAAATAGGGTAATACTTTATAACAGAGAGAGAACATTTCACCTCAATAATCAATCTGTCTGGTTTAGTTGTGGCCTTTTCACCGATCTGTCGAAGTTTGATCAGCTGTGCTGTTAGTTTCTTGAAATAAAAAAAACATTTAGTACCATCACAGTTATTCTGGTCATCACATTTAGACGAGGCTGAATGACGTCATCAACAATCTTCATTGAAGAAAACCAATAAAAAACATTATAATACAGCACTTTTTACAATAAGAGTGAAAATCAATTTAGAAACAACTTTATAAACATGCTTCCCTAAAACAGCAGATCATGCTCAGCTGTCTTATTCATGTTATTGGTAAGTGATTGTAATAATATTGATATGATTATTATTTCACTGCTATAAAAATGTTTCCTCTATCCTTACCTACAATCTGAATCATCAGCATCAGACATAAAAACATTTGAATCCATCTGAATTCATCCATTCTGCTTCTCTGTCTCACTTCGTTCTTGTTCTCAGTCTCAACTGTCACAGTCTCTGAACTGATGACCCTTTAGGACGGTTTGTACTTCCTGTCATTTGTCATGTTTCACCACAAATTTAGCAATTTTTAGTCGTCTCTTATTTATGTTGATGATAATGTTACACAGCTGGAGTAAATCAGCTTTTCTGAAACATTTTTTCTAAAGGAAATTTATATGAAGACTTGGCAGGTTCATATTTTTGTCATTCTCACAGTTGATTTGTGACATTGATGTGTTTGACATTGAAAAGAAAATAATGAATAAAGAAGTCGAATGTGAGATATTTTTTGGAATAATGCAGCTCCCCTTTTTTAAATATTTTAAATCAGAAGGCGCATGACAGTTAATGTGTCAGACTCAACTCCTTAACCAACATAAGTGAGATGAATTGATTTTACAACTGCAGGTACAGGAAATATAGCAGATAATGCTATTGGAGTGAAACTCAACAGTTCCTCACCGTTAATCTTAAGTAATTTCCCCCTGATGAGGTCGAGAGGAAGTGTGTTCGTTACAATGTGGTGTGCTCATTTTACTGTTTTTTTAAGAATCTGCTGTTACAAGTGAAAATCTAAAAAAATTAAGGGAAGGTAAAGCCCCCAAATGTTTTGGGTTCGTAGCGACACTCTTGGTTTCTGACAGAAAACGGTAAGTGGTGAGAATAGAGGCTGTGGTTCAGGGGTTATCAGCAGTAGCATTTAACAATAATCTGTGAAATTGGTAAATAAGTATGCTCATTAATATGTTATATATAATATATTAATATGCTCGTCAATATGCTCTAGTGTTTAAAACCCTAGAGTTCAGCAAATTAAATTCAACAAATATATCATGAACACATTATTTGTGATAACCAGTGTTTCAGTCACAGGCCTGTCGGTATTATTCAAGTTACACAGTGGATTTTTTTCTTTTGGCTAAATACAAAATAAGAACAGTAAAAACAGGACACCCAAAATCAAAATCCAGCTTGACGCGAGGAAGATAAGATTAGTTAGGGAAACTATCAAAGCAAAGGCAGTAAACTAAAAAGGGCAAAGGGAAGACAAGACACAAATTGGGAGGCAGAAACCGGTGAATGTAAATACACCCAGCTCAAGGCAATCACGGCAGAGTTGGCAAAGGTGTTAGTAAAGCTACCAAGAAATGAAAGAAAACTAACCAAAATAAAATAGGAAATGAAAAAAGACAAATAAATCTAGAGACAAGACAAACACCTAATGAGCCAGGCATTCATTTAGAGCAAAACTAGTTGTGGGCAGATAACAAATGAATAGAAAAACATTTTATCTCCAGATGACATTATTGTAAGCAATAAAAAGGAAGAAACTGATACAGATTTAATGGTATTTAACGGTCAATAAACTCACGCTACAAAACCCATAACGGTCATTTAGAAATCTAAAACAAACAAAAGCCAAGCGCTACCCCCAACTCGCTAATTGAATAAACAAGGAAAAAAAATGATAGAAAATAATAAGGCAGTTCTCTCTTTCTGCTTCAGTGTTTAGTTAAAAGTCAAAGTATCAACACACTAAATACAAAACTTGGCAATTCTCTGAAATCACACACCCAGATCTGTCATAGATGGTTTGGAGGCCAAGGACGGGCCTGCTGCTGCTGTCAGTTACTGCCGGGGAGACTGCTGGAGAGGATTTTTAAAACAGCCACTTGATGATGGAACCAATCAGCAGCTGCCAGCAAAATCCAGCCACTGTGATTCAAAAGATGTCCAGAGCCGTAACAATAGGATTAAATCTATTAAACTAGATAAGATTATACTGATAATACAACAGCAGTTTTTTTCTGCTGAGCTGATGTTGTTGATCAGTGGTATCTGACAGAAACACCAGAGCCTCCAGTGCTTTCATACTTTATTGAAAGATCATCTTTATCATAATGTACCTGTGAAAAACAAGCAAAAAACCCAAAACCAAATGTATCAGATTGTGAGACAAATAAATTGGCATTGTGTTTATTATTACCTGTGGTTTCAGTTATATTCTTTCCATTAGTTCTTAGTTTTCTTTTCTTTTGTGTTTTTGAGTGTTAGGTTGAAATTGTTAAATGTTACCATTATTGTACTGCCAAGGTCTCCCCTTCCTAGCAAGTAAAAACCCGGTTAAAGCTGTTCGCCTTGCTTTGTTCACGGGAACAAGTCTGAACTAGCGGGCCTGCTGAAGCGCAGACCCAACATTGAGTGTTTCTTTTCTCTCTTTATTTTACTGAGAGGAGAAAATGCACCACAATGACGTCCAACAAAACAAACTATATAATCTGAGAGGTTTTTTATGCAGTTATTTTCACTTTTATTTTGAAGGTTTGTCACATGGCTTTTTGTGTTATTGCTTCCTACTTTAACCGACCTTATCTGTGCTTTTCATCTTTCTGCCTGTTTTGTAAATATTCCAGAGTTTTCCTTGTCCCTTTCTCCTGCTGGATTTACTGGATTTTGTATTGTGTCTGTGTTTTTTACTTTTCTCTGTGTTTGCATGCGAGATAAACATAACTTCACTGTTAATTTATAAGCAGTGTTAATTTAATTTTCCAAAACTCTCACATATGTTTTTTAATATCCTCCCAGTTGTAGACATCTGACTCTCGATTATCTGCTGAACCACTTAAACTCAGGAAATCCAAAATAATCTCATGAACATCATCTGCAGTTATTAGAAAATAACAAGGATGAGAAAAACAACCAAAAGACTTTTAACTTGCTGAATTTCTTACTGTGGTTTGATCCATCTGTGTTTTCTGACCTAAAATGAGATAAGTCATTTTTTCTGTTTCAAATCAAACTTAAAAATCATTCAAATTCCTCAATATTAAATTTACCTTTAGTTCTGCTCCATATGTTGACTGTCACAGCAGTGATTAAAAGTGCTGCTAAACCCACTGAGACAATAATGAACCTCGAAGATACAGAAACATCTGAATAAAAGAAAACATCCAAACTTGGCATTACATAATAAAAAATCAATAACTTTATATCAAACAAATATTTTAAAATAAATGTGATTATATCTCATGAAACATTTTCATTTTTTCTTCTTATGTCGTCCTTATTTAGGTTCTTCATTTATTTAATCTGGCACATTTAAATCTAAATTATTATGTTCCACTAAATATTATGATTAAAAAGGATTACAAGAGTTTACAAGAGTTTTGACATAAGGATGCGTTATGTAAGTACCTTGTGAATCATCCTTCATTGTTGTTGTGGTTGCTTCTGCTTCAGTTGTGTATCTTTTGGTTTTTCTTGTTGGTTTCTGTGTTGTTTTTTTGTCATCTGAATAAATGAAAAAAGAACAATCAAAAGTTTTTTCACATTGTTCGCGTGTTAGAAATACATCCATCCATTCGCTTCCGCTTATCCTTCTTAGGGTCGCGGGGGGCGCTGGAGCCTATCCCAGCTGTCATAGGGCGAGAGGCGGGGTACACCCTGGACAGGTCGCCAGTCTGTCGCAGGGCCAACACACAAAGACATCATTCGTGCTCACATTCACTCCCGCATTCACACCTATGGGCACTTTGGATTAATCAATTAACCTATCCCCACAAGCTGACAGAGGCGAGGCTGCCGGACACTGGCGCCACCGGGCCCTCTGACCACCACCAGTAGGCAACAGGTGAAGTGTCTTGCCCAAGGACACAACGACCGAGACTGACGGAGCCGGGGCTCGAACCGGCAACCTTCCGATTACAAGACAAACTGCCAACTCTTGAGCCACGATCGTCCCAAAATTATAAATACAACAAAAGCTATTTTGCCCAAACACCTGAAATACATCTAATTAATATTTTAGCTATTTTTAGTTGTTTTAAACAGCTGATCGTGAGCTCACCTGTTTCCTCATCTGAGGTCTGATAGCTAAAGGTAAACAGCTGCACACTTCCTGTGTTAGCATCAGTCACTTCACACTTCATTTTCTCATATCTTGATGGATAGATATAATGAGACTTCCAAAGGGTCACAGTAGTGGAGCAGTCAGTCTGCGAGGTCAGTATTTCTTTGTTATCTTTGTTCATATCTTGACGTTTAATCAGCCAATTCACGGTGTGATGACACTGTCCATATGTCACCACAGAGCAGTTTAAAATGACCTCATAAGTGCCCATGTGCCCAGTTACTGGTAAACATAACAAAATAATGTGAGAAAAAGGAGGGAGCATTATTTTTTCTACAATGAGTTGTGCTGAAAATTGAGATTGAGATATAAATACTCACAACTAATAATAAAAAGATTAACCTGAGACAGATGAACCAGAGCGTTTAGAGTTTGTATTTCTCCTAATTTGTACTGTAGGCATGAATAAAGACCAACTTCCTCAAATGTGAGCTTCTTAATAACATCTCTGAACTGATGACTTTTTAAAACTATTTTTACTTCCTGTCATTAGTCAGATCTCACTTCCTCACTGCAATTTTAGTAATTTGTAGTTCTTTCTTTCTTCTTGTTGATATTGAGTATGTGAGCTTTCTCTGAAATTGATGAATACATTTAAATATTAGACAAAGATGACACAAATAAACACAAAATGCAATTCCTAAATGAAGTTGTTTATTATTAAGAGGGAAAAAACCTATATGGCCCTGTGTTAGACCAAGTTAAATGTGCGACAGTGTCAAAGTGCTATATACAAGGGTGCAGGGATCAGGTCTCCAGGGAATCTGCAGGGAAAAGCAGGGGGAACACACTTACTCTCCTTCTGTCTCTCTTGGCATCTCACCAGTTTCTCACTCCTCTCTCGTACCAAAATTTCTGTAAGGAACAAGGGCAGGTCCAGGGTGTCTGTACACAGGGAAATGATGTGTTAGCACAAGATTCAAAATCCAAGAGAACTAGATTACTAGTGTCCTAGCCAGGACTTCACTAACATGAGTCAAGCAACAATCCAGCAAAGAGCAGTCTAACTTCTTCCCGTAAGTAGAGGCCGGTTAATGAGACGCAGGTGTTCACCATCTCCCAGGTATGTAGGCCAAAGGCGGGAGCCCACAATGGCCTCCGCCCAGGCGATAGAGGGAGAGAAAAGGAGAGAGAAAAACAATACCAAAGCCCACTTGTAGCAGAATATTTCTCAGGCAGACGGTGACACTATAGTTTTTAAACATAACAAAAATCAGACGGCAACTGGTTTGATTTAACTGTGGTGATGTTTAGATTGCTCGAGTTGAAAAACGTGTTGCCGTCCAGTTTGTGTGAAGTCAGCATTACAAAGAAAATGCAACAACCTATTAACAAAAAGTCCTTATATTTACTGTGATAGTTGACCTGCTGCACTCTTGGTCTTAAAGCAAATTAATGTTGTTTTAAGCTTTAGAAAATGAGAAACAGTAATGTTAAATATATATGTATCACAATGGAGTGGACTTTGAGAGATAGTTTTATCTACTCTGCAGCATAAGCTGAAAAACCAAGGCAGGATCCATGAAGCTGAAACACATCAGCAGAAGGAGGAAAAGGTGGTGAGGCAGGAAAAAGAGACTAAGAAGGTACCTCAGACCACCAGGGTGGAGAAAGACTCACGGTTGAATTATGAGGTGACTGGGAATTGTTTGCTGCCTTTAGGTGACCTGAATCAGATGCACAGGATCAATGAGGCATCATATAGTAATCCTGTGTCCACTACTGGTACTGAAACTGGTTCTCCCATTTCCCATCGACTAACAGGTTGTGCTATCTTCCTCATGTTTCGGTGGCTGTGCATATGCTTTGTAGATCTATAGCTTATGGCTGTCTGTCTTTTCTGTTTTAAATTGTTTTTCACCTTTACAGCTTTCAAGGATGAGACACCTCAAAAGCAAAACAGTTACAAAGAAGCCCTGAAACAGCAGGTAGGCCTGGGGCCACGAGCCTCAGTCTGTAGATGGATGATAAGAGATTAACTGCAGGATGAAATGAAATGCTTTTAGACTTACAACAACCTGTATTCTCAGCAGTTTAAAGAAGTTGTAAATTAACTGTAACTGTACATTTCAAACAGAGGAAAATAAGTGAAAACAGCAAGAGGAAAGAGAACAAATTAGGATTGAGGAGGAGAAAGAAGAGAAGAGGCTGACCTGCAGAGGGCACACTTACTGGAGGAATATGAAGATGAGCAAAGGAAAGAGAAAAGGAGGACTGAGGTGACGAGCTCGCCTGTGACCGTTGTCGTCACGAGACATGGCTACGAGAGGAAATTCCCGACGCCTCGATGCAGCTAGCAGGGCGCACAATGCACCGCAGCGACAGAATGGCTACAGCGGGGAAAAGCAGAGGTTTGTGCATCTACACACATAACAACTGGTGCACAAACACTAAGTGTCCTTCATCACTTCTCCTTCTTTGCAGTTAATAGTGGGTTCTGTCACAATGGAGTGGGTTTTGAGAGATAGTTTTATCTACTCTCTGCGGCATAAGCTGAAAAACCAAGGCAGGATCCATGAAGCTGAAACACGTCAGCAGAAGGAGGAAAAGGTGGTGAGGCAGGAAAAAGAGACTAAGAAGGTACCTCAGACCACCAGGGTGGAGAGAGACTCACGGTTGAATTATGAGGTACAGTAAGCCTGAAAAGACAGGAGTGCTTCAGCTCGCTGTGTCGTTGTCAAAGAATGACAAAGAAAGAATCTAGTTGTCGTCCTGCAGAGGCAGCCCTCTCCGCCCATCCCAACCTTGCAGAAAAAGCTGGCAAATCTTGCGCCATCTAGGCCCTCCTCTGTTTTTAGCCAGCGCTCGTCTAGAACTCTGAGTAACTCATTGCAGAGACTGCAAATTTTTTCACATTTTGCCCTGTATGACAACTCTATAAATAAAAAAAATTGCATTCACAGAATTGCTCAGTGTCAGCACCAAACCACCCACCACCCAATGAAATTCCCAGCCAGCAGGGTAAGATTTGTGCAAATTATAAACCTTTATTTTCCTGATCCCTGCCTTGCCTTCAGTCCCCTGTCGTGCTTCAGATGATCAACAGGAAGTGTTCAGAGTGCTGTCAGCCTTACGTTGGTGTCTGAGGAAAGAGCGGTGACAACTGGAGGTTCAGATGGGTTACACAGATTCACACGAGACCCACTACAATCTGGTAAACAGGTATTGCAGTCAGGCACCACTGAACAGCAGGGTAATGTGTGCAGGCATAAGATGCCCAGAACAACAGGGATTTCTATCTTTTGTGCCAGGCTTAGAATCAGTCATTTAGAGATGCTGCTATGTTGAATTTAACACCCAGTTAACCCCCAGATGTGGTGAAGCAAAGACACGATACTAACTCTGGGCTGTTAACGTGTGATCTTAATTTGATATTCGTAGTGAAGAATGTATTCAGTACAATGTTTTACAAGACATTTATTAATCTGTGCTTGTATTCAAGTTTACAGCAAATCATCTGAGAAATGCCTTTGAACTGGTGCCTGTTTCTGGGCTTTTCTTTTGTCACAAACTGCTCACAAAGAAGGACGAATGCTTTAGGGAACAAAAGCTTTGGAATGTATTCTGCAAGTACAGGTCAAACGTAATAGCCTCATTGTGCACGACAAGAAAGCATTTGACATGGTGAACTGCTGCCACGGTTTTAGAGAGACGTCTGTTTGTTATTAGAAGTAGTTGTTCTGTTTAATTTGGGATTTTTCTCCTTTGCTTCTGCGTAGAAGACGACCAATCTGCACATCGAGAAGCTGTCCTGTCTTCAGCTAGGAGTCCTTCTCCAGCTGCTGCACATGCTAACAGGCAAAACATCAGGGAGTAATACAAGCTTTTAATGCTTATGTGAACCACAGGCGTGCTTATAATGTATCAACCTGCAGTGAGACTGTAAAAGAAAAATCTTTCTTGATTTAATTTTCATTGCACAAATAATAACAGATTCAGGAATGTATTCAAGGAAGAGACTGGCAAAGAAAGAGTGGGATAGTCAGGGAGCTGAAGGAAGGAGTACTAAAAGGCTAGGTGCACAGCAAAGAGAGAGGTGTCACTGGCACAGGAAAAGGCTTGTAGTGAGTTGTATGTGAGGCTGGACACTAAGGAGAAAATGATTTTTAATGAATGGCAAGGCACATAAATTGTGCTGGAAGAGAGTAACCAAGTATAGAGATGGAAATGTGCTAATGTGAAGAAAGTGTGTTGAGAAGAGAGAAGGAGTACTTTGGATGAAAATTGAATTAGAGAAGGAAGTGAGGCAACTCTGAAGAGGATGGAGACGGGAGGCATAGAGAGGGTAGGAGTGAAGGCTATGATAAGGTGCGAAGAGAGTCCTGAGGGGCAGAGAAGTATGTGATGGGTTGAGATTACATCAGAGAGAGGCTCTGAGCCCCTTCTTGTTTGCACTGGTGATGGAGAGGCTGACAGATGAGATCAGGCAAGAGTCTCCATGGATGATGTTTTCAGACAACCACAGAAAGGATTTGTGGATGTAGTGAAGGTGGACATGCAGGGGGTTGGTGTGACTGAGGAGGATGCTAGAAATAGAGAGATGGAGGCGGATGATCCACTGTAGCGACCTCTAAAGGGAGCAGCCGAAAGAAGAAGCACAAATAATTCTAATCATGCTTTTCTTTTATTCTCAGTACTAAGCTATGTAAAGGAAGTCAAGGTTGTTTCCTCCTACAATCACTTTGGTCATGCTGTTCTTACAAGCGTGGAGGTGCCAGATGGTTTAGACTTGTTTAGATTGGTGCTCTGTCTCCCTTTATCCAAACTAAAACTTTGATGGGGTTTTTTATCTTCACTAAACACGTTTTTGCTTTGTGTTTATTATTGTGCTACTGCAAGTATTTCATATATTAGTCAGTTGATTGTTACTGTAGGGCAGCTCTAGGACAATCCCTGATGTGATGTAGCTTGCTTTTATCCAGCAGATACGACATCTCATGAGGAGGTTCGAACCCTGTACCCTGACCCTCCTGCTGACGCACAAAGTCTGGACATCCAGCAGCAGGCCCTTCTACGTGAACAACAGCACAACAGTTTATTTCTTTTAATATTAGAAGTCAGACAGTTATTCATTAATGAATACAAATGGTGACTGAAGTTATTTAGACAGGACATTAAACAATAAACTTCCAATAAATTATGAACAATGTGTGACTGAATGTGTTCAGTGAAAGACTTTGAAAATATCGCAGCATAAAACCAGTGTAAAAGTACTCAGACTACTTTTGGGGGTATTTATTTGATGATGCAACCAGAAAATGTGCAGGTTGTGAGTTTAACATTTTCAACACTGGAGAAGAAGTACATGTACACAGACTAGCTAATGACAAACATTTTTTTTTTAATTAACCTTTATTTAAACAGGTTGTTCATTTTTCTGAGCTTATCTGGTGTCCAGTTTCGGTGGCAGTAGCATAAGCAGAGAAGACCCAGACCTTACTCTCCCGAGCCAGCTCCTCCATCATTTGGAGGACACTGAGGCATTCTCTGCTGAGTGCTGTGATCTCCCCAACATGTCCTGGGTGTGTCCTGTCTGTCCTGGTGGGACATGCCTGGAACATCTCACCCAGGAGGCACCCTTATCAGAAGACTGAACCTCCTCAACTGGCTCGTTTAGATGTAGAGGAGTAGCAGTTAACTCGGAATGAGACAGACAGCACCTACTGCTGGGGTGGGCCTACAGGAGGGAGAGCTCATGTCGTCTCTTCAGGACACATCACTGGACCCCAAGAAGCTCTCCCCTGAGCTCCCTTTGGCTGCTGGGGTCGGCATACGTTCAACTTTAAAAATCACTCTTGGTTCTTGGCTAGCTTTGTGTTAGCATCCTTTTTGTGCTGATGCTTGCAAGAAGCTAAAGTTGCTTTGGCAGAATTTTCTTTCTCATATATGCACACATAAGGAGAGAGATGTTTTATAAGCTTTAGTCATCACCGTGCACTTTTCCTGATTCACACAAAATACAGCAATCTGGCACCTTCCCACAGGGTCTTGCACGAGCATTAAACTTGTTAATTTGTGCTTTGGACTGTCACCAGATTTCTTCTAGAAGTTTCTTGCCAGTCAGCAACTATCTTGGCAACACCACTTCAGTTTGTGTGTTGCATGCTAACATGCTGACATTATCATATGTGTAATAATACTAAAGCTTCATCTTATGCACACACACAAAAAAAATATGGCTCCTTCGTGCAGAGTTTTCTGGTATGTTCATTTATGCTTCCCAATTAAAAAGAAAAAAAAAGAAAAAGCAAACTTCTTGCTTCTCAGCCACTGCGGCCACATCCTCACCGTTTTTTTAGACAGTTATATAAACATACTGTGAGTGAGTCATAAGCTTAAATACAATCGTTGAAGGAACCAAAACTTAATGTTTAAAAATACCAGTCAAATCTGATTAAAGTAAATAAATAAGTATACAATGTAGTTTTAAGACTTATCTCAAAGTTTCATAACATTAATGTTATATGAACTCGTGAGTCCAGAAATCTGAATGTCATGAAAAGTATTTATTATTCGTGTATTATTATTTTTGTTAATAAGTATGAGCTGTACAAGGTTGTTTTTTTCCTGATACTTCATGCAAACCACATTTCTCCAGGCCTGTCCTAATCAGCGTACTCAGTATCACTAGATCCAATGCTGCTCCTCCAGCAGAGCACACAAAAGTAGGAGACCGGAGATGCCATGGCTTAGTTGAGAGACTGTTTGCTTCAAGGCCACTAGAGGGTGCTGCCATAAAACTACAATAAATGAATTGACCTTTTGACCTGCTCACACTCTTTTATGCAAAACCCTGCTGATGTCACACACACACACACACACACACAAAGAGATTCTAGGTCTGACCAACCGTCTCCGCCGTGGGCAAAAAGATGACAGTCAATACAATTCTAAAATTTAATTTATAAACACAATGAATAATAGTTAAAAGTCCAGTGTCCCATTTAGGTACAAAGTAAAAACACACAGTCCAAGGCCAGAGCCAGCTATGCCACAAAGCCAGTTGCACTCCACACGTTGTTCACTTCAACAGGGGTAGCAGTTGTCCTCTGAGACCCACCACCCTGTAAGCAGAAAGCCTGCACAGAACAACAAAATAAGACAATTCACTATATAATTCACAGCCCATCCATCCCAAACATATCAGATCATTAGAGGTTTTGTCACATTACATACCTGCACCGAGAGACAAAATAACACAGCAGTGTTTGTAATGTGGGCTATAAGTAGACTAGCATATCAGTGCAATCAATTACACCTGCCTCCAATTAGTCCAGCCCTTTTACAGTCATTGACTGGGTGAGAAAACACGAGCAAATCAACCCAAGAGATAAGCAGGAAGACTCTCTGAAGGCTCCTGTGGCTGCACAGGCAGTCTTACAATTACGAGGTTGGAGAGTTGTTGTTTCAAAATGTTCACACTGATTTCACATGCTCATTAACTCACAACCAGCTGACCATATATATTTCTGCTGCTGAGCTGCTGTTTGATGGAGATTTTCTGAATTTATTTTGCTACCATAAGAGCAGACTCCATGCTGAAAGCATGTGCACTGTCACTTGCAATGAGTGGCACTAATGACACTAAATTTAATTACGGGTCATGGACAGCCTTCATAAATGCTCATATTACTCACCCACACTGAATTCCAGCACAGGTTCATCTGGGTCCTGACTATTTCCTGCAAAGTAACACAAACGTCATCAGAACATTAAGTCAGAGAAACAACATTTGGAGCTTTTGTACATGATAAATTATACTGCATAGTAAAACAAAGTCAAGCAGCAGTACATTTATTAAAATGACCTTCAGCTGTAATATTTAAACTGATTTAGTGTCAATTTAGATTACGTTTAGATTAAAATGAAACTAGTACCCTTGTAATGTCTTTTTAAATTAGAGGTAAATATTTGTATATTTTTTACATAATATAATTATATTTACTGGATTTTCTCTCTATTGTAGTTTAGTATTATAGTTATTAGTTGTTTTTTATTGACTTGTCTTGTTTTTACAATGATTTGCTTTGACTGCAGCCTTTAAAGAAAAGACTGTATCTGTTCATTAACTATCCATCAGACTGGGTCCATGTTACCAGCCAAATGGGTAATAATTAAAGTAAGTTTTGAATTACGTATATTTGGGTGTTAAGGTGACACTTTTGCAAAAAAAATTATATAATTAGGTTTAAAAAAATAAACATGTATGTATTTAAAAACAATAAGTGTGTTAGAATTACTACAGCAACAGGTTGTAGCTCACTGTACTATTTTTGAGCACAACTTTGGTGCTTTTGCCTCATTTTTAAATCAGTGATCCCAGTAGCACAGTCTAAGCAGAGACCTCAGTGCTTGGCAAACAATCAATAGAATCAATATAATTATTAAAAAGAAACAAAATAAATGCCAACCATATAAAAAAAAACAAACTTAAGGAAAAAACTAAACTTGATTTTGTGTCTTTAGGCTATTGTTAACAGCAAGCATGAGGTTAGTGCATATGTATTATTATTGGAAAGATTGCTGCAAAGAAAAAAAACATTGAACCAGGAGGTTCAATGTTTTTTGAACCTCCAGGAGGGGGCGATATTGCTCTTCTTACCATGAGTTACATGCAGGCTATTGACCCTGTGCAAGAGAGAATGCTAACTTCCTGGTTTGAGACTGGATGTGGGGTTGTACATTTCCGGTAGCTTTACTTTGCGGTCAATCGCTACTGCGAAGATATACTCCAAAATCATGTCCAAAACTCGAAAACGGAAAGATTGCGTTAAGTTACAAAGAGGAGAAGGTGGGAACACTCACCACTGTTGTGTCATAAAAAAAATCTAATGATCAATTTTGACGTTTAAAGAGTTTAGATGATCAGTTGTTTACATCACTCAAAACAAGCAGAACTGCATTACTGCATGCAGAAGACACATCGTCCACATTCAGAAGCACATCTCTGTATGTATCTCTGTACTGGTCTTATGATTTAAACGGGCAAATGTTCATCATTCAAAGTACAGGTGAAGAATAGTCAAACCAGATGTTTCCCCCATTATGTCGAGATCAGCTAGTCAAGTACACACCTACACAGCATGTTAACAAACCGTGAAAAAAGCCACACAAAAATGAATGATTGCTGGTAAGGGTTTCTATACATTAGTATGTACGAAGGGTATGTTTTGACTTACCTTAAAAATTACAGTGGTCCCTCACTAATAACACGGTTCACCTTTCACCTCGCTGTTTCGCAGATTTTTTTAGTGCAAGTTTGCATGCTTTTTTTTACGTCACATTGTGTCCTGCGTCCGGATCGCTGCAGACGATCTCCTCCATGACGTCTCTCCTGTACAGTACAGAATCGCTGCATCGATCGCTAGCAGTGTGACTCTGAAGTGCAGTACTGTATGTCCACGATGTCCACGAAACGTTTTGCACCGTCAAAAACTAAAATTGGCTACTTGATTTCACCTATCGCTGGTTATTTTTAGAACATAACACCAGCGATAAACGAGGGACAGCTGAGAAATATGACATTTGAATCCATTTTCTCTTTTGCTCTGAGGCGCAGGGAAAAAATATTGACAAGTCGATGAACATCATTTACAGATATATTGGGTAAATGCCCAAGACATCTATAGAAATGTAAATCGCCGCTTGATTCATTCATTTGCTTAACTTGTTTTGGACCGTAAACCGGGCGCGAATAGGTCACTGGAAACAAAGCTCCCCACAGGAGTTTCCGCACCGGAAGTAGCATATGCTAACGTGCACATAGTCAATTACTTACCGTGTCACTCACATTTATTTCACAAAACAGCTGAACCCACTTAATTCGATTTAATTGTATTTATAGCTGAATCACAACAACATTCTCCTCGAGGTGGCATAGATTGTAAGGTAGAAAGTCTACAATTAAAAAGAAAAAACCTCAATACAGTGGGAAGGAACAACTCACTTTTAACAGGAAGCACCCTCTGGCAGAACCACGGTCAGGGAGGGGCGGCCCGCTGCGACCCTTTGGGGATGAGGAGAGGGAGATGGGACAAAAGACACACTGTGGACGAGAGCCAGAGATGAACAAGAACTAATTATTGAATGCAGAGAGGTGTATAAACACATGGTGGGAATCCCCCAGCAGGGTAGTCCCAGGGTAACTAAGGGAGGATTCATGGTCACCTGGATCCAGCCCTAGCTATATGCGTTGGCAAAAAGGAAACTTTGAAACTTAATCTTAAAAGTAGAGATAGTGTCTGTCTCCTGCATTCAAACTGGGGGCTGGTTCCACAGAAGGATGATCCCCTTCTACTTCTAAATATCCTAAAAACCACAAGTAAGCCCACAGTCTGAGAGCAAACTATCAAACTACGAGGTCTTTAAAATAAGATGATTATTCAAGACCTCATGTGTGATGGGAAGGATCCGGAATTTGATGCTGGACCCACAAATCATAAAAGAGAAACACTAACTCACACACACCAGAAAGTGCCAAGAATTATATGTAATTTAGTTTTGCGTTCCTTTATAATGCTTTCAACTATACAAATAAGACACTTCATGGGGGCGCCTGAGCCTTGTAGACACAACACATATTGAACAAACCTCATGCGCCCTGTTGTTGACAAAACGATAAAAATGAATGTGTCCTTCTGTCTTATTTAGGTCATTTTTGTAGTTAGAGGAAATCATTTGAATTCATTTTTCCTTAAATTATTTTAACCCTCTATTGATGCTATTGAAATTGGTCTGTTGCCTCAGGGCAACAACGGCAATAAGGGTTCCACAGTGTCACAGTTTTCTGCATATAGTCGATTAATAAATGTATGAGAAAACAACTAATCGATTCAAATTTTTTATTTGAACAGATATCAAATTGATTTTCACAGAAGCGTTCAATGGAACAAATACATAAATGGTAAACTGACTGCTTTTTAAATAGGGTTTTTGTATTTTGCTCGAGCACTAAAAGCGCTTTATACAACATGCCTCATTCACCTATTCACCCAAACATTATTACAAGCACCTTTTCTACAATTAAGCTAAACATGCATAAAATGTTAGCAGTGGAGATTTGGCACCTGAAAGGACCCCCTTTGACCCACTCCTAGTTTAAGTCTATTTACATTTAAATACTGATACCTCAATTTTGCCTTGGTTTGAGCTCCATAAAGCAGGCAAACCAGAATTAATCACAGAAGGCGAAAAAACACTGAAACTACGTTTTAAGCTGCGAGCCAAACAAACCAACGGTAACCGTGTTTTGAAAAGAGCTATGAAGAGAAACAGCCAGACTACTGTAATTTCTCAATAAAATATCGCTTATTATCGCTCTGTTTAATTTTCCAGTAGCTCACCATATTTGGGATCTTCTAACATCCACACTTCATGTTTAAACGGTGGTGCGGAGGCGGTGTACCGTCGCAGGACGGATGTAGCATTCAGCGCGGTGTGCCTTTTTTTCCAGTTGCTAAGCAACAGATTTGCCCCACCCCCTCCGTTCTGACGGGCGGGGCAATCTTCAAAGGACTGGTGACGTTACAAAGAAACCAGACCTTATATATAGACCTGGCTGTTCAGTTGAAACGCATTTATACAGCGGAACATTAGCAGCGCTTCTAAACGTTCAAACACGGAATTTAACACAAAACAACAAGAAACAAAAAAGTGAAATGGCAAGCTCAAACTGTAACACAATGACAAGTGATATAACAGCTCATACTAATCGGGATAATTCTACAGTACACGCTTTGGAATCCCTCTTGAATAACTTGTTTAATGATGTCAAATTTGAGCAGTGGGAAGAGCTTACCTCAGGCTATCCGGATTGCTTCACCGCTAAGCGGCTTGCAGGTTTTGTAGAGGACATAATGGACCTGTGTGAACAGTCAGTAGCAGTACCACCACTGAGGTCTTCCCAGAACTCCACTGTACATGAAAACTGTTCTGTCCACACCACCACTGGCAAAACGTTATTGTCACCTGTGAAATTTTTGGACGATTCTGCTGAGCAGGAGTTTGATACAGCACAGAATATAGATGCTAACAGCCAAGAAACAGCTAACACAGAAGAAAGCTGTCAAAATGCTGCAAAAGCAGAAAACAATCCAATTCCAGATCCCCAGCAGCAGAAATCCTGTGTTGAACATGAAGCCAGTATCCCACCGTTAACAAACATAAGTCAAACGGAGTCATATAAAAAGATACAGAATCACAGATCTTCTGTAGACTGTGAGCCACCTGAAAAAACCTTAGACTTTGAAAGCTGGTTAGAGACATTAATTCAGGCTGTGCTTTCAAAGCTTGGTAAACTTTTACAGTGTCCTCATTCTCACCAGAAACTTTTGTTGGATCTAATCTTGGACAAATTCAAGGGGATGGATTTGCATTTAGACCGAAAAGTGCAGAATTATTTTCACTGCATTGCTAATGCCATTTTCACTGATATTTGTGACAAATTACATAATTTGTCACTAATATCAGTGAAAATGGGGGGGAGTGGGGAGGAGGATTCAATGAATTTAATGGAACCACAAATATTTAATATCATAACTACAGTATTTCAAGAACACCTGTTGGCAGTAACAGTTATCGATAGACTGGAATCATATGAAAAGAAAGAAAGATGCAGACTTTCAGTGGAAATCTTTGTGGAAGGACTGATTTCCCAGGTTGCAAAAAAATCAAGCATAGTCTTCAGTATTGAAAATGCTGAAGCTATTTCCAACCGGCTTACCATGAAAATCTGGACTGAAATCGGGGCCGAATACGACAAAATCCCCCCAGAGAAGTTCAAGAAACTCAGCGAGAGGGTTTTCAAATCCCTCTGTAAAAGATGGAAGCATGCAGCGGTTATTGTGACATTCTGGCAATTAAACTCCCGAGAACCTGATGAAGATATTGTTAAAACTTTCAAAAGAAAGATATTCACAGAACCAAGTTGCATATCTAAGTGCTTCTCATCGGTGCGTGCATTTTTTGGGAGGTGTAAGGGAAGAAACAAAGTTTCCCCTTTATAGTGACATCGTGATATCAACAGCAAAATATTTTCTAAAACTCATTGGACACTTTAAATTAGCTAGTTTTACATTTAGATCAGATCAAGTCATTTTTGAAATCCCCAGGAATGGTCGCGGCAGATGGCCACCCCGCCCTGAGCCTGGTTCTGTCGAAGGTGTCTTCCTCTTAAAAGGGAGTTTTTCCTTCCCACTGTCGCCTCGTGCTTGCTCAGAGGGGTTTGTTCTTTTGGGGTTTTCTTTTTAATACTGTAAGTTGTTACCTTACAGTGTGAAGCGCCTTGAAAACACCATTGTTTCCTTTGGTGCTATACAGACTGAAGTGACTTGCACTGACAACATAACTAAGCTGGAACTTTAATTTAACATCAATAAAATTATAAAAAATATTACATCTTGATTTCTGCTTGTTTTCATTGTCTGTGACTTAATGAATACAAATCTGTAATTTAACAGATTTTTTCTTTATGTTAGTCTGACCGGTGATTCCACGTTGGCCTTAGGTGTTGGCGCGGATACGCTGCAGCCCCTGAGCCATTAATGGCCCAGCACACTATAGTAAAAACAAAACAACAGCCATCTCTCCAACTAGGAAAGGAAAATAATAAACTGCCTCCTTGGAGGCAACCTGACTCAAAACAGTTGCAGTCCAACTCAGACCGACTGCAATCACTCTCAGGCAGATTGATGAAGATCTGCAAATAACTTGTCTAATTTATAAACGCAGACAGATTGCCAACACAATAGAGGACTGTACTTACATGGTTGCAAACTGGTTGTTATCATGCTTATATGAAAACATTGCTTTGGAGCAATGAAACTCAAACACATTCATTTTTAAAATGCCTCAAAATGAAATTTTGAAATATTTGGCTTTATAATTTGAAAGTGCCATTGTGAGTGGGAGTGTGAAATCCTTACTTGATGTGTTCCCTTTGCCTTTACTCAGACTTTTAGTAGTCATATTGTCAGTTTTGGCCGACGGTCATGGGTCACTTCCACTAAAATAGCACAAGACTGGAGTAAAATGTACTTTATTAATGAGAACACATGGTGATACAGCAAAGAATCCAACCCTTCTGAAAAGCAAATGGCTTCCTGTTATACTCTACCTGATTCAGGTGAGCATCTGGAATAGACCAAGTCTGGGGGTCAGCAAACCAAAGGAAAACAAAACCCTCCCCATAAGAAAACCACTACAATATAACACATCATAGACATATTCAGATTTGTAACAAGTCCTATAAATAACTCCATAACATATAAACTTCAGTCTCTTCTATAGACATTAAAACAGCGGTCCCCAACCTTTTTTGCGCCACGGACCGGTTTATACCCGACAATATTTTCACGGACCGGCCTTTAAGGTGTCGCAGATAAATACAACAAAATAAAACTAGTACCGGTACCGAAAAAAAGAAGATTTATTCATAACACACGTGAAAGACCCAGGAAAACAGAGTTAACGATAAAAAACGATAAAAACTCTGAAAACCATACATTTCACACCCGAGCCTCATCTCTCGACCAAACGACGGTACGTGGCCCGGGGACCGCTGCCTTAAAACACCTTAACCACACAGTTAGGTTTCAGCCCTCGCTGACTCAGAACAAAGTAAGACAATCAGAGCTCGATTGGTTTTTACTTGTGCAGGGGAAGCCTGGTCGGATTCTCAGAGTTGCAAGCTCTACACCCAAACTCAGACAACTCCAACTCCGGCCTTCACTCGCAGCCTTTTATTGAATGAAAACAGTTACACAACCACCCATTGTAAACCCCATATGTTGTGTGGTAAAACCTAAGGCAGTGTATGTGTGTGTGTGTGAGAGAGTGAATGTGTGTCTGTATACGTGACTTCCTGGTTACAAACGTTTTAACCGCATCTCTAGTCATAAAAGGGTCATCTCCCCTCAACCTCGTATATGGCTTAACCTCTTTAACAGTCCACCATTTACATGGTGAGCCCATAAGGGGCAGGAAGTGAACATTCCTTACCAAATAAGGAAACCAGAATCTTACATCGATTGTGCCTGCAGTTGAAAACTATAGCTAGTAACATCCCCCAACATCCTACATGTGGGGGAGGAACAGAAAAATATCTGAACATACAGTTCAAGACAAGGTCCAAGCACAATAATGACAACTTTTAACAAAATCACTCCAACACACACTCCCCTAGCCTGGCACATTGGTTTGCTCCAGGAGCTCATAAGCAGGTGATTGAGCTGCTTTTACTCTTTACAAAGTGAGTACTGTTAACACTTCTCTTTTTACATATACAACTAATTTAGGTTACAGACAAATGATTAAATGTGAACAGCTCTAACACGGGTTCTTTTCCTGACACAGGTAGGATGGCCAGTCCCTGTCTCTTCACCTTTCACGAGTCACTTAAATAACAACCCAAAAAACCTAATAAAGAATCACAATCAACCAGTGTGTGTTTTTCTTCATTATGGTTTTTAAATACAAATCAGTCAGTCAATTAATAAAAATACAAGTAAGGGTAATGGAACCCCTGGTCTCCATTACACACATAAACACCATAAAGACACTAAGTCGTAGAGCTCTGAACTCCTTGCTTTTATGATATTTACACTTCTTCTTGGCCTTCTCCTTCACTCTGAGTCACACCAGGATAAACGCATCAGCTCAGACATACAATAATTAAAATATGTGTAGGTGACCGTTTGGCAGAAGACGATGTCGAGGCGGTACTGCAGTGACACGTCCGTGGCTATCGTCGGGGTGGTGTCCTGCATCAGCAGGAAGTCCATAGACTTCTTGGCTTTGTTGCTCATCATGGCGCTGTAGTCCGTGGGCGTGGCCTGCAAAAAGTGTAAATGAACCATCAGAGACCAAACACAAATATGCCTTCCAACCACTAGTTTAGACAACATCTTGCAAAGAGTGTGTATTTCAGAGTGCAGTTGTTTTTAAATTTGACAGAAACAGAAAAAAAAGACGGAACAGAAGGACAACAGGGAAAGCAGAAGCACCGACACACTGAAATCTTTTAGGGTGAAGCTCCAGAACTAGCCACAAATCCTGCTGGAAAGAACCTAAAAATACTTGCAGACATCTAATGGAGCAGTTTGATTCAAAAGCCTGGTGTCAGGCATGTTCTTTAATAAATAAGAAACGAGCTGATATGTTACAGACCCCAGTCTTTACGTAAAGAAAAAGCTGACATTTAGAGCGGTCTCGCAGCAGATTTTAAAACAGTGACACTGATTTGTGGGGTTTTTGGGCACAAATTTGAACCTTTTTGTTTTATCCATGTCCTTGAACACAGCTTGTGACTTGGGCGCTTTCATATGTACCGATTCATTTAGGTTTGTGCACTGAGGCCAGCTTTAGGTATTAAAAACGAGTCAGTCATAACACTTCTTACATTAGTTAAAAAGTTGAGCTTACACTAAACCAACATTACTGCAGCATTGCTGCAACATTGTAAAGAGAAAGATGACACACAGACCAGACATAAAACACTGAACACTTTTTAAAGATGAGTCATTTAAGAGTATTTTGTCATAGAATAAAGTCGGCTGATATGGTGAAGGAAAAATCTGCTCACGAATCCTCCAACTTCTTAAAAGTAAGGAGTGACCTGAGCTGGAAATCAACATGAGAGGGATGACTCAAAAAGAAGAAGCAACAAGAAAAGAAAAACAGAGTTCAGAGTGTAGTTAAGATATTAAGCTGTATCCACAATGTGTGCCAAGAAACTAAGCTTGTCTGTTCTCATGCTAAAGAAAAAAAAAAAATCTGGAATCAGAAAACAGCCAATAACTGCTGATCAACTCACCCACTCCTCTTCGTGCCAGTCCACGTGCAGTGACGACTGGCTGTTGTGACCGCTGTACTTTGCTCTCAGCGTATCCTGGTCATTGCGGAGCACTACTTGTTCAGACTCAGCGGAAGGAGAAGCTTTGGTTGCGATGTACTCGCCCCGTACTGCGTTCAGAGCCTGAATAGCTGAAGCTAGCAGCTTGCAGCCGCACACTGTCACCAGCTGACGGGTCTGAAAGGAAGAGGGTATGAATGAAATATGAAGCGTCCCCATGTAACGTCAAACAGTTTTAGTACCTTGTCAGCCAGACTGGCGAGCGTCCACTCCAGTCCGCTGGCCGATTGGTCTTTGGCAGCTTGAGACAGCCTCTCTGCGTAATAGCTGACCTGAGTCTTCAGCGTGTTGACACTGGCTTTGAATGATGGACCTGACAAATAGAGCAAGAAGCTTAGTCATGACCTTTTTTTATCTTTTTTCTTTTAGGTGTACTCGGGCCTGCACATACACTGACCTGTGTATTCACTGAGGTCACACAGCGTCTCTTGGTACCAGAGTATTATGATCTGGTACTGAGAGACGATCTGCCGCCCCAGGTTCTCCCAGCAGGGGGACAACTCTCTTCAGGATGCACTTCAAATTGCAATAAGAGCAGTGGCAATTATCCACAATCAGAAATTATTTTCAATTTTGAAAACATTTTGAGTTTGTGTGTTGCATGCTAACATTATCATATGTGTAATAATACTAAATCTTCATCTTATGCACACACAAAAAACAAATATGGCTCCTTTGTGCAGGGTTTTCTGGCATGTTCGTTTATGCTTCCCAATTAAAAAAAAAAAGAAAAAAAGAAAAAGAAAAAGCAAACTTCTTGCTTCTCAGCCACATCCTCACCATTTTTTTAGATAGTTATATAAACATACTGTGAGTGAGTCACAATCTTAAATACAATAGTTGAAGGAACAAAAAATTAATGTTTAAAAATACCAGTCAAATCTGATCAAAGTAAATAAATAATAAGTATACAATGTAGTTTTAAGACTTATCTCAAAGTTTCATAACATTAATGTTCTAGAGGTTCTAGGTCTGACCAACCGTGTCCGCCGTGGGCAAAAAGATGACAGTCAATACAATTCTAAAATTTAATTTATAAACACAATGAATAATAGTTAAAAAAAAAAAGTCCAGTGTCCCATTTAGGTACAAAGTAAAAATACACAGTCCAAGGCCAGAGCCAGCTATGCCACAAAGCCAGTTGCACTCCACACGTTGTTCACTTCAACAGGGGTAGCAATTGTCCTCTGAGACCCACCACCCTGTAAGTAGAAAACCAGTGATCACTCCATCCTCTGCAACTCAGCTGCCTTTAGGCTACAGCATATAATAGGCCCTAGCCTGCACAGAGCAACAAAATAAGACAATTCACTATATAATTCACAACCCATCCATCCCAAACATATCAGATCATTAGAGGTTTTGTCACATTACATACCTGCACTGAGAGACAAAATAACACAGCAGTGTTTGTAATGTGGGCTATAAGTAGACTAGCATCTCAGTGCAATCAATTACACCTGCCTCCAATTAGTCCAGCCCTTTTACAGTCATTGACTGGGTGAGAAAACACGAGCAAATCAACCCAAGAGACAAGCAGGAAGACTCTCTGAAGGCTCCTGTGGCTGCACAGGCAGTCTTACAATTACGAGGTTGGAGAGTTGTTGTTTCAAAATGTTCACACTGATTTCACATGCTCATTAACTCACAACCAGCTGACCATATATATTTCTGCTGCTGAGCTGCTTTTTGATGGAGATTTTCTGAATTTATTTTGCTACCATAAGAGCAGGTAAGGTAGAAAGTCTACAATTAAAAAGAAAAAACCTCAATACAGTGGGAAGGAACAACTCACTTTTAACAGGAAGCACCCTCTGGCAGAACCACGGTCAGGGAGGGGCGGCCCGCTGCGACCCTTTGGGGATGAGGAGAGGAAGATGGGACAAAAGACACACTGTGGACGAGAGCCAGAGATGAATAAGAACTAATTATTGAATGCAGAGAGGTGTATAAACACATGGTGGGAATCCCCCAGCAGGGTAGTCCCAGGGTAACTAAGGGAGGATTCATGGTTACCTGATTCAGCCCTAGCTATATGCGTTAGCAAAAAGGAAACTTTGAAACTTAATCTTAAAAGTAGAGATAGTGTCTGTCTCCTGCATTCAAACTGGGGGCTGGTTCCACAGAAGGATGATCCCCTTCTACTTCTAAATATCCTAAAAACCACAAGTAAGCCCACAGTCTGAGAGCAAACTATCAAACTACGAGGTCTTTAAAATAAGATGATTATTCAAGACCTCATGTGTGATGGGAAGGATCCGGAATTTGATGCTGGACCCACAAATCATAAAAGAGAAACACTAACTCACACACACCAGAAAGTGCCAAGAATTATAATTATATGTAATTTAGTTTTGCATTCATTTATAATGCTTTCAACTATACAAATAAGACACTTCATGGGGGCGCCTGAGCCTTGTAGACACAACAAATATTGAACAAACCTCATGCGCCCTGTTGTTGACAAAACGATAAAAATGAATGTGTCCTTCTGTCTTATTTAGGTCATTTTTGTAGTTACAGAAAATCATTTGAATTCATTTTTCCTTAAATTATTTTAACCCTCTATTGATGCTATTGAAATTGGTCTGTTGCCTCAGGGCAACAACGGCAATAAGGGTTCCACAGTGTCACAGTTTTCTGCATATAGTCGATTAATAAATGTATGAGAAAACAACTAATCGATTCAAATTTTTTTATTTGAACAGATATCAAATTGATTTTCACAGAAGCGTTCAATGGAACAAATACATAAATGGTAAACTGACTGCTTTTTAAATAGGGTTTTTGTATTTTGCTCGAGCACTAAAAGCGCTTTATACAACATGCCTCATTCACCTATTCACCCAAACATTATTACAAGCACCTTTTCTACAATTAAGCTAAACATGCATAAAATGTTAGCAGTGGAGATTTGGCACCTGAAAGGACCCCCTTTGACCCACTCCTAGTTTGAGTCTATTTACATTTAAATACTGATACTTCAATTTTGCCTTGGTTTGAGCTCCATAAAGCAGGCAAACCAGAATTAATCACAGAAGGCGAAAAAACACTGAAACTACGTTTTAAGCTGCGAGCCAAACAAACCAACGGTAACCGTGTTTTGAAAAGAGCTATGAAGAGAAACAGCCAGACTACTGTAATTTCTCAAAAAAATATCGCTTATTATCGCTCTGTTTAATTTTCCAGTAGCTCACCATATTTGGGATCTTCTAACATCCACACTTCATGTTTAAACGGTGGTGCGGAGGCGGTGTACCGTCGCAGGACGGATGTAGCATTCAGCGAGGTGTGCCTTTTTTTCAGTTGCTAAGCAACAGATTTGCCCCACCCCTTCCGTTCTGATGGGCGGGGCAATCTTCAAAGGACTGGTGACGTTTCAAAGAAACCAGACCTTATATATAGACCTGGCTGTTCAGTTGAAACGCATTTATACAGCGGAACATTAGCAGCGCTTCTAAACGTTCAAACACGGAATTTAACACAAAACAACTAAAAAGTGAAATGGCAAGCTCAAACTGTAACACAATGACAAATGATAAAACAGTTCAGACCAATCGGGATAATTCTACAGTACATGCTTTGGTATCCCTCTTGAATAACTTGTTCAGTGGTTTTTCGAACAAGCAGTGGGCACACCTTGTCGCAGGCTATCCCGATTGGTTCACCGCTAAGCGGCTTGTAGTTTTTGTAGAGGACGTAATGGACCTGTGTGAACAGTCAGCAGCAGTACCACCACTGAGGTCTTCCCAGAATTCCACTGTACATGAAAACTGTTCTGTCCACACCACCACTGGCAAAACGTTATTGTCACCTGTGAAATTTTTAGACGATTCTGCTGAGCAGGAGTTTGATACAGCACAGAATATAGATGCTAACAGCCAAGAAACAGCTAACACAGAAGAAAGCTGTCAAAATGCTGACCAACACAGTGCTGCAAAAGCTGAAAACAATCCAATTCCAGATCCCCAGCAGCAGAAATCCTGTGTTGAACATGAAGCCAGTATCCCACCGTTAACAAACATAAGTCAAACGGCGTCATATAAAAAGATACAGAATCACAGATCTTCTGTAGACTGTGAGCCACCTGAAAAAACCTTAGACTTTGAAAGATGGTTAGAGACATTAATTCAGGCTGTGCTTTCAAAGCTTGGTAAACTTTTAAAGTGCCCTCATTCTCACCAGAAACTTTTGTTGGATCTAATCTTGCACAAATTCAAGGGGATGGATTTGCATTTAGACCGAAAAGTGCAGAATTATTTTCACTGCATTGCTAATGCCATTTTCACTGATATTTGTGACAAATTACATAATTTGTCACTAATATCAGTGAAAATGGGGGGGAGTGGGGAGGAGGATTCAATGAATTTAATGGAACCACAAATATTTAATATCATAACTACAGTATTCCAAGAACACCTGTTGGCAGTAACAGTTATCGATAGACTGGAATCATATGAAAAGAAAGAAAGATGCAGACTTTCAGTGGAAATCTTTGTGGAAGGACTGATTTCCCAGGTTGCAAAAAAATCAAGCATAGTCTTCAGTATTGAAAATGCTGAAGCTATTTCCAACCGGCTTACCATGAAAATCTGGACTGAAATCAGGGCCGAATACGACAAAATCCCCCCAGAGAAGTTCAAAAAACTCAGCGAGAGGGTTTTCAAATCCCTCTGTAAAAGATGGAAGCATGCAGCGGTTATTGTGAAATTCTGGCAATTAAACTCCAGAGAACCTGATGAAGATATTGTTAAAACTTTCAAAAGAAAGATATTCACAGAACCAAGTTGCATATCTAAGTGCTTCTCATCGGTGCGTGCATTTTTTGGGAGGTGTAAGGGAAGAAAAAAAGTTTCCCCTTTATAGTGACATCGTGATATCAACAGCAAAGTATTTTCTAAAACTCATTGGACACTTTAAATTAGCTAGTTTTACATTTAGATCAGATCAAGTCATTTTTGAAATCCCCAGGAATGGTCGCGGCAGATGGCCACCCCGCCCTGAGCCTGGTTCTGTCGAAGGTGTCTTCCTCTTAAAAGGGAGTTTTTCCTTCCCACTGTCGCCTCGTGCTTGCTCAGAGGGGTTTGTTCTTTTGGGGTTTTCTTTTTAATACTGTAAGTTGTTACCTTACAGTGTGAAGCGCCTTGAAAACACCATTGTTTCCTTTGGTGCTATACAGACTGAAGTGACTTGCACTGACAACATAACTAAGCTGGAACTTTAATTTAACATCAATAAAATTATAAAAAATATTACATCTTGATTTCTGCTTGTTTTCATTGTCTGTGACTTAATGAATACAAATCTGTCATTTAACAGATTTTTTCTTTATGTTAGTCTGACTGGTGATTCCACGTTGGCCTTAGGTGTTGGCGCGGATACGCTGTAGCCCCTGAGCCATTAATGGCCCAGCACACTATAGTAAAAACAAAACAACAGCCATCTCTCCAACTAGGAAAGGAAAATAATAAACTGCCTCCTTGGAGGCAACCTGACTCAAAACAGTTGCAGTCCAACTCAGACCGACTGCAATCACTCTCAGGCAGATTGATGAAGATCTGCAAATAACTGTTGTCTAATTTATAAAACGCAGACAGATTGCCAACACAATAGAGGACTGTACTTACATGGTTGCAAACTGGTTGTTATCATGCTTATATGAAAACATTGCTTTGGAGCAATGAAACTCAAACACATTCATTTTTAAAATGCCTCAAAATGAAATTTTGAAATATTTGGCTTTATGCTTTGAAAGTGCCATTGTGAGTGGGAGTGTGAAATCCTTACTTGATGTGTTCCCTTTGCCTTTACTCAGACTTTTAATAGTCATATTGTCAGTTTTGGCCGACGGTCATGGGTCACTTCCACTAAAATAGCACAAGACTGGAGTAAAATGTACTTTATTAATGAGAACACATGGTGATACAGCAAAGAATCCAACCCTTCTGAAAAGCAAATGGCTTCCTGTTATACTCTACCTGATTCAGGTGAGCATCTGGAATAGACCAAGTCTGGGGGTCAGCAAACCAAAGGAAAACAAAACCCTCCCCATAAGAAAACCACTACAATATAACACATCATAGACATATTCAGATTTGTAACAAGTCCTATAAATAACTCCATAACATATAAACTTCAGTCTCTTCTATAGACATTAAAACAGCGGTCCCCAACCTTTTTTGCGCCACGGACCGGTTTATGCCCGACAATATTTTCACGGACCGGCCTTTAAGGTGTCGCAGATAAATACAACAAAATAAAACTAGTACCGGTACCGAAAAAAAGAAGATTTATTCATAACACACGTGAAAGACCCAGGAAAACAGAGTTAACGATAAAAAAACGATAAAAACTCTGAAAACCATACATTTCACACCCGAGCCTCATCTCTCGACCAAACGACGGTACGTGGCCCGGGGACCGCTGCCTTAAAACACCTTAACCACACAGTTAGGTTTCAGCCCTCGCTGACTCAGAACAAAGTAAGACAATCAGAGCTCGATTGGTTTTTACTTGTGCAGGGGAAGCCTGGTCGGATTCTCAGAGTTGCAAGCTCTACACCCAAACTCAGACAACTCCAACTCCGGCCTTCACTCGCAGCCTTTTATTGAATGAAAACAGTTACACAACCACCCATTGTAAACCCCATATGTTGTGTGGTAAAACCTAAGGCACTGTGTGTGTGTGTGTGTGTGTGTGTGTGAGAGAGAGTGTATGTGTGTCTGTATACGTGACTTCCTGGTTACAAACGTTTTAACCGCATCTCTAGTCATAAAAGGGTCATCTCCCCTCAACCTCGTATATGGCTTAACCTCTTTAACAGTCCACCATTTACATGGTGAGCCCATAAGGGGCAGGAAGTGAACATTCCTTACCAAATAAGGAAACCAGAATCTTACATCGATTGTGCCTGCAGTTGAAAACTATAGCTAGTAACATCCCCCAACATCCTACATGTGGGGGAGGAACAGAAAAATATCTGAACATACAGTTCAAGACAAGGTCCAAGCACAATAATGACAACTTTTAACAAAATCACTCCAACACACAGTCCCCTAGCCTGGCACATTGGTTTGCTCCAGGAGCTCATAAGCAGGTGATTGAGCTGCTTTTACTCTTTACAAAGTGAGTACTGTTAACACTTCTCTTTTTACATATACAACTAATTTAGGTTACAGACAAATGATTAAATGTGAACAGCTCTAACACGGGTTCTTTTCCTGACACAGGTAGGATGGCCAGTCCCTGTCTCTTCACCTTTCACGAGTCACTTAAATAACAACCCAAAAAACCTAATAAAGAATCACAATCAACCAGTGTGTGTTTTTCTTCATTATGGTTTTTAAATACAAATCAGTCAGTCAATTAATAAAAATACAAGTAAGGGTAATGGAACCCCTGGTCTCCATTACACACATAAACACCATAAAGACACTAAGTCGTAGAGCTCTGAACTCCTTGCTTTTATGATATTTACACTTCTTCTTGGCCTTCTCCTTCACTCTGAGTCACACCAGGATAAACGCATCAGCTCAGACATACAATAATTAAAATATGTGTAGGTGACCGTTTGGCAGAAGACGATGTCGAGGCGGTACTGCAGTGACACGTCCGTGGCTATCGTCGGGGTGGTGTCCTGCATCAGCAGGAAGTCCATAGACTTCTTGGCTTTGTTGCTCATCATGGCGCTGTAGTCCGTGGGCGTGGCCTGCAAAAAGTGTAAATGAACCATCAGAGACCAAACACAAATATGCCTTCCAACCACTAGTTTAGACAACATCTTGCAAAGAGTGTGTATTTCAGAGTGCAGTTGTTTTTAAATTTGACAGAAACAGAAAAAAAAGACGGAACAGAAGGACAACAGGGAAAGCAGAAGCACCGACACACTGAAATCTTTTAGGGTGAAGCTCCAGAACTAGCCACAAATCCTGCTGGAAAGAACCTAAAAATACTTGCAGACATCTAATGGAGCAGTTTGATTCAAAAGCCTGGTGTCAGGCATGTTCTTTAATAAATAAGAAACGAGCTGATATGTTACAGACCCCAGTCTTTACGTAAAGAAAAAGCTGACATTTAGAGCGGTCTCGCAGCAGATTTTAAAACAGTGACACTGATTTGTGGGGTTTTTGGGCACAAATTTGAACCTTTTTGTTTTATCCATGTCCTTGAACACAGCTTGTGACTTGGGCGCTTTCATATGTACCGATTCATTTAGGTTTGTGCACTGAGGCCAGCTTTAGGTATTAAAAATAAGTCAGTCATAACACTTCTTACATTAGTTAAAAAGTTGAGCTTACACTAAACCAACATTACTGCAGCATTGCTGCAACATTGTAAAGAGAAAGATGACACACAGACCAGACATAAAACACTGAACACTTTTTAAATATAAGTCATTTAAGAGTATTTTGTCATAGAATAAAGTCGGCTGATATGGTGAAGGAAAAATCTGCTCACGAATCCTCCAACTTTTTAAAAGTAAGGAGTGACCTGAGCTGGAAATCAACATGAGAGGGATGACTCAAAAAGAAGAAGCAACAAGAAAAGAAAAACAGAGTTCAGAGTGTAGTTAAGATATTAAGCTGTATCCACAATGTGTGCCAAGAAACTAAGCTTGTCTGTTCTCATGCTAAAGAAAAAAAAAAAAATCTGGAATCAGAAAACAGCCAATAACTGCTGATCAACTCACCCACTCCTCTTCGTGCCAGTCCACGTGCAGTGACGACTGGCTGTTGTGACCGCTGTACTTTGCTCTCAGCGTATCCTGGTCATTGCGGAGCACTACTTGTTCAGACTCAGCGGAAGGAGAAGCTTTGGTTGCGATGTACTCGCCCCGTACTGCGTTCAGGGCCTGAATAGCTGAAGCTAGCAGCTTGCAGCCGCACACTGTCACCAGCTGACGGGTCTGAAAGGAAGAGGGTATGAATGAAATATGAAGCGTCCCCATGTAACGTCAAACAGTTTTAGTACCTTGTCAGCCAGACTGGCGAGCGTCCACTCCAGTCCGCTGGCCGATTGGTCTTTGGCAGCTTGAGACAGCCTCTTTGCGTAATAGCTGACCTGAGTCTTCAGCGTGTTGACACTGGCTTTGAATGATGGACCTGACAAATAGAGCAAGAAGCTTAGTCGTGACCTTTTTTCTTTTAGGTGTACTCGGGCCTGCACATACACTGACCTGTGTATTCACTGAGGTCACACAGCGTCTCTTGGTACCAGAGTATTATGATCTGGTACTGAGAGACGATCTGCCGCCCCAGGTTCTCCCAGCAGGGGGACAACTCTCTTCAGGATGCACTTCAAATTGCAATAAGAGCAGTGGCAATTATCCACAATCAGAAATTATTTTCAATTTTGAAAACATTTTGAGTTTGTGTGTTGCATGCTAACATGCTAACATTATCATATGTGTAATAATACTAAATCTTCATCTTATGCACACACAAAAAACAAATATGGCTCCTTTGTGCAGGGTTTTCTGGCATGTTCATTTATGCTTCCCAATTAAAAAAAAAAAAGAAAAAGAAAAAAAGAAAAAGAAAAAGCAAACTTCTTGCTTCTCAGCCACATCCTCACCATTTTTTTAGATAGTTATATAAACATACTGTGAGTGAGTCACAATCTTAAATACAATAGTTGAAGGAACAAAAAATTAATGTTTAAAAATACCAGTCAAATCTGATCAAAGTAAATAAATAATAAGTATACAATGTAGTTTTAAGACTTATCTCAAAGTTTCATAACATTAATGTTCTAGAGGTTCTAGGTCTGACCAACCGTGTCCGCCGTGGGCAAAAAGATGACAGTCAATACAATTCTAAAATTTAATTTATAAACACAATGAATAATAGTTAAAAAAAAAAAGTCCAGTGTCCCATTTAGGTACAAAGTAAAAATACACAGTCCAAGGCCAGAGCCAGCTATGCCACAAAGCCAGTTGCACTCCACACGTTGTTCACTTCAACAGGGGTAGCAATTGTCCTCTGAGACCCACCACCCTGTAAGTAGAAAACCAGTGATCACTCCATCCTCTGCAACTCAGCTGCCTTTAGGCTACAGCATATAATAGGCCCTAGCCTGCACAGAGCAACAAAATAAGACAATTCACTATATAATTCACAACCCATCCATCCCAAACATATCAGATCATTAGAGGTTTTGTCACATTACATACCTGCACTGAGAGACAAAATAACACAGCAGTGTTTGTAATGTGGGCTATAAGTAGACTAGCATCTCAGTGCAATCAATTACACCTGCCTCCAATTAGTCCAGCCCTTTTACAGTCATTGACTGGGTGAGAAAACACGAGCAAATCAACCCAAGAGACAAGCAGGAAGACTCTCTGAAGGCTCCTGTGGCTGCACAGGCAGTCTTACAATTACGAGGTTGGAGAGTTGTTGTTTCAAAATGTTCACACTGATTTCACATGCTCATTAACTCACAACCAGCTGACCATATATATTTCTGCTGCTGAGCTGCTTTTTGATGGAGATTTTCTGAATTAATTTTGCTACCATAAGAGCAGGTAAGGTAGAAAGTCTACAATTAAAAAGAAAAAACCTCAATACAGTGGGAAGGAACAACTCACTTTTAACAGGAAGCACCCTCTGGCAGAACCACGGTCAGGGAGGGGCGGCCCGCTGCGACCCTTTGGGGATGAGGAGAGGAAGATGGGACAAAAGACACACTGTGGACGAGAGCCAGAGATGAATAAGAACTAATTATTGAATGCAGAGAGGTGTATAAACACATGGTGGGAATCCCCCAGCAGGGTAGTCCCAGGGTAACTAAGGGAGGATTCATGGTTACCTGATTCAGCCCTAGCTATATGCGTTAGCAAAAAGGAAACTTTGAAACTTAATCTTAAAAGTAGAGATAGTGTCTGTCTCCTGCATTCAAACTGGGGGCTGGTTCCACAGAAGGATGATCCCCTTCTACTTCTAAATATCCTAAAAACCACAAGTAAGCCCACAGTCTGAGAGCAAACTATCAAACTACGAGGTCTTTAAAATAAGATGATTATTCAAGACCTCATGTGTGATGGGAAGGATTCTGAATTTGATGCTGGACCCACAAATCATAAAAGAGAAACACTAACTCACACACACCAGAAAGTGCCAAGAATTATAATTATATGTAATTTAGTTTTGCATTCATTTATAATGCTTTCAACTATACAAATAAGACACTTCATGGGGGCGCCTGAGCCTTGTAGACACAACAAATATTGAACAAACCTCATGCGCCCTGTTGTTGACAAAACGATAAAAATGAATGTGTCCTTCTGTCTTATTTAGGTCATTTTTGTAGTTACAGAAAATCATTTGAATTCATTTTTCCTTAAATTATTTTAACCCTCTATTGATGCTATTGAAATTGGTCTGTTGCCTCAGGGCAACAACGGCAATAAGGGTTCCACAGTGTCACAGTTTTCTGCATATAGTCGATTAATAAATGTATGAGAAAACAACTAATCGATTCAAATTTTTTTATTTGAACAGATATCAAATTGATTTTCACAGAAGCGTTCAATGGAACAAATACATAAATGGTCAACTGACTGCTTTTTAAATAGGGTTTTTGTATTTTGCTCGAGCACTAAAAGCGCTTTATACAACATGCCTCATTCACCTATTCACCCAAACATTATTACAAGCACCTTTTCTACAATTAAGCTAAACATGCATAAAATGTTAGCAGTGGAGATTTGGCACCTGAAAGGACCCCCTTTGACCCACTCCTAGTTTGAGTCTATTTACATTTAAATACTGATACTTCAATTTTGCCTTGGTTTGAGCTCCATAAAGCAGGCAAACCAGAATTAATCACAGAAGGCGAAAAAACACTGAAACTACGTTTTAAGCTGCGAGCCAAACAAACCAACGGTAACCGTGTTTTGAAAAGAGCTATGAAGAGAAACAGCCAGACTACTGTAATTTCTCAAAAAAATATCGCTTATTATCGCTCTGTTTAATTTTCCAGTAGCTCACCATATTTGGGATCTTCTAACATCCACACTTCATGTTTAAACGGTGGTGCGGAGGCGGTGTACCGTCGCAGGACGGATGTAGCATTCAGCGAGGTGTGCCTTTTTTTCAGTTGCTAAGCAACAGATTTGCCCCACCCCTTCCGTTCTGATGGGCGGGGCAATCTTCAAAGGACTGGTGACGTTTCAAAGAAACCAGACCTTATATATAGACCTGGCTGTTCAGTTGAAACGCATTTATACAGCGGAACATTAGCAGCGCTTCTAAACGTTCAAACACGGAATTTAACACAAAACAACTAAAAAGTGAAATGGCAAGCTCAAACTGTAACACAATGACAAATGATAAAACAGTTCAGACCAATCGGGATAATTCTACAGTACATGCTTTGGTATCCCTCTTGAATAACTTGTTCAGTGGTTTTTCGAACAAGCAGTGGGCACACCTTGTCGCAGGCTATCCCGATTGGTTCACCGCTAAGCGGCTTGTAGTTTTTGTAGAGGACGTAATGGACCTGTGTGAACAGTCAGCAGCAGTACCACCACTGAGGTCTTCCCAGAATTCCACTGTACATGAAAACTGTTCTGTCCACACCACCACTGGCAAAACGTTATTGTCACCTGTGAAATTTTTAGACGATTCTGCTGAGCAGGAGTTTGATACAGCACAGAATATAGATGCTAACAGCCAAGAAACAGCTAACACAGAAGAAAGCTGTCAAAATGCTGACCAACACAGTGCTGCAAAAGCTGAAAACAATCCAATTCCAGATCCCCAGCAGCAGAAATCCTGTGTTGAACATGAAGCCAGTATCCCACCGTTAACAAACATAAGTCAAACGGCGTCATATAAAAAGATACAGAATCACAGATCTTCTGTAGACTGTGAGCCACCTGAAAAAACCTTAGACTTTGAAAGATGGTTAGAGACATTAATTCAGGCTGTGCTTTCAAAGCTTGGTAAACTTTTAAAGTGCCCTCATTCTCACCAGAAACTTTTGTTGGATCTAATCTTGCACAAATTCAAGGGGATGGATTTGCATTTAGACCGAAAAGTGCAGAATTATTTTCACTGCATTGCTAATGCCATTTTCACTGATATTTGTGACAAATTACATAATTTGTCACTAATATCAGTGAAAATGGGGGGGAGTGGGGAGGAGGATTCAATGAATTTAATGGAACCACAAATATTTAATATCATAACTACAGTATTCCAAGAACACCTGTTGGCAGTAACAGTTATCGATAGACTGGAATCATATGAAAAGAAAGAAAGATGCAGACTTTCAGTGGAAATCTTTGTGGAAGGACTGATTTCCCAGGTTGCAAAAAAATCAAGCATAGTCTTCAGTATTGAAAATGCTGAAGCTATTTCCAACCGGCTTACCATGAAAATCTGGACTGAAATCAGGGCCGAATACGACAAAATCCCCCCAGAGAAGTTCAAAAAACTCAGCGAGAGGGTTTTCAAATCCCTCTGTAAAAGATGGAAGCATGCAGCGGTTATTGTGAAATTCTGGCAATTAAACTCCAGAGAACCTGATGAAGATATTGTTAAAACTTTCAAAAGAAAGATATTCACAGAACCAAGTTGCATATCTAAGTGCTTCTCATCGGTGCGTGCATTTTTTGGGAGGTGTAAGGGAAGAAAAAAAGTTTCCCCTTTATAGTGACATCGTGATATCAACAGCAAAGTATTTTCTAAAACTCATTGGACACTTTAAATTAGCTAGTTTTACATTTAGATCAGATCAAGTCATTTTTGAAATCCCCAGGAATGGTCGCGGCAGATGGCCACCCCGCCCTGAGCCTGGTTCTGTCGAAGGTGTCTTCCTCTTAAAAGGGAGTTTTTCCTTCCCACTGTCGCCTCGTGCTTGCTCAGAGGGGTTTGTTCTTTTGGGGTTTTCTTTTTAATACTGTAAGTTGTTACCTTACAGTGTGAAGCGCCTTGAAAACACCATTGTTTCCTTTGGTGCTATACAGACTGAAGTGACTTGCACTGACAACATAACTAAGCTGGAACTTTAATTTAACATCAATAAAATTATAAAAAATATTACATCTTGATTTCTGCTTGTTTTCATTGTCTGTGACTTAATGAATACAAATCTGTCATTTAACAGATTTTTTCTTTATGTTAGTCTGACTGGTGATTCCACGTTGGCCTTAGGTGTTGGCGCGGATACGCTGTAGCCCCTGAGCCATTAATGGCCCAGCACACTATAGTAAAAACAAAACAACAGCCATCTCTCCAACTAGGAAAGGAAAATAATAAACTGCCTCCTTGGAGGCAACCTGACTCAAAACAGTTGCAGTCCAACTCAGACCGACTGCAATCACTCTCAGGCAGATTGATGAAGATCTGCAAATAACTGTTGTCTAATTTATAAAACGCAGACAGATTGCCAACACAATAGAGGACTGTACTTACATGGTTGCAAACTGGTTGTTATCATGCTTATATGAAAACATTGCTTTGGAGCAATGAAACTCAAACACATTCATTTTTAAAATGCCTCAAAATGAAATTTTGAAATATTTGGCTTTATGCTTTGAAAGTGCCGTTGTGAGTGGGAGTGTGAAATCCTTACTTGATGTGTTCCCTTTGCCTTTACTCAGACTTTTAATAGTCATATTGTCAGTTTTGGCCGACGGTCATGGGTCACTTCCACTAAAATAGCACAAGACTGGAGTAAAATGTACTTTATTAATGAGAACACATGGTGATACAGCAAAGAATCCAACCCTTCTGAAAAGCAAATGGCTTCCTGTTATACTCTACCTGATTCAGGTGAGCATCTGGAATAGACCAAGTCTGGGGGTCAGCAAACCAAAGGAAAACAAAACCCTCCCCATAAGAAAACCACTACAATATAACACATCATAGACATATTCAGATTTGTAACAAGTCCTATAAATAACTCCATAACATATAAACTTCAGTCTCTTCTATAGACATTAAAACAGCGGTCCCCAACCTTTTTTGCGCCACGGACCGGTTTATGCCCGACAATATTTTCACGGACCGGCCTTTAAGGTGTCGCAGATAAATACAACAAAATAAAACTAGTACCGGTACCGAAAAAAAGAAGATTTATTCATAACACACGTGAAAGACCCAGGAAAACAGAGTTAACGATAAAAAAACGATAAAAACTCTGAAAACCATACATTTCACACCCGAGCCTCATCTCTCGACCAAACGACGGTACGTGGCCCGGGGACCGCTGCCTTAAAACACCTTAACCACACAGTTAGGTTTCAGCCCTCGCTGACTCAGAACAAAGTAAGACAATCAGAGCTCGATTGGTTTTTACTTGTGCAGGGGAAGCCTGGTCGGATTCTCAGAGTTGCAAGCTCTACACCCAAACTCAGACAACTCCAACTCCGGCCTTCACTCGCAGCCTTTTATTGAATGAAAACAGTTACACAACCACCCATCGTAAACCCCATATGTTGTGTGGTAAAACCTAAGGCAGTGTGTGTGTGTGTGTGTGTGTGTGTGTGTGTCTGTATACGTGACTTCCTGGTTACAAACGTTTTAACCGCATCTCTAGTCATAAAAGGGTCATCTCCCCTCAACCTCGTATATGGCTTAACCTCTTTAACAGTCCACCATTTACATGGTGAGCCAATAAGGGGCAGGAAGTGAACATTCCTTACCAAATAAGGAAACCAGAATCTTACATCGATTGTGCCTGCAGTTGAAAACTATAGCTAGTAACATCCCCCAACATCCTACATGTGGGGGAGGAACAGAAAAATATCTGAACATACAGTTCAAGACAAGGTCCAAGCACAATAATGACAACTTTTAACAAAATCACTCCAACACACACTCCCCTAGCCTGGCACATTGGTTTGCTCCAGGAGCTCATAAGCAGGTGATTGAGCTGCTTTTACTCTTTACAAAGTGAGTACTGTTAACACTTCTCTTTTTACATATACAACTAATTTAGGTTACAGACAAATGATTAAATGTGAACAGCTCTAACACGGGTTCTTTTCCTGACACAGGTAGGATGGCCAGTCCCTGTCTCTTCACCTTTCACGAGTCACTTAAATAACAACCCAAAAAACCTAATAAAGAATCACAATCAACCAGTGTGTGTTTTTCTTCATTATGGTTTTTAAATACAAATCAGTCAGTCAATTAATAAAAATACAAGTAAGGGTAATGGAACCCCTGGTCTCCATTACACACATAAACACCATAAAGACACTAAGTCGTAGAGCTCTGAACTCCTTGCTTTTATGATATTTACACTTCTTCTTGGCCTTCTCCTTCACTCTGAGTCACACCAGGATAAACGCATCAGCTCAGACATACAATAATTAAAATATGTGTAGGTGACCGTTTGGCAGAAGACGATGTCGAGGCGGTACTGCAGTGACACGTCCGTGGCTATCGTCGGGGTGGTGTCCTGCATCAGCAGGAAGTCCATAGACTTCTTGGCTTTGTTGCTCATCATGGCGCTGTAGTCCGTGGGCGTGGCCTGCAAAAAGTGTAAATGAACCATCAGAGACCAAACACAAATATGCCTTCCAACCACTAGTTTAGACAACATCTTGCAAAGAGTGTGTATTTCAGAGTGCAGTTGTTTTTAAATTTGACAGAAACAGAAAAAAAAGACGGAACAGAAGGACAACAGGGAAAGCAGAAGCACCGACACACTGAAATCTTTTAGGGTGAAGCTCCAGAACTAGCCACAAATCCTGCTGGAAAGAACCTAAAAATACTTGCAGACATCTAATGGAGCAGTTTGATTCAAAAGCCTGGTGTCAGGCATGTTCTTTAATAAATAAGAAACGAGCTGATATGTTACAGACCCCAGTCTTTACGTAAAGAAAAAGCTGACATTTAGAGCGGTCTCGCAGCAGATTTTAAAACAGTGACACTGATTTGTGGGGTTTTTGGGCACAAATTTGAACCTTTTTGTTTTATCCATGTCCTTGAACACAGCTTGTGACTTGGGCGCTTTCATATGTACCGATTCATTTAGGTTTGTGCACTGAGGCCAGCTTTAGGTATTAAAAATAAGTCAGTCATAACACTTCTTACATTAGTTAAAAAGTTGAGCTTACACTAAACCAACATTACTGCAGCATTGCTGCAACATTGTAAAGAGAAAGATGACACACAGACCAGACATAAAACACTGAACACTTTTTAAATATAAGTCATTTAAGAGTATTTTGTCATAGAATAAAGTCGGCTGATATGGTGAAGGAAAAATCTGCTCACGAATCCTCCAACTTTTTAAAAGTAAGGAGTGACCTGAGCTGGAAATCAACATGAGAGGGATGACTCAAGAAGAAGAAGCAACAAGAAAAGAAAAACAGAGTTCAGAGTGTAGTTAAGATATTAAGCTGTATCCACAATGTGTGCCAAGAAACTAAGCTTGTCTGTTCTCATGCTAAAGAAAAAAAAAAATCTGGAATCAGAAAACAGCCAATAACTGCTGATCAACTCACCCACTCCTCTTCGTGCCAGTCCACGTGCAGTGACGACTGGCTGTTGTGACCGCTGTACTTTGCTCTCAGCGTATCCTGGTCATTGCGGAGCACTACTTGTTCAGACTCAGCAGAAGGAGAAGCTTTGGTTGCGATGTACTCGCCCCGTACTGCGTTCAGGGCCTGAATAGCTGAAGCTAGCAGCTTGCAGCCGCACACTGTCACCAGCTGACGGGTCTGAAAGGAAGAGGGTATGAATGAAATATGAAGCGTCCCCATGTAACGTCAAACAGTTTTAGTACCTTGTCAGCCAGACTGGCGAGCGTCCACTCCAGTCCGCTGGCCGATTGGTCTTTGGCAGCTTGAGACAGCCTCTTTGCGTAATAGCTGACCTGAGTCTTCAGCGTGTTGACACTGGCTTTGAATGATGGACCTGACAAATAGAGCAAGAAGCTTAGTCGTGACCTTTTTTCTTTTAGGTGTACTCGGGCCTGCACATACACTGACCTGTGTATTCACTGAGGTCACACAGCGTCTCTTGGTACCAGAGTATTATGATCTGGTACTGAGAGACGATCTGCCGCCCCAGGTTCTCCCAGCAGGGGGACAACTCTCTTCAGGATGCACTTCAAATTGCAATAAGAGCAGTGGCAATTATCCACAATCAGAAATTATTTTCAATTTTGAAAACATTTTGAGTTTGTGTGTTGCATGCTAACATGCTGACATTATCATATGTGTAATAATACTAAATCTTCATCTTATGCACACACAAAAAACAAATATGGCTCCTTTGTGCAGGGTTTTCTGGCATGTTCATTTATGCTTCCCAATTAAAAAAAAAAAGAAAAAGAAAAAAAGAAAAAGAAAAAGCAAACTTCTTGCTTCTCAGCCACATCCTCACCATTTTTTTAGATAGTTATATAAACATACTGTGAGTGAGTCACAATCTTAAATACAATAGTTGAAGGAACAAAAAATTAATGTTTAAAAATACCAGTCAAATCTGATCAAAGTAAATAAATAATAAGTATACAATGTAGTTTTAAGACTTATCTCAAAGTTTCATAACATTAATGTTCTAGAGGTTCTAGGTCTGACCAACCGTGTCCGCCGTGGGCAAAAAGATGACAGTCAATACAATTCTAAAATTTAATTTATAAACACAATGAATAATAGTTAAAAAAAAAAAGTCCAGTGTCCCATTTAGGTACAAAGTAAAAATACACAGTCCAAGGCCAGAGCCAGCTATGCCACAAAGCCAGTTGCACTCCACACATTGTTCACTTCAACAGGGGTAGCAATTGTCCTCTGAGACCCACCACCCTGTAAGTAGAAAACCAGTGATCACTCCATCCTCTGCAACTCAGCTGCCTTTAGGCTACAGCATATAATAGGCCCTAGCCTGCACAGAGCAACAAAATAAGACAATTCACTATATAATTCACAACCCATCCATCCCAAACATATCAGATCATTAGAGGTTTTGTCACATTACATACCTGCACTGAGAGACAAAATAACACAGCAGTGTTTGTAATGTGGGCTATAAGTAGACTAGCATCTCAGTGCAATCAATTACACCTGCCTCCAATTAGTCCAGCCCTTTTACAGTCATTGACTGGGTGAGAAAACACGAGCAAATCAACCCAAGAGACAAGCAGGAAGACTCTCTGAAGGCTCCTGTGGCTGCACAGGCAGTCTTACAATTACGAGGTTGGAGAGTTGTTGTTTCAAAATGTTCACACTGATTTCACATGCTCATTAACTCACAACCAGCTGACCATATATATTTCTGCTGCTGAGCTGCTTTTTGATGGAGATTTTCTGAATTAATTTTGCTACCATAAGAGCAGGTAAGGTAGAAAGTCTACAATTAAAAAGAAAAAACCTCAATACAGTGGGAAGGAACAACTCACTTTTAACAGGAAGCACCCTCTGGCAGAACCACGGTCAGGGAGGGGCGGCCCGCTGCGACCCTTTGGGGATGAGGAGAGGAAGATGGGACAAAAGACACACTGTGGACGAGAGCCAGAGATGAATAAGAACTAATTATTGAATGCAGAGAGGTGTATAAACACATGGTGGGAATCCCCCAGCAGGGTAGTCCCAGGGTAACTAAGGGAGGATTCATGGTTACCTGATTCAGCCCTAGCTATATGCGTTAGCAAAAAGGAAACTTTGAAACTTAATCTTAAAAGTAGAGATAGTGTCTGTCTCCTGCATTCAAACTGGGGGCTGGTTCCACAGAAGGATGATCCCCTTCTACTTCTAAATATCCTAAAAACCACAAGTAAGCCCACAGTCTGAGAGCAAACTATCAAACTACGAGGTCTTTAAAATAAGATGATTATTCAAGACCTCATGTGTGATGGGAAGGATTCTGAATTTGATGCTGGACCCACAAATCATAAAAGAGAAACACTAACTCACACACACCAGAAAGTGCCAAGAATTATAATTATATGTAATTTAGTTTTGCATTCATTTATAATGCTTTCAACTATACAAATAAGACACTTCATGGGGGCGCCTGAGCCTTGTAGACACAACAAATATTGAACAAACCTCATGCGCCCTGTTGTTGACAAAACGATAAAAATGAATGTGTCCTTCTGTCTTATTTAGGTCATTTTTGTAGTTACAGAAAATCATTTGAATTCATTTTTCCTTAAATTATTTTAACCCTCTATTGATGCTATTGAAATTGGTCTGTTGCCTCAGGGCAACAACGGCAATAAGGGTTCCACAGTGTCACAGTTTTCTGCATATAGTCGATTAATAAATGTATGAGAAAACAACTAATCGATTCAAATTTTTTTATTTGAACAGATATCAAATTGATTTTCACAGAAGCGTTCAATGGAACAAATACATAAATGGTCAACTGACTGCTTTTTAAATAGGGTTTTTGTATTTTGCTCGAGCACTAAAAGCGCTTTATACAACATGCCTCATTCACCTATTCACCCAAACATTATTACAAGCACCTTTTCTACAATTAAGCTAAACATGCATAAAATGTTAGCAGTGGAGATTTGGCACCTGAAAGGACCCCCTTTGACCCACTCCTAGTTTGAGTCTATTTACATTTAAATACTGATACTTCAATTTTGCCTTGGTTTGAGCTCCATAAAGCAGGCAAACCAGAATTAATCACAGAAGGCGAAAAAACACTGAAACTACGTTTTAAGCTGCGAGCCAAACAAACCAACGGTAACCGTGTTTTGAAAAGAGCTATGAAGAGAAACAGCCAGACTACTGTAATTTCTCAAAAAAATATCGCTTATTATCGCTCTGTTTAATTTTCCAGTAGCTCACCATATTTGGGATCTTCTAACATCCACACTTCATGTTTAAACGGTGGTGCGGAGGCGGTGTACCGTCGCAGGACGGATGTAGCATTCAGCGAGGTGTGCCTTTTTTTCAGTTGCTAAGCAACAGATTTGCCCCACCCCTTCCGTTCTGATGGGCGGGGCAATCTTCAAAGGACTGGTGACGTTTCAAAGAAACCAGACCTTATATATAGACCTGGCTGTTCAGTTGAAACGCATTTATACAGCGGAACATTAGCAGCGCTTCTAAACGTTCAAACACGGAATTTAACACAAAACAACTAAAAAGTGAAATGGCAAGCTCAAACTGTAACACAATGACAAATGATAAAACAGTTCAGACCAATCGGGATAATTCTACAGTACATGCTTTGGTATCCCTCTTGAATAACTTGTTCAGTGGTTTTTCGAACAAGCAGTGGGCACACCTTGTCGCAGGCTATCCCGATTGGTTCACCGCTAAGCGGCTTGTAGTTTTTGTAGAGGACGTAATGGACCTGTGTGAACAGTCAGCAGCAGTACCACCACTGAGGTCTTCCCAGAATTCCACTGTACATGAAAACTGTTCTGTCCACACCACCACTGGCAAAACGTTATTGTCACCTGTGAAATTTTTAGACGATTCTGCTGAGCAGGAGTTTGATACAGCACAGAATATAGATGCTAACAGCCAAGAAACAGCTAACACAGAAGAAAGCTGTCAAAATGCTGACCAACACAGTGCTGCAAAAGCTGAAAACAATCCAATTCCAGATCCCCAGCAGCAGAAATCCTGTGTTGAACATGAAGCCAGTATCCCACCGTTAACAAACATAAGTCAAACGGCGTCATATAAAAAGATACAGAATCACAGATCTTCTGTAGACTGTGAGCCACCTGAAAAAACCTTAGACTTTGAAAGATGGTTAGAGACATTAATTCAGGCTGTGCTTTCAAAGCTTGGTAAACTTTTAAAGTGCCCTCATTCTCACCAGAAACTTTTGTTGGATCTAATCTTGCACAAATTCAAGGGGATGGATTTGCATTTAGACCGAAAAGTGCAGAATTATTTTCACTGCATTGCTAATGCCATTTTCACTGATATTTGTGACAAATTACATAATTTGTCACTAATATCAGTGAAAATGGGGGGGAGTGGGGAGGAGGATTCAATGAATTTAATGGAACCACAAATATTTAATATCATAACTACAGTATTCCAAGAACACCTGTTGGCAGTAACAGTTATCGATAGACTGGAATCATATGAAAAGAAAGAAAGATGCAGACTTTCAGTGGAAATCTTTGTGGAAGGACTGATTTCCCAGGTTGCAAAAAAATCAAGCATAGTCTTCAGTATTGAAAATGCTGAAGCTATTTCCAACCGGCTTACCATGAAAATCTGGACTGAAATCAGGGCCGAATACGACAAAATCCCCCCAGAGAAGTTCAAAAAACTCAGCGAGAGGGTTTTCAAATCCCTCTGTAAAAGATGGAAGCATGCAGCGGTTATTGTGAAATTCTGGCAATTAAACTCCAGAGAACCTGATGAAGATATTGTTAAAACTTTCAAAAGAAAGATATTCACAGAACCAAGTTGCATATCTAAGTGCTTCTCATCGGTGCGTGCATTTTTTGGGAGGTGTAAGGGAAGAAAAAAAGTTTCCCCTTTATAGTGACATCGTGATATCAACAGCAAAGTATTTTCTAAAACTCATTGGACACTTTAAATTAGCTAGTTTTACATTTAGATCAGATCAAGTCATTTTTGAAATCCCCAGGAATGGTCGCGGCAGATGGCCACCCCGCCCTGAGCCTGGTTCTGTCGAAGGTGTCTTCCTCTTAAAAGGGAGTTTTTCCTTCCCACTGTCGCCTCGTGCTTGCTCAGAGGGGTTTGTTCTTTTGGGGTTTTCTTTTTAATACTGTAAGTTGTTACCTTACAGTGTGAAGCGCCTTGAAAACACCATTGTTTCCTTTGGTGCTATACAGACTGAAGTGACTTGCACTGACAACATAACTAAGCTGGAACTTTAATTTAACATCAATAAAATTATAAAAAATATTACATCTTGATTTCTGCTTGTTTTCATTGTCTGTGACTTAATGAATACAAATCTGTCATTTAACAGATTTTTTCTTTATGTTAGTCTGACTGGTGATTCCACGTTGGCCTTAGGTGTTGGCGCGGATACGCTGTAGCCCCTGAGCCATTAATGGCCCAGCACACTATAGTAAAAACAAAACAACAGCCATCTCTCCAACTAGGAAAGGAAAATAATAAACTGCCTCCTTGGAGGCAACCTGACTCAAAACAGTTGCAGTCCAACTCAGACCGACTGCAATCACTCTCAGGCAGATTGATGAAGATCTGCAAATAACTGTTGTCTAATTTATAAAACGCAGACAGATTGCCAACACAATAGAGGACTGTACTTACATGGTTGCAAACTGGTTGTTATCATGCTTATATGAAAACATTGCTTTGGAGCAATGAAACTCAAACACATTCATTTTTAAAATGCCTCAAAATGAAATTTTGAAATATTTGGCTTTATGCTTTGAAAGTGCCGTTGTGAGTGGGAGTGTGAAATCCTTACTTGATGTGTTCCCTTTGCCTTTACTCAGACTTTTAATAGTCATATTGTCAGTTTTGGCCGACGGTCATGGGTCACTTCCACTAAAATAGCACAAGACTGGAGTAAAATGTACTTTATTAATGAGAACACATGGTGATACAGCAAAGAATCCAACCCTTCTGAAAAGCAAATGGCTTCCTGTTATACTCTACCTGATTCAGGTGAGCATCTGGAATAGACCAAGTCTGGGGGTCAGCAAACCAAAGGAAAACAAAACCCTCCCCATAAGAAAACCACTACAATATAACACATCATAGACATATTCAGATTTGTAACAAGTCCTATAAATAACTCCATAACATATAAACTTCAGTCTCTTCTATAGACATTAAAACAGCGGTCCCCAACCTTTTTTGCGCCACGGACCGGTTTATGCCCGACAATATTTTCACGGACCGGCCTTTAAGGTGTCGCAGATAAATACAACAAAATAAAACTAGTACCGGTACCGAAAAAAAGAAGATTTATTCATAACACACGTGAAAGACCCAGGAAAACAGAGTTAACGATAAAAAAACGATAAAAACTCTGAAAACCATACATTTCACACCCGAGCCTCATCTCTCGACCAAACGACGGTACGTGGCCCGGGGACCGCTGCCTTAAAACACCTTAACCACACAGTTAGGTTTCAGCCCTCGCTGACTCAGAACAAAGTAAGACAATCAGAGCTCGATTGGTTTTTACTTGTGCAGGGGAAGCCTGGTCGGATTCTCAGAGTTGCAAGCTCTACACCCAAACTCAGACAACTCCAACTCCGGCCTTCACTCGCAGCCTTTTATTGAATGAAAACAGTTACACAACCACCCATTGTAAACCCCATATGTTGTGTGGTAAAACCTAAGGCACTGTGTGTGTGTGTGTGTGTGTGTGTGTGTGAGAGAGAGTGTATGTGTGTCTGTATACGTGACTTCCTGGTTACAAACGTTTTAACCGCATCTCTAGTCATAAAAGGGTCATCTCCCCTCAACCTCGTATATGGCTTAACCTCTTTAACAGTCCACCATTTACATGGTGAGCCCATAAGGGGCAGGAAGTGAACATTCCTTACCAAATAAGGAAACCAGAATCTTACATCGATTGTGCCTGCAGTTGAAAACTATAGCTAGTAACATCCCCCAACATCCTACATGTGGGGGAGGAACAGAAAAATATCTGAACATACAGTTCAAGACAAGGTCCAAGCACAATAATGACAACTTTTAACAAAATCACTCCAACACACACTCCCCTAGCCTGGCACATTGGTTTGCTCCAGGAGCTCATAAGCAGGTGATTGAGCTGCTTTTACTCTTTACAAAGTGAGTACTGTTAACACTTCTCTTTTTACATATACAACTAATTTAGGTTACAGACAAATGATTAAATGTGAACAGCTCTAACACGGGTTCTTTTCCTGACACAGGTAGGATGGCCAGTCCCTGTCTCTTCACCTTTCACGAGTCACTTAAATAACAACCCAAAAAACCTAATAAAGAATCACAATCAACCAGTGTGTGTTTTTCTTCATTATGGTTTTTAAATACAAATCAGTCAGTCAATTAATAAAAATACAAGTAAGGGTAATGGAACCCCTGGTCTCCATTACACACATAAACACCATAAAGACACTAAGTCGTAGAGCTCTGAACTCCTTGCTTTTATGATATTTACACTTCTTCTTGGCCTTCTCCTTCACTCTGAGTCACACCAGGATAAACGCATCAGCTCAGACATACAATAATTAAAATATGTGTAGGTGACCGTTTGGCAGAAGACGATGTCGAGGCGGTACTGCAGTGACACGTCCGTGGCTATCGTCGGGGTGGTGTCCTGCATCAGCAGGAAGTCCATAGACTTCTTGGCTTTGTTGCTCATCATGGCGCTGTAGTCCGTGGGCGTGGCCTGCAAAAAGTGTAAATGAACCATCAGAGACCAAACACAAATATGCCTTCCAACCACTAGTTTAGACAACATCTTGCAAAGAGTGTGTATTTCAGAGTGCAGTTGTTTTTAAATTTGACAGAAACAGAAAAAAAAGACGGAACAGAAGGACAACAGGGAAAGCAGAAGCACCGACACACTGAAATCTTTTAGGGTGAAGCTCCAGAACTAGCCACAAATCCTGCTGGAAAGAACCTAAAAATACTTAAAAATACTTGCAGACATCTAATGGAGCAGTTTGATTCAAAAGCCTGGTGTCAGGCATGTTCTTTAATAAATAAGAAACGAGCTGATATGTTACAGACCCCAGTCTTTACGTAAAGAAAAAGCTGACATTTAGAGCGGTCTCGCAGCAGATTTTAAAACAGTGACACTGATTTGTGGGGTTTTTGGGCACAAATTTGAACCTTTTTGTTTTATCCATGTCCTTGAACACAGCTTGTGACTTGGGCGCTTTCATATGTACCGATTCATTTAGGTTTGTGCACTGAGGCCAGCTTTAGGTATTAAAAACGAGTCAGTCATAACACTTCTTACATTAGTTAAAAAGTTGAGCTTACACTAAACCAACATTACTGCAGCATTGCTGCAACATTGTAAAGAGAAAGATGACACACAGACCAGACATAAAACACTGAACACTTTTTAAATATAAGTCATTTAAGAGTATTTTGTCATAGAATAAAGTCGGCTGATATGGTGAAGGAAAAATCTGCTCACGAATCCTCCAACTTCTTAAAAGTAAGGAGTGACCTGAGCTGGAAATCAACATGAGAGGGATGACTCAAGAAGAAGAAGCAACAAGAAAAGAAAAACAGAGTTCAGAGTGTAGTTAAGATATTAAGCTGTATCCACAATGTGTGCCAAGAAACTAAGCTTGTCTGTTCTCATGCTAAAGAAAAAAAAAATCTGGAATCAGAAAACAGCCAATAACTGCTGATCAACTCACCCACTCCTCTTCGTGCCAGTCCACGTGCAGTGACGACTGGCTGTTGTGACCGCTGTACTTTGCTCTCAGCGTATCCTGGTCATTGCGGAGCACTACTTGTTCAGACTCAGCAGAAGGAGAAGCTTTGGTTGCGATGTACTCGCCCCGTACTGCGTTCAGGGCCTGAATAGCTGAAGCTAGCAGCTTGCAGCCGCACACTGTCACCAGCTGACGGGTCTGAAAGGAAGAGGGTATGAATGAAATATGAAGCGTCCCCATGTAACGTCAAACAGTTTTAGTACCTTGTCAGCCAGACTGGCGAGCGTCCACTCCAGTCCGCTGGCCGATTGGTCTTTGGCAGCTTGAGACAGCCTCTCTGCGTAATAGCTGACCTGAGTCTTCAGCGTGTTGACGTGGGCGATGATCTCTTTGGCTCGGACAGTGTCCTGGGGTATGTGGATGATGACTGAGAGCTGGAGAGGGCACTACTGCAGGGAACAAAGACACACAGACACGTCTGTATCCGAGCTGGGACTGAGGATGCTCTTACACTCACCAGCCACTTTATTAGGTACATGTGTTCAAAAGCTTGTGGCAGCAATTTAGTGCATTTAGACAAATAAAGACAATAGAGTGGCCTGCAGGTGTATATTTTTGTAATGTTTCTGTCTTATGCCTGAAATATGTTTCAGCAGGAAATATACGCTGTAACTGGAAACAACAGCGTGGAATGGACTGGTTTAGTGTTAAGAGGTGTTACATCTGAAGTTAGAACGTAAATTTCCTGCAGAAATCTAAATCAAGCTTCAGAGGTACTGTTCCAAAAATATAGGGAGGGACGTTACCCACCAGATGTAAAAACAAACACTGTCTGCATGCACATGCCTGCTCTCAATGAGCCTAATCGTGGCTTAGAAAAAACAACGAGGAGCCGACTTCGATAAATGCCGGGGACGGAGAGCGATACCACTCGCTTCACAAATTCAGACCATCTGTGTAGAAGAATTTTAGAAACGCCTCATTGATATTGTCAGGATTTGACTTTCCAAGCACAGAAACATGTTTTTGATAGACTTTTAAATGACTGAATTTATACAATGAGCAGTATTCATATACAACTTTGTGACAAAGGATTTGCTCATTTTAAGGTAACACACATTTTAGTTCTATATTAGTGAACACATCACCGATGCGCTACGTGCCCTTTTTTCCTTGCATTAACATGATAAGCTGTGCAAAACCCCATTCTTCCAGCTTAAAACTGAAAATACTTTGTTGTACAAATCTTAAGGATAAGATAAGAAGAACTTTATTTATCCCAAGGGAAATTCTTTAGTCATACACATACTCAATGCAGCAAGAGAGACAGAGGAACAGAGGAATAAGATATACCATATATACAATAAGAATACTACTATTACAGTAATATACAGTAGGATAGTGCAAAATGCAATATCAAATAACTCTAATGAAGTTAGTTCAGTCAAATGAAAACAAGCAACGCAGTGCAAGGACTCACCATTCCTCCTCATTTACGCTGATTGGAAAAGTAACAAAAGCAAAATTAAGAGGAAGCCATAAAATGGGAACTGAAGTATTAATGCAGAAATTGAAGAAACAAGATGACCAAAAACGACTGTTTAAATACAAATCACAAGACGAATAAAGCAAAATATAAAAACCCAAAACAGGAGCAGAGGTCATCGCTATGCGATTGCATTTGTCCCTAACCACCAGAATCCCTCACGTTAACTTTTATCGAGTGGAAAAAAGTGAAGCTGGAGTTCATCCTCCAGCTTCACTGTGCTAATGTTATGCTAACAAAGCTGTGTCGCTAGCAATCACGTAGCACAACATTATATACCAGGTAGTCCAACTTCAGTAACCCTGCAAACGCCACTGCTGTTTAGTTTTCTGTCTTCATTTATGTTGGAAGTGGTAGCAGAGCTGTACGTTTTAATTAGTTTAAAAAAATCTCTCAGTCAGAACATGGTATGAAATGTTTAGGTGGAAACTAGCGAGCTAACTTCCTGTTAACTTGTAACTCCTTTAAATTTAATAAATTCTGTTTTCATTGATGCATGGATGTTAAACTTAATTGTTACACCTGGTAAAGCAGCAAGGTTGATGATTTTATTAAAGATGAAAGAATTTAGACCGTTTTTAACTCTCAGTGTTCGTTTGACTTTGGGAGCTGAAGCCCACGGAGTTTTGGACCCAGATTACTCCGCGAAGCTCCTCACTACGGCAGCCGTAATGCTCTAACAATCCATCAAGCAGTGCAGCTTACCAAAGTTGTACTAAAACATTTTTTAACAGATTTCTGCACGCCAAAATCGGTTCGAGGTCAGTAAGCACAACCAGAATTCATACATAGGCACACTTTCGATTTTTGAGAAAATTAATTAAGTGTGCCATATAGTGTGGAAAATATGTTATACAGAAGAAAAGAATATTTCGCGATATATATCGTTACCGCACGTGCTTCAAATTATACCGCGATATGGATTTTAGGCCATATCGCCCAGCCCTAATCTGACGCCCGACTTTACTCTCAACTTACTGTTTCTTTGCTCCCTCAAACTTCTGGATGAGCTTCCTCAGAACGCCATTTTTAGAAACCCTGGCAGTGAGCAGCCGGTGCTCCGACAGTTACGACATCATATGTCTGTTCTGGAAAGACAAACAAGGATGTTTTAGAGGCACAAAAAGAAGTATGTGCAATCACAAGAAGATTTTTTTAAATCATATGTATTTGTGTCTAAACCAAAACCCATTTCCCCTGTCCAAATCACGTTTTATGTTTTTAAACCCACTTTGCACAGCGAGGCATGTTTTGAAAAATTATTCTTACAAAGGGGGAATGAAACAACTACGCTTAAAATAAAGATGGTATTAGTTTTTTTTGTTGCAACCTGTAATTTATTGTAGTTTACTTTTATTTGTTTGCTTTTGGTTTTTTAAAGGTTTGAGGTGTGAAAGAAACTGCAGTTGAGTTTGAAAACAATAAACGGCTGTGTGTGGTTTGAGGATGTGTTTGTGCCGGGGGGCTGCGAAGATTTTCTTGTAAAACAAACAGGGGCCTAGCAAAAGAAAAAAAAAAGGTTTGGGAACCACTGGTTTAATGTAACATCCTTTTATTTATCCTCCCTGTCCTATATATCCAGGTTCAAGGTCATGGGTTTGGTCAATCTAAGGAGAGAAACTTAGACCTCCCTTTTGCCAGCCACCTCTTCCAGCTCATCTGGGGGAAAACTGAATTATTTCCAAGCCAACTGTGAAATGTAATCTCTCCACCGAGCCCTCAGTTTGCCCTGGGGTACCTCCAGGACATGCCTAAAACACCTCATATGCAGGTGGTGTCCAGAAGGCATCCAAATCACATGCCAGAATCACATCAGCTGCCTCCTTTCGATGTGAAGGAGCAGTGGCTCTAATCCAAATGCCTCCCCAATGACTGAACTCTTCATCCTATCACAAAGGCAAAGGCTGTCTACCCTTCAGAGAAGGGTTATTTTGTCACTTATATCTGCCATCTCATTCTTTCTGTCACTATCTAAAGCTCACGACCATAGTTGATGGTGGGGAGGTAGATTGACCGATAAATCAACAGCTTCACTTTTATGCTTAACTCTTACTTCAAAACAACAGAGCCCCAATCTGTCTGTCAACCTCCCGCTCTGTTCTCCCTTCATTTGTGAATAAGACCTTGAGGTACCAAAATTCTCCATTTGATGCAGCGAGTCATCCCTGACCTGGAGATAGGACTCTGCTCTTTCTTTGCTGAAGACCACGGCCCTTGACTTGAAGGTGCTCACTGTCATTCCTGCAACTTCACTCTTAGATGCAAACCATCCCAGTTTACATCTAAGGCTGTCTGGGAACGTTTAGAGACAGGACACTCTCAGCCATCTGCTCCAGCACTCGTAGGTGGTTCCCATCAGTGGTTGGGAAGCGGCACATCCTCGACATCGTGCCGCCAAACACTGAAGAAACACAAAATTCAGTTAGCTGGGATTAGATGAAGACGGATCTGACCAAAGTTTTTCTCTGTGGACTGCCACTCAATCTCCGAGGTAAACAGACACCTCCCATTCACCGGGGACAATCAATTTAACTCAACCTCTTCAGGATATGTGACTGGAAGAGTTAATGAAGCTCTGTAAAATTGTCCACTTCTTTGTAAATGAACCGTCCCATGTTGTGTAGCTCTCTGGATTTTGTACTTATTGGCCTACATATTTATTTATTATACAGGCTATACAGTACATAAGATCAAAACTCACGTTTTATCTAACTAAAGTGTTTAATTATGTGGGCTACAGACTAGGGCTGCCATGATTCCTTGACTAGTCACGATTACTTCGACTATCAAAATCGTCAACAACATATTTAATAGTCGACGCTAGTGGTGCAGCAGATCACGGTTGATCCGTAATCCGAACTGATGCTGAAACGCACGTGATCCAAAGATTCGAAAAAGAAGAAAAAAAAAGCGCGTGGTGGGTCTGTCAAGCAATAGTTATGGTCAGCGCTAGCGGTCCAAGTGGAGGAGCAGAGGAGTTTGCGGTATGTAAGCAGACCTTTGCTGCCCAGTCCGACCGGACTAAAGCTATTACAAAAGCTATTGGGCTGTTTAGCTGCAGACGGGTGGCTGTATTCCGTTGTGCAAAACAAGGGGTTTAAACTATGATGAACGTGCTTGAGCCACATATGATATCCCGTTGTGCATCCACTTTAGTGGCAAGATCGTTCCAGGCATGTATGAGCAGGAAAATATTTAAGTTATGGCTGAACTGTCCCAGATATCTTGGTGGACATCCAGGGCAACGGAAAGCTACGTGACCGTGACAGCTCATTATATTGGAGTGCAATATAATGGGCGGTATGTATTATTGTAGGGTCTACCTTACAATATAAAGCGCCTTGAGGTGACTGTTGTTGTGATTTGGCGCTTTATAAATAAAACTGAATTGAATTGAATTGAGTGGTAGATACAAAGCCCTATACTGCCCTATATTGTACCATAATTGTTTTAAAAAATAATTGCGTGGAATGAGTCTAGAGTTGAATGTTTTTAACAGGCAAAAAAATACTTCAATAACTAAATAAGTAAATGTTCAATTTTTGTCTTTTTTCTTTTTTTTGCTGATCCGAAAATTGATCCGATCCGTGACTTAAAACAGTGATCCGATCCGAGAGATTTTCGATCGGTTGCACCACTAGTCGACGCGTCGTTTGAAGCTTTGTAAGATCCCGAAAGACGCAGGAATAAACAGTAGGTAAACAGCAGTGTAATAACAGACTGAAACAGAAGATTGCAGCACTGCATGTACAAGGATGCCAGCTGCAGTTAAACCCTGAAGAAGAAGAAGAAGCAGCAGTCTCCGGTATCGTAGCTGTGTACGAGGCCGATTACGTTACAGCGACGGGAGTAAGGCTGTCCAAATTCGAAGACGCCTCCAAATGCGGTCGACAATGCGTTCTTCATTTCCCCAGATTTGAAGGATGGGTCGGGTGTATCCTTTGTGGCCAAACCCGATTCATAGCGCGGCCCAGCCAATTCCAGTTTCCAACAAGGGTAAGGCTCACTAGATCCGTGGAGAACAGCGAACACCCGGCACATCGTTTTCAAACCCCCCGCGGTCTTTTGCTACTCAGGTTAAACATGATATATAAGTCACTTAGATAACCTAAAAAATTTTATTGTTTGGCTTTTTTCAGTGTTTTATTTGTTCCGGAGTAAGTTTGGCTGAGATTAAAGTTATAGATTTTACACATCTGAATAAACGTCAAACAGAAAACTGATTAAACAGAAGTTTGAGATGGTCGAGAATTTACTCCAATGTCCTGTTAAATTTTAGGGAGCAAAGAGCAGACGACTTAATTTATTAAACCACTGAGACAATTTTCAAATTTCATTAAAAGTCTAATCTATCATCTTGTCTTTATTTTTAGTTAGCACATACTTTAAACACTTTAAGCAGTAAACTAATTATAGTTATATAAGAGCAGATGAATGCTGGTGCAATACGCCGTATGTTTTACGTCCAATGGATACATGATCTGATTAGTCGACTAATCGCAAAAATAATTGATGACTAGTCGACTATGAAAATAATCGTTTGTGGCAGCCCTACTACAGACAATAATCAAGTTTATATGAAAAACTATATTTTTCTATCTCCAAAAGTTGATTCTGTTCATCTGGACGTAGCGTTTTGTGGGAGAAACGTTTCGTCACTCATCCAAGTGACTTCTTCAGTCTCAGCTGACTGCAGGGTTCTCCAAATCTTATAAACAGTAAATTTGCATAATGACTGAAACCAGCCCACTGAGGGAACAATGGGCTGGGAGGTCAGTTCCTTAATCATAATTATGCAAATTCTCATGACCGCTGATCAACAACCACTGACCAAAACCCACTGATCAAAGACCACAGATCAATGGCCATGACTACCATTCACAGAGAGTTGGGGAATGGCTGCAATCACAGCATTGTAAGATGGCGAAAGATGTACCCTTAGGACCCCTCCTCGATTCAGAGATGGTCTTTCCCTTTTCACGTAAATGGCCTCCTTGACTCCGCGCTCAAACCAGCGTTCCTCTCTGTCCAGGATGTGTACATCCTCATCATTGAAAGAGTGTCCACTGGCCTGTAGGTGTAAATAGACTGCAGAGTCCTGGCCTGACGAGGTAGCTCTTCTGTGTTGTGCCGTCCGCTTCGCCAGAGGTCGTTTGGTTTCCCCGATGTATAAATCCTGGCAATCCTCCTGGCACTTAACAGCGTACACTATGTTACTCTGTTTGTGTCGGGGGGCCCGATCCTTGGGGTGGACCAATTTTTGGCGCAGCGTGTTTTGGGGTTTAAAAGCCACAGAGACCTGGTGTTTAGAAAAAATGCGTCTCAACTGCTCTGATACTCCTGACACATATGGGATCACTACAGGTTTTTGCTTGGGCAGCGGTTGTCCTTCTCTCCTGGATTAGCTGGAGCTTTCTTTAGGTGCCTTTCCCGCTTTGACAGAAGTCCAGCTGGGATAACCACATTTACTCAGGGCCTTCTTGATGTGCTGTTCTTCTGCCTCCCTGGCCACTGTGTCTGTGGGGATGATGTTCGCTCTGTGTTGTAGCGTCCTAATGACACCCAGTTTGTGCTCCAGTGGATGATGAGAGTCAAACCTTAGATACTGATCCGTATGTGTAGGTTTATGGTACACGTCAGCTTTTAGATGTCCCCCATTACTAATGGAAATCTCACAGTCTAAGAAGGCTAACCTGCCACTTTTCATATCCTCCCTGGTGAATTTGATGTGTCGGTCCACCGAGTTAATGTGATCCATGAAATGTAGTACGTCCTGAGATTTGATTTTCACCCAGGTGTCATCCACATATCTGAACCAATGGCTTGGTGGTGTTCCAGGGTAGGATAGCAAAGCCATCTTTTCCACTTCTTCCATGTACAAATTGGCCACGATGGGTGAAACTGGGGAGCCCATGGCACACCCATGTTTCTGCCTGTAGAACTGACCCTTGTATGTGAAGTAGTACCTCCAATGCTTCCGTGACCGGGATGCAAGTGAAGAGAGATGTAACGTCGTACGAGACCATGGTTTCATCTGCCTCCATAATGACATCTCTCACCTTCTCAACAAAATCCAGGGTGTTCTGGATGTGGTGTTCAGAGCTGCCTACCAACGGGTGGTTCCTCCCAGCCCATTGTTCCCTCGGTGGGCTGGTTTCAGTCATTATGCAAATTTACTGTTTATAAGATTGGGGAAACCTGCAGTCAGCTGAGACTGAAGAAGTCACTTGGATGAGTGACGAAACGTTTCTCCCACAAAACGCTACGTTCAGATGAACAGAATCAGCTTTTGGAGATTTACTTTCCTGGATAATTGAGAATGCCTCAAGATATATTTTTCTATATATTTCATGTTTTGTCAACAACAGGAATGAGGTTTGTTCAATATTTGTTGTGTCGACAAGGCTCAGGTGCCCTCATAAAATGTCTTATTTGTATTTAGGAAAGCATTATAAAGGAACGCAAAACTAAATCAGATATAACTAGAAAAATTTGCATTTCCTGCGAAAATGCAGTGTGGATGCTTTAAAGCTGAAGCTGTATGCAAAAACTAGCTGAAAAAGCTGAAAAGTTGCAGAAATTGTAAAAACTTTGCAGAAGCAAAGGAACTTTGCGAAAATGGAATAACTTAGCAGAACTGCAATATCTTAGAGGAAACATAATACTTGGCAGAAATACAATAGCATAGCAGAACTTTGCAGAAATATTGTAACTTACCAGAAACTTGATAACTTCTCAAAAATACAAGAATTTAGGAGAAATAGTATAAGATAACAGAAAGAATATATTTAGCCAAAAATACTTAAGCATTACAGAAACACTATGATTTAGAAAAATAGTACAACAGAGCAGAAATACTGTGATTTACCAGAGACACTGTGATGAACTATGAATATTGTAATTTTAAATTAATACTATGTTTTAGCACAAATACTATAATTTGACAGAAATACTATCATTTGGCAGAAATACTATGTATCAGCACAAATACTCTGGTTGAGCACAAATATTATAACATAGCAGAAATATAATTATATAGCAGAAATGCTATATTTAGAGAGAAAAATATAATATAGTAGAAATACTATGATTTAGCAGAAATACTGTAATCAGCACATATACTGTAACATGACAGAAATTCCTCCACTTAGTAGTAATACTATAACATAACACAAATGTTATGATTTGGCACAAAAACTATGATTTGGCAAAACTACTATGATTTAGCAGAAATACTATGATTGAGCAGAAGTACCAAGATGTAGTAAAAGTACTTTGATTTAACAGAAATACAATTATGGAGGAGTAATACTTTAAAATGGGAGAAATATTGATACACACACACACACACACATACAGAGCCTAAAGGGAAGAGTATTTGTGCCATGGAGTGTTAACAAGAATGTGAGGTCCATATTAGAAAAGCTGGTAAAATGCTAAAAGTTTGCAGAATTGTAATAAATGATGAATATGAATTACTGGTCTGTGATAGTGTATTAATTTGTAGGGAAAAAAACCTGTTGACTAAGGTGGAATCGAACCCACGACGTCTGGGTTGCAGACCCGTGTCATTACCAACTGCGCCACTGGGAAAGAGAGCGGGCGCCTTGAAAAACAGGGTGATGAGCAGTCAGAATTAGATCGCGGTGAGAGGCAAAAAGCGCCGTTTTTTGGAGTTACAACACGTTGTGTAACTCAAAAACTAGGTGGACTAGAAGCATGATTCTTGTACTGGGTGAATCAGCGGACTTTGGTGTACTTTGACCGCGATTTTCATTGCTCTCTGTACATCCGTCGCTGAGATATGACGAAAGAAGAAACGGCAGACCTCAGATATGATTGGCTGGCTGAGAAGCCGTGCAGTCCCTGATATGTGCATTTGAATGTCTGAGTCCTCACAGAGGATTGGCTGCCTGGCAGAAATATATAGAAATAGTATGATTAAGCATAAATACTACATTTAGCAGAAATACTATATTAAGCACAAATCCTATAAAAAGCAGAAATACTATATTAAGCACAAATACTATAAAAAGCAGAAATACTATATTAAGCACAAATACTATAAAAAGGAGAAATACTATATTAAGCACAAATCCTATAAAAAGCAGAAATACTATATTAAGCACAAATACTATAAAAAGCAGAAATACTGTACTATGATTTGGGAGAAAAACTATAATTATTAGAAATACTATATTTGGTAGAAATACTATGTTTTGGCAGAAATACTATATTTACCTCAAATCCTATAAAATAGCAGAAATAGTATGATTTAGCAGAAATACTGTATTTAGCACAAGTACCAAAAAGTAGCAGAAATACTATGATTTAGCAGAAATACTATGATTGAGCAGAAGTACCAAGATGTAGTAAAAGTACTTTGATTTAACAGAAATACAATTATGGAGGAGTAATACTTTAAAATGGGAGAAATATTGATACACACACACATACACAGAGCCTAAAGGGAAGAGTATTTGTGCCATGGAGTGTTAACAAGAATGTGAGGTCCATATTAGAAAAGCTGGTAAAATGCTAAAAGTTTGCAGAATTGTAATAAATGATGAATATGAATTACTGGTCTGTGATAGTGTATTAATTTGTAGGGAAAAAAACATGTTGACTTAGGTGGAATCGAACCCACGACGTTTGGATTGCAGACCCGTGTCATTACCAACTGCGCCACTGGGAAAGAGAGCGGGCGCCTTGAAAAACAGGGTGATGAGCAGTCAGAATTAGATCGCGGTGAGAGGCAAAAAGCGCCGTTTTCTGGAGTTACAAAACGTTGTGTAACTCAAAAACTAGGTGGACTAGAAGCTTAATTCTTGTACTGGCTGAATCAGCGGACTTTGGTGTACTTTGACCGCGATTTTTATTGCTCTCTGTACATCTGTCGCTGAGATATGACGAGAGAAAAAACGGCAGACCTCAGATATGATTGGCTGGCTGGGAAGCCGTGCAGGATTTTTGCAGTCTATTTCTCATAGTGACGACTCCCCTCAAACAAATGACCATAATTTCCTAACCGTAGGGGCTAGAACGGTCATTCTTACACCGTTTTGTTCAGAAGAGATTGGGGAATCTTCAAGTGTTGACAATTTATCATTAAAATATGAATTTTTAGAGATATATGACATGGATGACTTGTTGACTTAGAAGCCACGAATTCCCCAATATGCAAATTTGAATGCCTCAGCCCACATATATGATTGGCTGGCTGGGAAGCCGTGCAGGCCCTGATTTGTGGATTTGAATTCCTCAGCCCTCAGATATGATTGGCTGGCTTAGAAGCCATGAAGGCCCCAATATGCAAATTTGAATGCCTCAGCCCACATATATGATTGGCAGGCCCTGATTTGAAAATTTGAATGTCTCAGTCTTCACAGAGGATTGGCTGCCTGGGGACCTGGCAGAAATATATAGAAATAGTATGATTAAGCATAAATGCTACATTTAGTAGAAATACTATGTTTTAGCACAAATACTATAAAAAGCAGAAATACTATAATTTAGCAGAAATACTATATTAAGCACAAATCCTATAAAAAGCAGAAATACTGTACTATGATTTGGTAGAAAAATTATAATTAATCAGAAATACTATATTTGGCACAAATCCTATAAAAAGCAGAAATACTATATTAGGCACAAATCCTATAAAAAGCAGAAATAGTATGATTAAGCATAAATACTACATTTAGTAAAAATACTATGTTTTAGCACAAATAGTATAAAAAGCAGAAATACTATAATTGAGCAGAAATACTATATTAGGCACAAATCCTATGAAAAGCAGAAATAGTATGATTTAGCAGAAATACTGTATTTAGCACAAGTACCGAAAAGTAGCAGAAATACTATGATTTAGCAGAATAGTAATAACTTACAAAATTACAAATATGGACGCATATTGAAATGCAAATGCACAGAGGGACACACAAACACAGGCTCTAATCCAGTCAAGCAGTCTAACTATATTCAATTTAAATCCTACAATGACATGCTGCCAAATAAGGGTAGGGTTCTCTCTCTCCCACTAAACACACACACAAACACACACACACACACACACACACACACACACACACACACACACACACACACACAAGATTCAATTGAGTCAACCAGTCTAAATATATTGAATTTGAATCTTACAATGACATCATCCCATAAAAAGGCTCTCTCTCTCTCTCTCTCTCTCTCTCTCTGTCACACACACACACACACACACACACACACACACACACACACACACACACACACACACACAAGATCCAATTGAGTCAACCAGTCTAAATATATTGAATTTGAATGTTACAATGAGATCAACCCATAAAAAGTCTCTCTCTCTCTCTCTCTGTCACACACACACACACACACACACACACACACACACACACTCACTCACTCACTCACTCACACACAGAGGGTGAGAGAAGTAAGTTTGTAGTTCAGTCAAGCAGGCTGGGAGCTGCTGAATTTGAATCCACCAATCAGAGAGCCTGTGCACTTTTTCCCGCCAAAACAGGTGCACGCAGCACAGAGAGACACAGGATTTTTGCAGTCTATTTCTCATAATGATGACTCCCCTCAAACAAATGACCATAATTTCCTAACTGTAGGGGCTAGAACGGTCATTCTTCCACCGTTTTGTTCAGAAGAGATGGGGGAATCTTCCAGTGTTGACAATTTATCATTAAAATATGAATTATTAAAGATATTTGACTTCTAATGCACCATAACTGAGTAGAGGAAAGCAAAAACTGCCTTGACCTGCCCTCAAACAACGCTTTGTAACTCTAAATCTATTTGAAGTATCGATATCATTCTTTCACCGTAAGAGACAGCAGGCTTTGGTGAACAGTCATGGAAATTTTCAGGTCTCTGTGGAAAACCATCAAAAAGATATGACGAGAGAAAAAAGTGGTTCATTTCCAGAGTTTGAAATCTGAAGAAATCTGAGCGAAGGACGAATTTCCTACCCTCAAACAAGTCCAACTCATTTCAGAATGGTAATAGGTGAGAAAGAAATTCTTGAATTGTGAGCGTCAGGAGTGTCTGAAGATATACGGGGACAAGCCTCATGTTTTTACTTCGCTTCGTTAAGGAGATATGACGATTCGAATATGCCTCTCATTACAGAAATCAAGCGGTGATTTTGAACAAGCTCTCCATTGACTTTCTATGGAGAGTTTTGAGACTTTGTGTTGGTCTGAGGAGATTTGCCAAAATTCTATAAATCTCACAACAATGATGGTGACATTTTCTGAAAGCCAGCAAAAATACCTACGTTTTGATGTATAATTTGTGGAAGTTGAGTGAAAATTGAGCAAGTAGCAAACAGTTGTTCGGACATGAAGAGAAGACTGCGAAACCTAGAGTGGCACACTGGAAGCCAAGTGCATAGCAACCATAACAACGCATGTATTTTGTGAAAAATCACAAAGATGAAACTCAAAACTTAAAGAGGGATAAGATGAAAACGGTAACAGATATGAAAAAGCTGAATCATATATGAATAGCCCAATAATTTGTGAACATTTTAAAGTTTAAATGGAGTTTCTAGGTGAAAGTATGAGGAAGTAGTTAAGTTTCAAAAATGAGCAAGTTTTAGCAGAATTGCGGAAGTTTCCCATTCATTTCAATGGGACAAATTAAAGGAAAAAAGCTTAATATTTTAAAAAGTATAATAGCAGAAAATACCAAAAGTCATAGCAGGAATTAGCAGAAATAGCAGAATAGTTTAAAATTTGAATGGTGAAAATAGCACAAAAATTGTGGAAGTAGTTAACGGACGAAAAACGGAGCAACTTGAAGAATAATAATAAAGAACTAGAAAAATTTGCATTTCCTGCGAAAATGCAGTGTGGATGCTTTAAAGCTGAAGCTGTCTGCAAAAACTAGCTGAAAAGGCTGAAAAGTTGCAGAAATTGTAAAAACTTTGCAGAAGCAAAGGAACTTTGCTAAAATGGAATAACTCAGCAGAACTGCAATATCTTAGAGGAAACATAATACTTGGCAAAAATGCAATAGCATAGCAGAACTTAGCAGAAATATTGTAACTTACCAGAAACATGATAACTTCTCAAAAATACAAGAATTTAGGAGAAATAGTATAAGATAACAGAAAGAATATATTTAGCCAAAAATATTTAAACATTACAGAAACACTGTGATTTAGAAAAATAGTACAACAGAGCAGAAATACTGTGATTTACCAGAGACACTGTGATGAACTATTTTAAATTAATACTATGTTTTAGCACAAATACTCTGGTTTAGCACAAATAGTATAACATAGCAGAAATACAATTATATAGCAGAAATGCTATATTTAGAAAGAAAAATATAATATAGTAGAAATACTTTGATTTAGCTTAAATACTACAATATAGCATAATAACAATGATTTAGAACAAATACTATGATTGAGCAGAATAGCAATAACTGAAGTAGAAATATTGGAAAAGTAAAATGGCAAGATGAAAAAAAAACAGAACATGGTTAAGTTCCCTCAAAACTAATTGTTGTTCACCTGTGAAAAAAAAATAAAGAAATAAAAACAAATTAAAAAAACAGATACACATAAAATCAAATATGTATACACAAATGTCTGTGAAGGTTCTCAGTCATCCAGGTCATCGTAGTCAAAGGAGCTTGCAAAGAAAAGCGTCTGGACTTCTTTAAGTTACTTGAAGACGTTTCACCTCTCATCCGAGAAGCTTCTTCAGTTCTAAGGTCAAATGGTGGAGAGTCCCAGATATAAACCTAGTGGGAGTATCCCCCCACAGAGGGACAAAAGGACCCCCTGATGATCTTCTAATCGCCTGAGCCAAGGTGTGAAACTGGGTGTGGGTCCCAATCAGCCAGAGTTTCGGGTGTGTTCATTGTGAAACCTGGCCCCACCTTATCATGCGAATTCCTGAGGTCAGATGGCCCAGGATGTGAGTGGGCGTTAAGGCGTCTGGGAAGGGATCTCAAAACTGGATTATAGATGGCAGAGAGTTGGTGTCGTAAACCCCCGCCTCTGGAGAGACCAAACAATGTAGAGGTCTGGGCAAGACCTCTACATTGGAGAGACCAAACAGCCACTTCACAAGCGCATGGCACAACACAGAAGAGCCACCTCCACAGGACAAGACTCAGCAGTCCATCTGCATCTTAAGGATAAAGGATACTCTTTCGAGGATGCCAATGTTCACATTTTGGACAGAGAGGACAGATGGTTTGAAAGAGGAGTGAAAGAAGCCATCTATGTCCACTGTGAGCGACCATCTTTGAACAGAGGCGGGGCGGACTATATTAAGCACAAATCCTATAAAAAGCAGAAATACTATATTAAGCAATATAAATATCCTATAAAAATCCTATAAAAAGCAAAAATACTGTACTATGATTTGGTAGAAAAACTATAATTAATCAGAAATACTATATTTGGCACAAATCTTATAAAATAGCAGAAATAGTATGATTTAGCACAATAGTAATAACTTAAACAGAAAAATTGGAAAAGCAAAATGGACAGCTGAAAAAATGCTGAACATGCTCAAATATACTTGTTAAATGAAAAAAATCAGCAAAAAAATATATAACAGCCACACAATCACAAATATGTACACATAAGGAAACACACATGATCCAATTCAGTCAACCAGTCTAAATATATTGAATTTGAATCTTACAATGAGATCATCCCATAAAAAGTCTTTCTCTCTCTCTCTCTCTCTGTCACACACACACACACACACACACACACACACACACACACACACACACACACACAGGGAGAGAGAAGTAAGTTTCTAGGTCAAAGCCTGGGAGCTGCTGAATTTGAATCCACCAATCAGAGAGGCTGTGTACTTTTTCCCGCCAAAACAGGTGCATGCAGCACAGAGAGACACAGGATTTTTGCAGTCTATTTCTCATAATGACGACTCCCCTCAAACAAATGACCATAATTTCCTAACCGTAGGGGCTAGAACGGTCATTCTTACACCGTTTTGTTCAGAAGAGATGGGGGAATCTTCCAGTGTTGACAATTTATCATTAAAATATGAATTATTAAAGATATTTGACTTCTAATGCACCATAACTGAGTAGAGGCGAAGCAAAAACTGCCTTGACCTGCCCTCAAACAACGCTTTGTAACTCTAAATCTATTTGGAGTATCGATATCATTCTTTCACCGTAAGAGACAGCAGGCTTTGGTGAACAGTCATGGAAATTTTCAGGTCTCTGTGGAAATCCATCAAAAAGTGGTTCATTTCCAGAGTTTGAAATCTGAAGAAATCTGAGCGAAGGACGAATTTCCTACCCTCAAACAAGTCTAACTCATTTCAGAACGGTAATAGGTGAGAAAATAACTCTTGAATTGTGAGTGTCAGGAGTGTCTGAAGATATACTGGGACAAGCCTTATGTCTTAACTTCACTTCGTTAAGGAGATATGACGATTCGAATATGCCTCTCATTACAGAAATCAAGCGGTGATTTTGAACAAGCTCTCCATTGACTTTCTATGGAGAGTTTTGCGACTTTGTGTTGGTCTGAGGAGATTTGCCAAAATTCTATAAATCCCACAACAATGATAGTGACATTTTCGGAAAGCCAGCAAAAATACCTACGTTTTGATGTATAATTTGTGGAAGTTGAGTGAAAATTGAGCAAGTAGCAAGAAGTTGTTCGGACATGAAGAGAAGACTGCAAAACCTTCAGTGGCACACTGGAAGCCAAGTGCATAGCAACCATAACAACGCATGTATTTTGTGAAAAATCGCAATTTTGCAACTGAAAACTTTAAGAGGCATAAAAGTAAAACGGTAAAAGATTTGAAAAAGCTGATTTATACCTGAATAGCCCAATAATTTGAGAACATTTTAAAGTTTGAATGGTTGTTCTACGTGAAAATATGAGGAAGTAGTTAAGTTTCAAAAACAAGCAAATTTTAGCAGAATTGCAGAAGTTTCCCATTCATTTCAATGGGACAAATTAAGCTTAATATTTTAAAAAGTATAATAGTGAAAAATACCAAAAGACATAGCACACATTAGCAGAAATAGCAGAATAGTTTAAAATTTGAACGGTGAAAATCGGCTGAAAATTGTGGAAGTAGTTAAGTGCCAAAAAGAGTACGGAAGTCCCAAGAGGAACTCAATAGTGTGGATGCCTTAAAGCATCCACACAATAAAGAGAAACAGGAAAACAATAGTGTGGATGCCTTAAAGCATCCACACAATTACCTTGTACAACTCTTGGCACTTTCTGGTGTGTGTGAGTTAGTGTGTCTCTTTTATGATTTGTGGGTCCAGCTCCCAGTTTAAATTCAGGAGACAGAAAACAAGTTTCAAAGTTTCTTTTTTGCTAATGCATATAGCTAGGACTGAATCGGATGACCATGAATCCTCCCTCAGTTACCCTGGGACTACAATACGTTCTCTGTTGCTATGGGGCAACACTCGTAGGCTTCTGCCCCTATTTATTGTGGTGTGCCTCAAGGGTCCGTGCTCAGTCCTGCTCTTTTCTCTTTGTACATGTTGCTGTTGGGATTCATTTTTAAAAAATAAAACATCTCCTTTCACTGTTATGCTGATGATATCCAGATCTATTCACCTTTGACATCCGATGTGTCTGCTTCTTTGCAACCTCTGTTCAACTGCTTGCATGAAGTTAAAATTTGGTTATCACATAATTTTCTTACACTGAACGAGAATAAGACTGAAATCGTAGTCTTTGTTAGTCACACTCAGACCAGTTAGCTGATGCCCTTGGCCCTCTCGCTAGCCATCTCTCGCTCACTGTAAAAAACCTCGGAGTGTTCCTGGATGGCTCTTTTAAACTTGAGAAACAGGTCTCCACTGTGGTAAAAAACAGCTTTCGCCAGTTGCGTCAGATATCTAAAGCAAAGGCGTTCCTTCCTTTAACCTCCTAGGACCCGAACATATGAGGATATTCGTTTCAAATTTTGATAGAACAGTAGCAGTATAATGTCCTCGTAAGTGGATATCAGGCCCATGTAGAGCAAAATTGAGTATTTTAGTCTAAATAACCCAAAATGTGATGTCCACATATGTGGACGCCAGGTCCTAGGAGGTTAAAGGACCTTGAAAATCTTATCCACGCATTTATCACATCCAGATTGGACTACTATAACTCCCTCTACTCGGGCCTCCAACACTCTTCTCTTTACCGGCTTCAGTTAATTCAAAATGCAGCTGTGCATCTTTTAACAGGTACGAGAATCTATGAACACATAACTCCAATTTTAGCCAAATTACATTGGTTCCCTGTTAAATATCGTATAGATTTTAAAATTCTTTTGTTCACTTTTAAAATTCTGAATAATTTAGTGCCCAGTTATCTTTCTGAACTACTCCACTTATACAATCCCAACAGAGCACTTAGATCGTCCAATCACAGGCTCCTAGCACAACCTAGGTCTCGACTGAAGTTGAGAGGTGACCGGGCCTTTGCAACCGTGGCACCCAGACTCTGGAATAACCTCCATGATCATATTCGTACTGCCGAGTCTCTCCAGTCTTTTAAATCATGTCTTAAAACTTATCTTTTTACTTTGGCTTTTGATTCTAAGTAGTTGGCTGTTCTAGCTTGTTGTGTTGTTACCTGTTGTTTGTTGTCCTGTTTTATTGTTTTGTCTTTTACTGACTGTGAAGCACTATGGTCAACATTGTTGTTTTATATGTGCTATATAAATAAATTTTGATTTAGATTTTTGATATTCTTAATTCAGATGTATCTCAGGCAGCATTTTTAAAAAGCCGATCGTGTCTGCAGTATGAATACAGCAGGACAATCCTCTCAAACACAGTAGACAAGCAGTCGTGTGTATCAAACCAGTAAGTGCAAAATCTTCCAAATTTATGGCCCAAAATTCACATCTTTGTGAAAAGCTTCACCAAAAAACACATTTAATTTCAACAGAACCTATTCTAAACAAATCCTGTGGAGACTTTTCTCTGGAGTCTAGATACAGTCAGTTGATCAGTGTTTAACTATTTGTGTTTCCGATGTTTAACTGGTCATTTTTAGGGAACAGATGCATAAAGCTTTGCTGCTGTTGTAGCCAAACTCTCACAGTCAGTTCTTCTTTGCTAAAGACTAAAATATAAATAGAAGCTGCAATAATGGAAACATTTATCTCAGCTATCTTCACACATTCTGCTTCTTTTAAATGACGTTAATACACACATACACACATATAGAGCGGGAGAGACGGAGAGAGGTGGTGGTGGTGTTGGGGGTGTCAATGACATCTGTGTGTAGCACAAAATACCTCTAAACACATATTATTATGAAGAAAAAAGACACAATAATGTGCTGAATGAAAGCTGGATTCAGAAATGAGTACCTACAGATATATACATGTATAACAGTTATACCAGAATAAATCTCTCAAACACAGAAGCAATGACCCATTGATTAGTGCAGTAAATCCTTCCAGTTTTATCATTCAAATTTACATTCTTGTGAAAAACTGCTCCTTAAAGACATCTGAAAAGAATCAAAAATGCGGTGAGTTATTAGTGATAGTTACAGATCACAGACTTAGAGACCACTTCAGACCACTAAAATATCTTATCTGGCATATTTCCTATAGCTGCAGCTGTATAGCATCTTGTCAAACTGTGGTGAGTGACAACACTATTAAAGGAAAGAGGAACAGAATCGATGTTGTTGTAACCCACATAAAAAGAACTGCATCTATAACTAAACCGAAATCTTAAATTCCAACCGGAGCGTGTCCGTGAAGGTATCGCGACGCGTCATGACGTACGCCACGCCGCAAGTCTGCACGTGCCTGTTGTGACCAATCACGTTCGCGAGGCACCAATATATGCCTTCCGGGTTGTCGCCTCGAAAAGACGCGGGGGAGAGGCGTTAGCGGATGGAAGCAACAGGTACGTGGGGCGAGCGCTCTTCGCTGTTTACTATCTTGGCTTGTCTTTGAAGTAATTGTGGATTGCGTTCAACAGTACTTTGATACCGCCGCGGGTAGATGCGTGGGGGCTCGTATGTGACATCGCACGTAGTGAATGGTGAGTTGAGTCTGAATGTCTGTTTGTATTTGTAACCCGTATCAGTATGCCAGTGCTATTAGCTGATGGGTTAGCTAAGGCTGAGGCCTACTACATTACTACTACTCTCACTCTACGTGGCTGTAGTCTTGTTATTAGAAATTGTCATTTATTTTAATTTATTACAATGGTTGGATATGTATTTGTTGTATACTGGTATTTTCTCATGAACTTTATTGTGTACACTGGAACTAAAGCTAGCTTGGGAAATTTAGATGAATTTTGCTAATAGTGGTCCTGTGATTATAGTGCAGGCTAGTGGTGCCCTGGAGAGACCACAGCGATACCACTACTTTGGATGGCGAGCTAGGCCCAACGAGCCAGAACCCCAGCTACAACTTCCTGCGGTCTGGTAGGAGGCTGCTGCGGCCTACACTCTCCCCCCCTGGTTTTCAGTCCCCCAAATCTCACTTCCGAGATCTCAGTCTTGGAATCTCAGTTCTGATCATCACACTTTCAATTTCAACCTGTTACAGACTGTCATACGCGTTGGACTTATATCAATCATGAAATAGCAACTTTATGGACATTGTCTGCCGGGGGTTGGAGGAGGTTGCTGCACCACTGTGCAGCTGGGATTTTACAAGCTTGAATTATGTTTTAAATTTTCCTGTCTGCAGATTTGTTGTAAATATTGGTATTTGGTAATTGCACTTTATTTTCACTGTAAATAACAACCGTAATCACCATACCTGTGGTTGTACGTTTATTATACTTCACTCACCTCCCAGAGCCGAATCTGACATCTTCTGAATTAGCCAACCACTCATAACCAACTCAATTTATCTTAGCTTATGTACTTGCTACATTGTCATTTATCATAAATTACAACCTTCACACCTCGAACACCCTTTTCTTTTTTTTGTTTTTATAAATGCACCGTGGGAGCGGACACAGTGTAAACTTTCTCTTTATCATAATTTAACTTTACGAAAAATGCATTCAAGAATTTCAAAGATGTGAAAAGCTCATGAAAATAAGAGAGCACTTAAAATTACTATATAATTGTGGTAAGGAAATGACATCTCACTGATGGCAGGAAGTGCAAACAGTCTTAAAGTGTCATCAGCTCAGAGACTGTGACAGTTGAGATTGAGAACAAGAAAGAAAGAAGTGAGACAGAGAAGCACGATGGATGAATTCAGATGGATTCAAATGTTTTTATGTCTGATGCTGATGATTCAGATTCCAGGTAAGAATACAGGAAACATTTCTAAATATTATTAAAGTCAATAACAGTAAATTACACAGCTGAGCATGCACTGTGATGTTAGGGGAGCGTGGGACATGTTTATAAACTTGTGTCTAAATCTTCACTGATTGCAAAAAAGTGCTGTTTTCTAATTCATTTTTCATTTTTCTCTTCAATTTTCTCAACAGTATCTGTAACTATTACCTCCATTTTTATGAAAGTTGGAGATGACGTCACTCTGCCTTGTCTAAATGGGGTAAATAAAAAGAATAGCTGTGATGGTACTACGTGGGCCTTTACTTCAGGAAACACACAAACAGCAGAGCTGATCACACTTGGACAGATTGGTGAAAATCCCAAAACTAAATCAGACAGACTGAGTGTTACAGAAACCTGTTCTCTGGTTATAAAGAATCTCACAGTTGAGGAAGTTGGTCAATATTCCTGTGATCATCACAAATTACGAGAAATACAAACTCAACACACTCTGTTTCATCAGTCAAAGGTTGATCTATCTGCTATTACCTGTAAGTATTTACACCAAATATTTTCACCTTGATCTATTTTTAAAAAATAAAAATACATGAATAATATTTAAAGTGATTAAGATAACCTTTGTGCTTCATATTGTTACATTATGTTCACCAGTGACTGAACATAAGGACACTGATAAGGTGACGTTAAGCTGCTCTGTGGTGACGTATGGAGAGTGTCATCACACAGTAAAGTGGCTGCTTAAAGGTCGAGATGTGGATAGCAAGGATAGCAAACAAATACTGACTTCACAGACTGACTGCTCCGCCACTCTGTCTTTTCTGATTTATCACCATATTCACAACTCAAGATATAACACTGTGAAGTGTGAAGTAACTGACACCAAAACAGGGAAAGTGCAACTGTTTACCCTTAGCCATCAGCCCTCAGGCGAGGAAACAGGTGAGATCAACTGCTGTAGGTGATTAAAACACCTAAAACATTTGTTTGGCTCATTTCAAGTTTTTACACAAAATATTTTTGCATACTTACAACAAATGAAAAAGAAACTTTTTGATTGTGTCATTTCATTTTGATTCAGGTCACAAAAAAACTACACAGAAACCAACAAGAACAACTGAAAGCAGCACAACAACACAAACAACAATAATGAAAGATGCTTCACAAGGTGGTCACTCAAAATTGTACCCTTTGAAGATCAATACTACTGCATTTTACACAGCATTTTTAGTGGCACCTTAAATGGGGAAAAAGTGGAAAATGTCATAAAAGTTTTGGTTGACATAAAATATTAAACATGGCCCCAAGCTTCAGGTAAAGCGTTTTTCATTGCAAGCTTTACATTGAAAGACAGTATTATATACCAGACATGTAAAAAGCAAAGCTGTAAACAACAGATTCCAAATATTTTAACACATTTTAAAAGGTAAAAATTCCTTTTTCTTTACAGTAATGGAATTTAAAAGTGTTACTAAAGATTTTATTAATTTGAAGTTTTTATTCTTTTGACAGATTTTTCTGCATCCTTGAGATTCATTATTGTTTCTGTGGGTTTAGCAGCACTTTTAATAACTACTGTGACAGTCATCATATGGACAAGAACTACTGGTAAACGTAATCATGAGAAGCTTGAATGACTTTGAATTGTCAATTAAACTGAAATGGACTTTTTTCCTCTTATTTTAGGGAACAAAACACAGATGATTAAAACCACAGTAAGTACAAAATCAGTAATCAAAAATAAAAACTCAAAAATCAAAATGCTGTTTTTTCTGGGATGCTATTTACTAATCACTATATATGACAACGATGTACAATTGATGATAAATATTGGCATTAAATAAACAAATCAGCTCATCTCTCAGGGGTTTTAACAAAATTTAAACTGCCTTCACAGCTACAGTTTTTCTCCTGATGTAACTGGACTATGTCTGTTTTTTAGGGACTGAGTTTAAACCCTGCAGAGACTCAGTCTGCTCCTCATACCGTTCCAGATTTGGTGAGTTCACACACTACTTCATAATTTCACCGTGAGAAAGTTAAAAACAAGAACATACACTGAACAATAGTGGAACAGACCAGGAGTTGCAAAATGTGAGCTGAGATGTCGAAACAGAAAAACAACATTTAGAGACATCATTTATGATGTCATGATACTGATACTACTGAAAGAAATGCTGAATGACTGAATGAGATGTCTTAGGGGGTTACAGTTAAAGTGGAACTGACTATCATTGGCCATAACAAGCCTGGAACGAATAGTTTGTTTGCATTTGTAATTTTTTAACTATACTGTAATAATTGAATTAATTTGATAATTTTATTGAGTAACTTTGATTCCAAAAATTAATGGAGGTGCTTAGATTTTGCTTAACCTTCATAAACATTAGGAATTTAGTGCTATTTAGATGGCTGCTTAAGCCCATCATGAGTCCTTTTTTTCCCCAAGGCAGAACATTCGGGGTTTCAAAAAGAAACAAAAGAAATTGGAGAGAGGACAAAATTAACTGAGTATAGTCAGCTGTTAACAAATGTATGAAAAGAAAGGTGAGCAACACACAGCCAATGTGTAATTTATGGTACTGTGATTGTGTGTATTTACTGAGGTATTTGTCTACAAAGAGCTGAGTAAGAGCTGTTTTCAACCAACACAAATATGCTCCTGTGCAGTTCTCCTAAATCCCATGACGTGGATGAAATTGTGCGTCTGTGAATATGGATTTTTTGATAAATGGACCAGAACAGCGAAGGTAGAGAAGTTAGAGAAGTTAGAGAAGTTATCCATTTCTGATTATTATCAAAGATCATTAAGTACAGTTTATTAAGTAAAAGCAGAAACCGCAATGGATGCTTCAATTATTTTTAACATTCAGTTCCACCTCAGCTCTTAGTATGTTACAGTTTTAAGTTATGCTTGATGGTCTTATTGATTTGCTTGTCAGCAAGGTTATTTAAAAAGAAAAAATAAATCATCAACCTTGGTGAACAGATTGATCATGGGCAAAGTTGATTCAGATCGCTTCATTTAAAATGCAAAATAAGGCACTGGGATATGCTCTTCAAGTACCCTTTTGTATGATGCTGCATTTATTTTTTATGTTCACATTCATATTATGTTCATGCTATATTTTGTTGCCCAGGTCCAGAGTCATGATGAAGTTGATGTAGTGACGTGCAGCACTGTGAAGGCTCCTTCCTCTTCTGGTACAGCTGATCCCAGCAGCCTGCTCTACTGTACATTTTCCAGTCACTTAGCTCACTGAAAAGTGGGGATTTTTCAAAAAAAAAAATGTCTTTGTTGTAGATGAGACATTGAGTCTCAATGTGACCACTAGTATAAATAAAGGTTAAGTTTTAAAAAAATGTATATATCATTAACTAGTCTGTGTATATGCACCTCTTCCCCAGTGTTGAAAATTTTAAACTCACAACCTGTTTGCACATTTCCTGGTTGCTTGATCAAAATTTCTGTTATAATCATCAATAAATACACCAAAAAATAGTTGAAATATATCTTTTACACTGGTTTTATGCTGCCATATTCTCAAAGTAGTTTATTGTTTAATGTCCTGTCTAATCAACTTCAATAACCATTTGTATTCATTAATGAATAACTGTCCGATATTAAAAGCAATAGAAACTGTTGCGCTGTTGTTGCATTTGTCGCTAACCATCGCAAACCCTCACGTTAACTTTTACAGAGTAGAAAAAAGTTAGCACCCATCCTCCAGCTTCACTGTGTTTATGTTATGCTAACAGAGCTGTGTCGCTAGCAATCACGTAGCACATCACTATATACCAGCTAGCCAAACTTCAGTAACCCTACAAATGTCACTGCTGTTTCATTTCCTGTTTTCATTTATTTCAGAAGTCATAGCAGCACTGTACGTTTTAATTTGTTTCAGAAATCCCTCAGTAAGAACATTGTGTATTATATTTAGATGGAAAGTAGCGACCTAACTCCCTGCTATCTTTTAACTCCGTTATATTTTTAAAATTCTGTAAGTTCTCGTCATCATCGTGCACTTTTCCTGATTCACACAAAATACAGCACCTTCCCACAGGGTCTTGCACGAGTATTAAACATGTTAATTTGTGCTTTGGACTGTCACCAGATTTCTTCCAGAAGTTTCTTGCCAGTCAGCAACTATCTTGGCAACACCACTTGAGTTTGTGTGTTGCATGCTAACATGCTGACATTATCATATGTGTAATAATACTAAAGCTTCATCTTATGCACACACAAAAAACAAATATGGCTCCTTGTGCAGGGTTTCGTGATATGTTTATTTATGCTTCACAATGGAAAAAAAAGCAAATTTCTTGCTTCTCAGCCACTGCGGCCACATCCTCACCGTTTATTTAGGCAATTATATAAACATACTGTGAGCGAGTCATAAGTTTAAATACAATAGTTGAAGGAACAAAAAAATGAATGTTTAAAAATACCAGTCAAATCTGATTAAAGTAAAAATCAAGTATTTATTATTAGTGTATTATTATTTTTGTTAATAAAAAGTATGAGCTGTACAAGGTTGTTTTTTTTCCTCTGATACTTCATGCAAACCACATTTCTCCAGGCCTGACCTAATCAGCTTACTCAGTATCACTAGATCCAATGCTGCTCCTGCAGCAGAGCACACAAAAGTAGGAGAGGCCAGAGATGTCGTGGCTTAGTTGGGAGACCGTTTGCTTCAAGGCCACTAGAGGGTGCTGCCATGATGACAGTCAATAAAATTCTAAAATTTAATTTGTAAACAATGAATAATAGTTAAAAAAGTCCAGTGTCCCGTTTAGGTACAAAGTAAAAACACACAGTCCAAGGCCAGAGCCAGCTATGCCACAAAGCCAGTTGCACTCCACACGTTGTTCACTTCAACAGGGGTAGCAATTGTCCTCTGAGACCCACCACCCTGTAAGTAGAAAGCCAGTGATCACTCCATCCTCTGCAACTCAGCTGCCTTTAGGCTGCATATAATAGGCCCTAGCCTGCAAAATAAGACAATTCACTATATAATTCACAGCCCATCCATCCCAAACATATCAGGTCATTAGATGATCAAAAGTGCTTACAAATATGTGTAAAGTGAAAATGTACGAGCTGTGATAACTGTTTCTGATAAAAATGAAGAGTGGACTGATATATTTAATATTCCTTTATTGGGTGAGAAAATCAGACCATGTCATAACTGCTTTAAGTCATACAGAATAGATATCAGAGCCTTAAACAGGCTGACTTCTGCTAAATGGGTCAAACTGGGCAGAAAGTATACAAACACATAACATCCTTATAGAATATGATGTAACACTATAGATCAACTTACCTCAGAATATATAAAGCATATAAACAATTACAGCAATATGATGCAACAAACACAGCAGTGCTACTAATCCAAAATACTCAAAGCTTCATAGAACTGAAACAAACATTTATTTTTAGCTCCATTCTGCTGCTGATACATACTTTAGGTTTCTGGACATTAAACTTGTTTCTGCCTTTCATAGTGTGTAACTTGAAGGCCCTGAGTAGTTTCTCCCACACTGAAAACACTGGAATGATAATATTATTTGAACATTACCTAATAAGACTGATTCAGGACAGACAATAAGTTATGTTAAACTTTTCTAGCAGTCCTTCACAAACAGGGAACAGTCTGTCTATTCTCTCCATCTGTCAGTTGCTGCTGGCTCTTCCTCCTCCTCTTCCTCTCACACTCCTGAGTTTGTCCTAGTGGATCATCAGGGGTGCAAAGCCTCACAGATGATGTGCAGCAGTGGGTCCCTCAGTCTGTCCTCACTCTGGACACTTGCAGTTGTCACACATGGAAATCAAATGTGTGATAAGCTGCAGGATTCAAACACAAGTGTAACTTATAAACACATGTTCATACTTTTATTACACAATCAGAGAGAAAGAAACAGAGAGAGAGTGCAGGACAGACAGACAGGTGACAGTCTCAGGTGTATACACTGCTACAAAACAGCACAAGAGAAGGAGGATTTAGTGTTTGTGTTATTACGAGTGCTAAACAAGAAGAGTTCCCAGATGGTACAGTGGACACATGTGCGACTCCTGTGATTAAAGCATCTTTCTTTCAGCTTAACGAGTGAACCGTCAGCTCGTTCAAACACACGTTAAAGTCCGTTTGGCTCGACACCACCGAACAGAGGCAGCAATATAACATAGCTAACATTAACAGTGCAGTGAATCCTGCTTGTGCTGTGATATTCAGGACTGCAAACCGAGCAGCATCACTGACTTTCAGCTTGTTGTGTTTGTGGATATATGACTGACTTTAATTATCCATAAAATCATCACATTCTCTGTAAGATTAAGGTCAACTATTGAACGGCGTATATTTTAAAGTAAAGGCTTTAAAACCAAGTTAGTACAAACATCGCTAATGTCACATAACTTTGCTGACATGTGGCCAACAGTAATGTTTTAATGTTATAAAAACATTTGCACATAAATAAGTGACATAATATTCAGTACTTACTTTTAAGAGTTTACTCTTCGGCCGCCCCTCTTTAGCCGTCTGCCGTTTCTTTCGGCAAAATTATCCACACCCACCGCCGTGCTATGAAGTCTGGGATATGTTGGGCCATGAAGGCTACACAGACCCATCCTTAAAATTCAGGGAAATGAAGGACGCATTTGAGGGCCGCATTTCGAGCAGCCTTTGAATTGGGACAGCCTTTGTTGCGTCGCTGTGACGTAATCGGCCTTAGAATGTGGTCTTTAAGGCTGCAGACCCTGAATTGGGATTCAGCCAAAGACTCTCTGAAGGCTCCTGTGGCTGCACAGGCAGTCTTGCAATTACAAGGTTGGAGAGCTGTTGTTTCAAAATGTTCACACTGATTTCACATGCTCATTAACTCACAACCAGCTGACCATATATATTTCTGCTGCTGAGCTGCTGTTTGATGGAGATTTTCTGAATTTATTTTGCTACCATAAGAGCAGACTCCATGCTGAAAGCATGTGCACTGTCACTTGCAATGAGTGGCACTAATGACACTAAATTTAATTACGGGTCATGGACAGCCTTCATAAATGCTCATATTACTCACCCACACTGAATTCCAGCACAGGTTCATCTGGGTCCTGACTATTTCCTGCAAAGTAACACAAACGTCATCAGAACATTAAGTCAGAGAAACAACATTTGGAGCTTTTGTACATGATAAATTATACTGCAGTAGTAAAACAAAGTCAAGCAGCAGTACATTTATTAAAATCACCTTCAGCTGTAATATTTAAACTGATTTAGTGTCAATTTTGATTAAGTTTAGATGAAAATGAAACTACTACCCTTGTAATGTCTTTTTAAATTAGAGGTAAACAGCTCAGATATTCAAAATGCTTTTATTTTGAAACAGTATTATATTTATTTTATATGTAAATATTTGTATATTTTTTTACATAATATAATTATATTTACTGGATTTTCTCTCTATTGTATGTAGCCTGGCTAAATTAACCAGCCCAGAACACAGATTATCTTTGGGGTTCTTTTAATCTGAACGATAAAGTAAGCGCTCAGAAGAAAATAAAAAAGGTGAAAATAAAGAAATAAAATTGTTACAGACAGTCCAGTAACAGCTTTGTGCACTGGTAACCCACTGCTACTGCAGGTTATTTCCCCAACTTTATCAGCATCTGGAACTCAAGGACGTCATTTTGTGTCTGATATAAACCCATACAGAAATAAAACAAACTTAGCAGTGCAAAAATAACTGTAGTGGCTTCTCCTGCTAAGATACAGAGCCAAGATTAAACAGTTAACAAGGTATATTTTCCCTCTTACCCACAGAGATAGTATAATACAAGTATGAACTCAAATACATACAGTGCATTAATCCAGCAGAAAAGGGATATAGATCCCTCTGAGATGAACGGCGAAGTTGGTTGCAGCAACTCCTGGTGCCTTAACTGTTGCACACTTTGCATTTAAAACAGTTCATGCAGCGAAAAAAGGCATTGCACACCCACATAAAACCAATGCAAACTAGCATCCCAATGATCCCCTGCGCTCTCAGAGGTACCCCAAAAGAAACAGCGCCATCCAGTGGCATGTCCCATAATATCGACCTTCCACCTGGCTAGATGTAGTTTAGTATTATATTTATTGGTTATTTTTTATTGACTTGTCTTGTTTTTACAATGATTTGCTTTGACTGCAGCCTTTAAAGAAAAGACTGTATCTCAAAGAGTTGGCAGTTCGTCTTGTAACCGGAAGGTTGCCGGTTCGAGCCCCGGCTGGCCGATGGCGCGATATGGCAGCCTCGCTTCTGTCAGTCTGCCCCAGGGCAGCTGTGGCTACAACTGTAGCTTGCCTCCACCAGTGTGTGAATGTGAGAGTGAATGAATAGTGGCATTGTAAAGCGCTTTGAGGGCCCCAAAAAGCGCTATATAAATGCAATCCATTATTATTATTATGATTATTATTATTATTATATAACTTACATACAGTCAATGGCTGAGACTCCAGCAGCAATATTCAGTAACTATCCATCAGACTGGGTCCATGTTACCAGCCAAATGGGTAATAAATAAAGTAAGTTTTGAATTACGTATATTTGGGTGTTAAGGTGATGTTTTTGAATTTTTTTTTATATAATTAGGTTTAGAAAACTGAATACGTATGTATTTAAAAAACAATAAGTGTGTTAGAGTTATTACAGCAACTGGTTGTAGCTCACTGTACTGTTTTTGAGCACAACTTTGGTGCTTTTGCCTCATTTTTAAATCAGTGATCCCAGTAGCACAGTCTAAGCAGAGACCTCAGTGCTTGGCAAACAATCAATAGAATCAATATAATTATTAAAAAGAAACAAAATAAATGCCAACCTTAAAAAAAATGTAAACTTCAGGTAAAAAAACTAAACTTGGTTTTGTGTCTTTAGGCTATTGTTAACCGCAAGCATGAGGTTAGTGCATATGTATTATTATTGGAAAGATTACTGCAAAGGAAAAAAAAAACTTCTCTTCATCTAAGTAATGTATTACTTTTCCCTGGAACACTCTCTCACAGTCGTTCTCTAAAACCTAAAAGAGGAATTATGGATTTGATCAACTGGTCCCTGAATGCAATTGACACCCTTTTCTCAACGAGAAGTCTGGGCTCGGGTGAGCCTGAGTGTCCTGGAGGTACTTTCCCTGCCGGATACACAATGGACGGGTGGCAGAATTGGAGGGTCGTGTGCCTGGCGGGGCTGTCAATCGAAGACGCTGAAGATTAGGGATGGGTATCGTTTAGGTTTTACTACCAAACCGGTACTTTTGAAACGGTGCCGGTGCTTAAACGGTGCTCGAACCGGTGCTTAAAGAATGGAGAACACACACTTTGTCCAAAAACCTCTCATGTTTAGCTGTTTTTTTGTAAAAAGATAACAATGTTAGCCTTTTCTGCAGCTATATGGGATATATGGTATCACTCTTGGCTGGAAGCAGTGCTTAATCAATGGAAAAAACACAAACTTTGTCCAAAAACCTCTCATGTTTAGCTGTTTCCCACTTTTTCTTTGGTTATTTTAGCCTTTTTGGCCAGGGTGAAGGGAGTATCTGCCATCAAACAAGAAGACAGCCACATGTAACTACAATGGTGTTTGCTAGTTCACCTTACATGCATTCATTTAATAATGTGGTTAGTAGGGATGGGTATCGAAACCCGGTTCTCGTTGAGAACTGTTCCCACTGTTTCAATTCCTTGGAATTGTTTGCCATTTTTGCAAACGATTCCCTTATCGATTCCAGTCGCCCCGAATGACGTCACCACGTTGTGGAGCGTCGCTTACCTGGCAGGAAACACGGCTCAAATGCTCAAAAGTTTGGTTATACTTTACGAGAACGGATGACAACAAGGCAACTTGCAATACTTGCAAAGTAGATATTTCATTTAAAGGAGGAAACACTATGAATATGCAAAAGCATTTGCTCACAAAACACGCGATAACCTTAAATGAATGTTGTGTTTTTAATTCCGCTCCGGACTCGTGAATCTCAACCCAGCAGCAGCGGTAACGTTTGTACGTCCTCTCCCGTTAATGCGGCAGGTAAATAATCAACTAACAGTGCATATTATGTTAGCGCGATCTGCCTTATTACAAAACCTGCCATTACGGTGCATTTAGGTGACCATGATGAGAGAGACAGACAGAGTCTGGCTGGCTCAGATGCTGGCAGTTCTCGCTGCAGTCTACCGGTAGCGTCTCCTTTCATGCCAGGATAGACAAATGTCACCGAGCAGTGACTAAGTTTGTGGTAAAAGGCTTGCACCCATTTGCCACAGCAGATGCCCCCGATTTTCGGTAAGTGAATGTGTTTAATTGTAGGCAGGGACATTACTGGATATTCTTGTGTAATTGCTACAGAATAATTTATGTTATACTTTGTTATTGCTACAGAAGAATATTTATTTTATTATTTTACATTTACAATTTTTTTTCCTGGGGACCCTGTGACACCCCATTGAAGAGCTGTAGGCTGGATCTCTTAAGATCTCACTGTTGGGTTTGTAAGGCCATGTTACTCCTAAATTTCTATAAAACAAAGTTCTAAGCTAATCGACCTTAGTGTTCTCCTTTTTTAAAAAGAATCGATAAGCGAATCGATAAAGAATCGAATCGTTAAACAGAATCGAAAATGGAATCGGAATCGTGAAAATCTTATCAATACCCATCCCTAATGGTTAGCCTACTCAATGTAAATTACACACGAACAACACTAAGCGACTCACCCAGAGAAGAACGGCTGCTGCTGCCATCATCATCCTCATCATTTCTGCTACACTGGCAGGGCTAGGGGCCAGGACTCTACTCTTCGGGTTCTTGGTGGATGTTGCTAACTCCGGGTCCGATAACAGGCACCACACCCATAGTAGATGTGCTCAGTGTGAGGTCTCGCAGCAAGCTATCAAATACGGTGCATTTCTTGGCTTTAAAAAACCCCCCGCTATGCGTCGCCAGGTGTTTCATCAGATTTGAGGTGTTAACTCTTTTGCACAGTATCACCTTAAAGCACTTGTTGCAGGCTGCTGAGATTGCATCTTTTGCTGTGAAGTACAGCCAGACTTTTGACCGCTTTGCCTTGGGCATTTTTAATCTGTAGCTCTGCTCTAAAAGAACGTACGTACCTGGGCCCGCCTACTATCCTTGGAAAGGTAAAATGATTGGCTAGAATTCAAAGTGCGCGCCAGAATGGCACCGGATACCAGTACCCATCCCTACTGAAGATATCTATCTATTCGGAACCATGATAACAGGGTTCTTGCTGATTGGAGCTGGCTTGGCCCTGGCTTATCGAAGAATTAAGAAAGCGGAACCGGCTGTTCAAACCCCCACAAGGCTGCCCGCTGGGATGGAAACGATGGGACGAGGCGTGAGTTCTTAAAATGGGCTCATTAAGTGCAGCACGGATAAGATCTTGGAGAAGCTTTCGGCTGCCGTGAACACTCAGAATAACACCTCTGAGCGCAAATTGGATTACATCTTGGAGAAGCTCACTGTGGTCGTGAGAATCGGCTCTTTGAGCACAAGAATGACAACATCACGGAGCGTAAGTTTGATAACATCATGGAGAAGCTCACGGCTCTCCAACGGGAGATTGAGAGACCAGTGTCGGACTGTTAGAACAGCTTTGAAATTCACATGAGTTGTTCGCACTAAAGTAAAAAACCATCATCACTTCATGCAGCTACCACTTCGGTGCCAGCTGTGGTATCAAGGCAAAAAACAAAAACAGACTGTGCTTTGACTGTTCTTCCTATCCTACGCAAGGCCGGGTTGGCTGGAAGACTGTTTATTTCGCCTGGCAGGGTGAAGGACACTGTCTCAGCTGAACTCTGGACACATACACACACACAGACGCTTCGACGCTTATTCCCTTCCGATGCTGACGGTGGATCAAGGAGACCAGTGCACAGGCTGCAGGCCCGGATGCACTGCCTACACTGGCTGTCTCTCACCCTTTACCCATCCCTGTTGCATGCCATGTATTTCTTTGGTGTATTAAGAGTTTTTTCATTTGCTATGTGCAGAGGTGTTTTTTTTTTCTGTTCTCAAACTGATCTTCCTGTTGGAGCTCAGTCTGGGGGTAGTTATTTTTTTTCTCCTTATCTTTCCTCATGTTGTGCATTTTCCATTGTTATACCTCTCTGACCTGTCTTCCCCATGTGATGTTTTCGTGCAATGTATGTATGGTCGGAGGCCGCCATTGCGTGCAATTGGTCGGCAGCCTTAACATGAAATTTCCCACTCGTGGGACTAATAAAGGTATCTTGTCTTATCTTATCTTAAAGTGATGACATATGGGAAAATCTGTGCAAACAACTTGGTGAAAAGATGACAAAGCAGCAGTGCCAATGTCAGTGCTTTTGAACCAAGTAGTTCTCCTTTTCAAAACAAAGACTGCAACACTTTCATTGTTGAGCTCCCATTTGAACAGTGGATACATATGATTCCAGATCAAGTCACATACAAAAAGATTTTTTTCACAAAAAAGGGACTACACCATTTTGAAGCCAGGTAGATGGACTCATGTAGTAAACCAGGGAATCTGGAAACAGGTTAAAAGTACATGCACATTTCTAAACGAGCCAACGTGAATCCCACAACTGTATCTTGTTTCATAAAAATCAGAGGCTTTTGTAAAACGTGTTGTGGCCTGAACCAGAACCTGAAATTCACTGCCAATGGTGCTGAAGTGTGTGATGGCAAATATGGATGAATCCATGCACACTGGTTTTCCTAAGATAGCCATGTTCGGAAATCTGTGGGCACACGTAACAAAAGAACTTTGTGAAGGCAGACTGCAGCCCATGTGTGGAGAGAATCAGAGGCAGCAAAACTGTTGGACTTTGGTGATCCAGAGTGACCTCTGATGGCCTCTAGAAATGTATTTTTATTATTACCTTTAAAATGACAGCGACACAAGCTAACATTTTTGCAGCACAAACGTTTCATATCATTTTTTTTTTTTGCTCTCTTTAATCTCATCTCTATGTCGTCTGTGTAAAAAATGCACCAACAACAAATCGTACTGTCTTTTGTGCATTATGATTCTCTCTGTATACGTTCAAATTGTGGTTTGGAGATGGACAGTGAAGAAATAATTTCTCCTCAAATGTCTTACACCAAAAATAATGAGCCTTTCTTGAAAATGTACGGGGTACAAGCTTTCATGGGTGTGAAGTCACCCTGTGATGTTCTGTCTACCTGTTACCTGTGTTTGTTTTTTCAAAATTAAGTAATTAAAAAAACGTAAGATAAACATCTGTGTGGTTATTGAAGGTAATAAATTTGACAAATGGAATAATTGCAAAATTGGACAAGTTTTCATTAAAATTCATTTTTAATCTAATAGCCATTAAGTGAAATTACACAATGCTTCAAAATAATTGTGCCTTTTCTTAAAAATACTTTTTTATTAGCACTCTCCTGAAATACATTTGCAGAGTAAACACAGGGACATTTTAGCTCTTAGGAAATGTAAATAGAAAAGTGACTGTACATTAATAACACAGTAACAGAGATAAGATTGTACCGCAACAGGTGGGATGTTTGGCCTGCATCACATGTGGAAAACCTGGAAAAATGTATTAATATTATGAGCTTGACTGGTATATTTCTCTAAAAGTTTAACAAGCATTATTTCAGATCACATTATAACATTATGGATAATTAGAAATGTACTTTTTGCAATGTTACTATCTCAAAATGACACTGAATAGTGGGAATGACCCAAGGATGGCCTTGATTCTCGACTGACTCAGCATTTGCTATAATAGTTTTATGCTTGCCATTCAACAGCATGGAGTCTCTAATCACACATCCATTTACATTTTTTTTTTTTTTAAAAAGGTCAAATCCTTTTGCCATTTTCTCTATTTTCTTTTTTATTGTGGGTTACTGGGGTTGACAGTGGCTGCAGGAGATGAAGAAACCATCAAAACACTGTAGATCACTGCATCACCTTCATCATCACCCTGAACCTGAAAACAAAGAGAATTGTCGGATACATAAATAATCATAAATTAACACTCTGTTAAAATAAAAGAGATAGAGCTCAACAAATTTTAAAGGTAAGTATGAATTGTAATCTCAGCTTGCACACATTACCTATTAATATATCAGTATACAACATAAGCATCTATGAAAGACACGTTACCTGGGCTTTATTCTTGGTTTTCTTTCTGTAGCTGACGGTGGCATAGGAAACTTCATGATCTACCTACACAGCGAAGAGCAAAATATCTCAAAAAGTTTACATGTTTTGACCTCTAACCTCAGGTTTTACAACTCATGGTCTGTCCCACTGTTATTCAGTCTAACTTCCTTATCTTTTATAAGATCTCATTGAGTCGCATGCACTTAACAAGCACATAGAAGAAGAAGTGGTTTTAACTGTGCTCTGACTGTACTGTGGGTGTGGTGTGGGATTTCCCATGCTGGGACTTTTTTAAGTAGCAGTCTGAGTCTCTGTAGAGTTCAAACTCAGTCCCTGGAAAATAGACAGTTACATTTGGTGGAAAACTGTCCTTTATAAAGACAGTTTAGTTCTTGTTAACACTCCTCAGAGATGAGCTGATTTGGTGTTTATTTGTTATTCTTATTTCCTACAACCATTTAAAAATATATATATATGTTGGGTTTTTTTTTTTTTTTTAAAAAACTCACAGTATCTTCATCCGTCTGTGTTTTGTTTGCTGGAAAGACAAAAACAATTAACTGTAACATTTACTGTTAAAAGCACGTGTTTTAACTTTTGATGTTTTTACCTTTTGTTTTTCTCCATCTGATAACAGATGCAGCTGTTATCAAGAGCAAGACAAAACCCACAGCTGCAACGACGTACCAATGGATAGCTGGAAAATCAAAAAAAAAAAACCCCAAACTTTAAACGATTTTCAGTTAATCTTTTTCCAAACATTTAAAAAACTTTCTATGTATCTTAAACTAAGTCTACATGACACACAAAATATGCCTAACATTGTGTTCTATTTTAAACTGTGACAATGTTACCATAGCAAAAACAGAAACACACAAAAGCACAATGTGAATCATAGTCACTGCGTTTCAGATGTATGGAAGAAAAACAGTAAGGAGATTTTAGTTCAGACATGTTATTTTACTTACAGACACATGTTGTTTCTGAAGGTATTTGGCTATTTCTTTTATTTAAATCAGTTTGAACACATAACTTAAAACATGTAAAATAAAAATGAAATAAATACATCATGCATAAAGTCCTAAGCACAAACTAAATACATCCTTAATCGTTCCATAGGAATTAAGAGAGCAACTTGGAGTCAGATGCTGCTAATCAAATGGACTTAACTGATCATCAAGAGTGGGCATTTCTATAAAAGAAGAAACTTTGACAGTTTACAGGTCTGAAGCTCTCGGGTAGGTGCTAACATAAAGCAACAACCTTACCAGCATTGGTCTAATTCCACCAAAGTCATATCAAAAAGTCAAAAAGACTGAGCAAGAATGGTTTCTTTGGAAGGGCTGCCAGGAGAAAACCTCTTCTATTATGATAGACTGATATAGTCATAGAAGACTATTACTTCAAGTTAGTGCTGCGAAAGTTGACTCTGTAAGATGTTGAATCATGGGGTTTATGCAGTTTTCACAGGACTGAATCGATCTCTGTGAAAACGTTCTTTTTCATGTGACTGTATACCCATGCATGCAAGTAAAAAGTACATTACTGAATAAATACCTTGGGTATTTGTCCTTTGTCTGTCACCTGAAATAAAATGAAAAAGACACAACCAACATGTTTTCATGGTTTTCATCTGTTGTTTTTTTTTTTTTTTAAAAACTGCATAAATACAAAAACAAACAAATAAATGTTTTGGGTGGGTTTAATCATCTTAAACAGTTGATTATTTTGTCTCCTGTTTTCTCACCTGATAGCTGAGGGCTGAAGGTAAACAGCTTCCCTTCTGTATGAGCATCATTCACTTCGCAGTCCAAAAGGTAATCTCTTGATGAGTAAACATGGTGAGACTTGAGTAAAGAGACAGTGGTGGAGCAGCCAGTCTGTAAAGTCACTATTTGACTGTTATCTCTGTCCACAGCTCGACCTTTAAACAGGCACCTCACTGTGTGATGACACATTTCATATGTCACCACAGAGCAATTTATTGTCACCTTATCATTGTCCTCATGTTCAGTCACTGATGGAGATAACATGAAACAAAGACACCACAAATTCGAAAAATTAATTACTGCTGTCATTATTGTTCTAAAAATCGTTCGCCTGAAAATATAATGTAAAATACTCACAGGTGAGTACAGAGAGATCAACCAAAGACTCGCTAACCAGACGTTTGTGTCTGTGCTTTTGAAGGTATCTGTATTGTTTACAGTAGTAAAAACCAACATCCTCGACTGTGAGAGTCTTTATAGGCAGAGAACAGTTTGCTGTAACACTCAGTCTGTCTGATGCATTTTTGGCTTTTTCACCAAGCTGTCCAAAGCTGATCACTTCTATTGGTGTTCTGTTTCTTGAAGCAAAGGTCCACGTAGTACCATCACAGTTATTCTGGTCATCTATCACATTTATACAAGGCAGAGTGACGTCATCTCCAACTTTCATAAAAATGGTGGTTTCATTTGCAGATACTGTTGAGAATTCTGAAAAGAAATATGAAAACTAGATTAGAATACAACACTTTTCACAGTCAGTGAAGCTCATTTTAGACAAAGGTTTATGATAAAGGTTTGGATTGTAATATTTAATTTTACTGCTATTAAAATGTTTCCTGTATTCTTACCTGCAATCTGAATCATTGATATCAGACATAAAAACATTTTACTCCATCTGAGCTCATCCATCGTGCTTCTCTGTCTCACTTCTTTCTTGTTCTCAATCTCGACTGTCACCGTCTCTGAGCTGATGACTCTTTAAGACTGTTTGTACTTCCCGTTATTCATCAGATATCACTTCCTCATCACAACTTTAGCAAATGACCTCAGGAGGTGCATCCCTACAATGCATTGGTGACAGTTATGTGTTTGACATTATATTAAAAAAATGACTGAGGAAGTTGAATGTGTCAAGAGTTTTAGCTAAGATGTTTGTTAGAAAACAGACATCACATAGGAACAAACAGTTAAAGTGTCAAACTCCTGATCCACCTTTTTACTTTTACTTAGTAAAGAAGTTGAATCATTATTCATCCGTGTGGAGTTGTTGTTGTTTTTTTACACAAGTATCTGTGCTTCTACTTAAGTGACTAATGTGTGCGAGAGGTAAGCTTTTTACAGAATTTCCAAAGACAACCAACATGAGGGAGAGCGTGCACATGTACAAACACACACACTCAGAGGGACAGAAAAAATAGTTTTATAGTCTACAGGATGCTCACCTCTGGTTTCCAAGGTCAGCAAAACTCAAGTTGCAAAACACGCCTTCCTCAGTTAGAGGATGAATGATGTAACATTAGTGGGTAGGTTGTTCATTTATAATATGTTTTGTGTTGTTACCTTTAAATTGAATTATCAGTATTAGGAATGAAGTATTTTGACCCATCTGATTTCAGCCATCCTGCTTCTCTGTCTCTCTCCATCCCTAGTCTTGTTCTCAAAGCAGAATACAGCAATGACATAGTGATATCATAGTGAGGTCACTTACTGAATGAATTTAGTAAACTTCCCTCTCTTTTCATTTAAATATCAAACAAAGGAAAAGGAGGTTAAAGGCGTGAAGGCTATTAGTCTTTGCTTATTCTGAGAAAACAGACCATCTTCGTGATCATGTTTGCCACCAAACATGAAAATAACTTTCCCACTCAAGTCTTTATGTCCACTACCATTTTTCACACATTTATGTTGTTGTATTTTTTTTTTATTTTTTGAAACAACTGGCTTTTTTTTTTTTTAAAAAATCTTGCCCACTATCAGCTGAGTGGGCTGTGAGAGTTAAAAATGCCAGCAGAAACAGCCTGCTCCTGGTGTTCCAGATTAACTCGTGAGGGTTAGACAAATGTGCCATGGGTCCAGATATTTCTGAACAGGCATCGGCGCAGTTGCCTTTAATGTCCTTTAGCACTGTTGCAGCAGTTTAATGTGTGGGAATATCACCAATTCAAAATCTCTGATTTTTCACATCTAAATATGCAGCAGTAGACTTAAAGATGAAATATTCACAGCGTTTATTTCCTGGTCTGTTGACAGCGAGAAGCAACATCTGTATCACCCCTAACGCCAGTGAATCTAAAGCACCAGCGTACTGTTTTCAGACCCCCACTGACCCTAGTCTCACACAATATACACAAATGTAAAAAAACACAATCAAAAACCTTTTACAAATCAAGTTATATTATCATTAGCCATAACAAAATACATTGTTACAAACCAGACAACGCAGAGTGATGATTTCGGTTAGCTGTCAGCGATTCAAACTTTGACAGGTAGATGTTACAACACTGAACTATGATTGCTGTTGTGTTATTCCAATCTAAATGCAGTCATTGCAGAAAATGGCTTAAAAATAACATCTACATTTCATTTTTTTAATATTGTATATTGAAAATTATTATGGTAAAACAAAGAGGTGGACTCTGAGGCAGGCTTTAGCACTGGAATCAGGGAGTATGTGCAAGCGAGAGGGGATTGGGTCTTGCATCTGGGTTTGGTGAGTGATGGAGAAACAGAGCAGGCAGGGATACCAAGAATAAGTATTTGGTCTGGAGGAGACAGCCCGGGACATTTAAAATTAGTGACTGGAGAAATCAAGTGAAAAACAAAGAACTCAAGTACCATTTTTTTTTTTTTGATGGAGACTGAGTGATGCTAAAGACAAACCTAACAACAATCTGAAGAGGAGTGAATTTATGATCAAATGTTTAAAGGCTCTGATTAGGGATTTGAGACATATGTGGCAGCCAAATGGAGCAGGGAAGCAGAAGAGGAATCTCTCATACTGTCCCACACACAAACAGAGGAGCGAGAGAAAGAGGAAAGGCAGAAGGAGAGACGTTGTGAGTCTGTGTTCTTCACATACAAAATGCGCTGAGATGATCTTCAGCAGCATTGGTAAACCTAAACAAATACACAAATTGGGGGGTGAGCTTGTCCATTTAAGACAAAGCCTGTTACCTTTAGAACAGTCATAACAAAAAACATGTGAGATATGTTATTTTGTGTTATTAAGATTAATATTCTCACCTGGCAATTGGGGGCTGAAAGGAAACGGCTGCACTTTGTTACTGTTCTGATTCATCACATTACATTTAAAAAAATCATACAACTTTAACTTCTGATCAAGGTGAGATGTTGTAAATGTCGCAGTGGCAGTGCAGGATTGTGAAGCCATCTCCACGTCTGAGGATTTCTCTTCACCATCATACACCCACTCGACTGCGTGTTCACAATGATCATAGTCCAGCACAGAGCAGGACAAGATTACTATCTAGTCCTTTACCATTGTTTGCACATTCAGTCACTTCAGTCATACAGATGGAGACATTTTGAGAGAGAAAAGCAAACATGAAGACAATGGACTTTATCTCTGTGATCATAATTCTTGTAACATCTTAGCTTGTTGTTCGAACAGGACAGGGGCGATCGTGGCTCAAGAGTTGGCAGTTTGTCTTGTAATCAGCAGGTTGCTGGTTCGAGCCCCGGCTCCGTCAGTCTTGGTTGTTGTGTCCTTGGGCAAGACACTTCACCCGTTGCCTACTGGTGGTGGTCAGAGGGCCCGGTGGCGCCAGTGTCCGGCAGCCTCGCCTCTGTCAGTGCGCCCCAGGGCAGCTGTGGCTACAATGTAGCTGCCATCACCAGTGTGTGAATGGGTGGATGACTGAATGTAGTGTAAAGCGCTTTGGGGTCCATAGGGACTAAGTAAAGTGCTATACAAATACAGGCCATTTACCATTTTGATTTGAATGACACAAATATCCACTTCTGACGACTGACAGATAAACAGTAAAGTCTATAAATGCTTATGGGCCCAGCAGTGATGTGTGGTGTCTGCATGTGTATGGACCAGCATCGCCAGCTGTGATGTGTTATATAACCAGAGAACAGTCTACTGTTCTTTGTTCACTTAGTCTTTTTTTTTTTTTTTTTTTGCTGTTTTCTCCAGTCAGTCTGAGACGAATCAGCTCGACTCTCGTTTTGTGCTGAAACTACTGAAACTTAATTCCACACTAAAAGTACTTTTCTCATTGAGCTTTTGTTTTTTATATTTATATTGGATCTGCATAACTTATAATAACCATAGTAATATCTTTTACTTGATGCTTTTGTTGCTCTTTGATTTTGACTTGACCCTTTTATGTAGTTCAGCTTTCTATTTCAAATTCTTTTGCAGTACCACCTGCTAATCGGCTTCAAATGTGTCCAGTGTCAACCTTTAGGGTTTTTTAGCGCTTATACGTTGAATTACTAAGTTTTGTACTTACTGTGATTTTATCCTCATCCTCTGTTTTGTTCCCTAAAAGGAGTAAAAAAAAAAGAAGTCTGTTTTCATTTAAAATGAAAATTTCAAATCATTCAAACTTCTTATGATTCCATTTATCTTTGGTTTTTATCCATATGTTGACTGTTGCAGCAGTTTTTTAAAAGTGTTGCTAAACCCACAGAGACAACAATGAACCTCTAACTTCTAATAAAATTCTTTGACTGCCGTTTTTGGTTTTGTTTAAATTTCTTTATTTTAAAGAAACATTTTTTTTTTTTACCTATTTGACAGTGTTTTGAAATATTCAGACTATTAGTGAAGTCACTATTGGTTTGTTATTTTTGTCCACATCTTGATGTTCAACCAGCCACTTCACTGTGTGATGACATTCTCCATACGTCAGCACAGAGCAGCTTAAAACCACCTTGTAAGTGCCCTTATGTTCAGTCACTGGTGAGCATAATGTATGTCTGATTTAGTTTTTAGTACTTTTTCAGCAATGTTCATGAAAACATTTTTTATAACGGTAAATTATTGTCAAGAGAAATTGTATTATTAAGACTCGGCAGATGCACATTGTGTACATTATATAAGTGCATTTGTAAAAGTGACATGTTTGAGAAAATGACTGAGGAAGTTGAATGTGTGAAGATTGTTAGTTAAGATAAATGTTTCCACCAATGCAGCCCTCTTTTCTCTAATATTAGAAAAAAGACAGCTTAGAAGATTAGTCAAACATTAATAACCATTTAATATTTTGAAATAGAAATAAACTTTAATTTACCACAAACACATCTGGTTCACATTCTGTTTAAAACAGTTAAAATACCTGAGAAATTACACTGAATGTAATAGAACATTTCAGGGGTCAGCCTTTTAATCAAAGCTGTGCATGAATCAAAAAGCCAACTATAATGCCAGCTAAATATTTTTCCTTCTGGTTCTCAGAAGGATAAAAAAGGATGATGATACAGATTTCAAACATGAACTAAATTAATGCAAGATTAAAACATTAAATTGGACTAAAAGGAAAGCTTGAAACACAAAAATAACCAACAATTAATATTAAAATCTCATCATCTACATCTTACATTCAATAGCTTGAACCCATAAAATTAGATCAGAAATGTCTGTTCATTACTGGAGTGTCTCCCATTCCCTGATTGCCCTGTGTGTATTTAAGCCCTGTGTTTTCTCGTGTGCGTTGCTGGTTGGTCTGCGTTATTTCCCTGCTTCATCCTGTGTATTTCCCTGCGTTTTCCTGTGTGGTTTCCCCGAGTCTCCCTGCATCTCCAGTTCAGGTCTGTTGTTGTCAGTTTCCCCCAGTTTAGGTTATCCTCAGGTTCTGTTTCATGCCCACTGCGTTTCTGTTTATTTCACCTTCCTAATAAACCTCACTCGCATCTGAAAGCTTCCTGCATCTTGAGTCCTTCATTAAATTCCACACGGCTTGCCCTCCGTGACATCATCATCTTTGTCATAAGTTAACTGTGGGGGAAAACATATCATTGTGGTGATGTGTCCTGACAGGCTTGAGGGTTGGACTGAGTCCCTGCAGAGTTTAAACTCAGTCCCTGAAAAACAGACCAGTCCAGTCTAGTCCAGTTACATCTGGCACCAGTCCTTCAGAGATGAGCTGATTTGTTGTTCTTTTAGTGCCACCTGTACATCAACATAATCTACAGTTATTATAAATAAAATATCAGAAACCCAGCCTTTCAACTTTTTATGTTGGATTACTGAGTTTTTTACTTACTCTGGTTTTATCCGTCGTTTTTTTATTCCTTAAAATGAGAGAAAAATGGCAATTTCAGTATTGAATGAAAATTCCCAATCATTCAATGTTCTTTTTGTAAAATTTACCTTTGGTTCTTGTCCTAATGTTGACTGTCACAGCAGTTATTAAAAGTGCTGCTAAACCCACCGAAACTATAATGAACCTCAAAGAGATGGAAAAATCTTTAAAAAGATTCAAAAACTTTTAATTATCAAGATCATTTGGTTAGAATCTTCTTTTGTTTTTAAATTATTTTATTTTTAAGGATAAAATTGCTACATTTTGAAAATGTTTTAAAAAGCGATAAGCTATGTGAACATTATTGCGATGTTAATGTTTGTCTTTAAGTGATATTGCAGTAAAGTGAAACATCTGTCAAGCATCAGTTTTATGATCACTTAATGATTAATATTTTATATTAACAAAAGTGTTGTTTTTTTTTGTTTGTTTTTTCAGGCAGCTGATTGGTCATCTACCAGTCAGGAGGATTGTGGCTCAATACCTCAATACCCCAACTGGTTGCAGCCATCTGCTGCAACCAGTGTCCTTATCTTCAGTTACTGTGACACCAATACATATACATGTGAGACAAATATAGCACAGATTAGACAAATTAATCACTATTATGATAATTACTGTTATACTGCAAGGTTATTCTAAAAATGCAGTTTCAGCTCCAAATACAGTGGTATGCAAAAGGTTGGGCACCCCTGATAATTTTAATGATTTTTTTTTATAAATCATTGGTCACACCTCCTCTACTCACCCTGCTCACTACTCCCCACCCCCAACAATAGCATCCAATACACATTCAACACAAGGCTCCAGTCTGTCTCTCTCAACCACCCAGGTTAGGAGGGAACTGAGGAGGATTAAAGCCAAGAAGGCAGTGGGTCCAGATGGAATCAGCTCAAGGGTTGTCAGGCCCTGCACAAATCAACTGTGTGGGGTGATGGAGCACATCTTCAACCTGAGCCTGAGGCTGGGGAGAGTCCCACAGCTCTGGAAAACCTCCTGTGTTGTACCAGTGCCAAATACTTCACGTCCCAAGGACCTCAACAGCTACAGGCCGGTGGTTCTGACATCCCACCTGTTTAAGACCCTGACTCAGCTTCGGCCCCTGGTGAGCTCATCACTGGACCCACTTCCGTTTGCCTAACAGCCTGGCATTGGAGTGGATGATGCCGTCATTCCCCTCCTGCATCGTTCCCTCTCTCACCTGGAGACCGCTGGGAGCACTGTGAGAATCATGTTCTTTGATTTCTCCAGTGCCTTCAACACCATTCTTCTCACAGTCCTGAAGGACAAGCTGGACAACTCAGGAGTGGACCATCACCTCACTACATGGATTCTGGACTACCTCACTGACCGACCTCAGTATGTGAGAACTCAGGGCTGTTTGTCGGACAGGCTCGTCTGCAGTACGGGGGCCCCATAGGGAACAGTTCTGGCTCCGTTCCTCTTGACCATCTACACGGCAGACTTCTCCCACAACTCCACCCAGTGCTTCTTTCAGTTCTCTGATGACTCTGCAATATCAGCCTCATCACTGATGGGGATGACAAGGAATACAGAGAACTGATCCATGACTTTGTGGACTGGTCCCAGCAGAACTACCTCCAGATAAACACTAGTGAAACCAAGGAGCTGGTGGTAGACTTCCACAGGCACAAACATCCTCCACTGCAACCACTAAGCATTCAAGGTATGGACATTGAGGCTGTGGACAGCTACCTTGGTGTTTATCTGAACAATAAACTGGACTGGACTAAGGGCAGAGCAGGCTGTACCTGCTGCGGAGACTCAGGTCTTTTGGAGTGAAGGGCCCACTCCTGAAGACCTTCTATGACTCTGTGGTGGCCTCAGCCATCTTTCACAGTGTGGTCTGCTGGGGTGGCAGCATCTCTGCTAGGGACAGGAAGGAAGGACTGAACTGGCTGATCAGAAGGGCCAGCTTTGTTCTAGGATGCCCTCTGGACCCAGTGGAGGTGGTGAGTGACAGGAGAATTGTGGCTAAGCTATCATCCCTGCAGGACAACATCTCCCACCCCATGCAGGAGACTCTGACAGCACTGAGCAGCTCCTTCAGTGGCAGGCTGTGGCACCCACGGTGTGGGACGGAGAGATTTCGTAGGTCTTTCCTCCCCACTGCTGTCAGACTCTACAACAAAGACTTTGCACCTGACCAAACACACACATCCACACATGTGCAATAGCATTAACACTAAGTGCAATACTCGTTTCCTGACAACGTTGTGTCATACTCAGTTGTATATAGTATTTGTATTCTATTTTATTCTATTGTATACAGTATTTTATTTTATTCTATTCTATTGTGTACAGTTGTGTATGTTGGGTCTAAACTCAGACCCCGCTGATCTAGAGACTTATTCCCGTGAAGGAAAAACACAAGGTAACAGCGGTCGATCGATTACTTGCGCAAGGGAGGCCTCGTCGGTATCTCAGGAACGCACTTCGAATCCTACCACAAAATGACCCCGACTCTGGCCTCCGCTCGCTGCCTTTTATTGGAAAAATAGTTACAATACACAATAGTTTACACAAGCACCTCCCCTCGTAAAACCCCCCTTGGTTACAAGGACAATAAACTGTGTGTGTGCGTGTGTGTGTGTGTATGTGTGTGTGTGTGTGTGTGTGTGTAAGCATGTGTGTGAGAATGTGTGTGTGTGTCATGGGGGTGCGTTTGTGTGACCTCCTGATCACAACTGTTTCTAACAACATCCTTGGTCATAAAAAGGTAACCCCCCCCCACACCCAATATATGGCTCAATTCCTGTATTGGTTCACAATACACAACACAGTGAAGCCATAAAAAGGGCAGAAAGCTTACCAAACATGAAACAAACCTTCACATGGGATGTGCTTGTGATAAAACACTACAACCTCCCCCCAGAGGGAGGGGAGGGGGACAAAGGAATGCCTTGATCCTATAGTTTGAACTAAGACTTTACAAATTTAAGAAACACAATGACACATTCAACAATTTGACTTAACAGTGTACAGTATCTTATTCTTACTCTTATGCTATTCCAGTGTTTTTCTAATTTTTACTATGTAACTTTGCACTGTCCACTTTCTGCTGTAACAAAACAAATTTCCCACGAGTGGGACTAATAAAGGTGATCTTATCTTATCTTATCTTATCTTATCTTATCTTATCTTATCTTATCTTATCTTATCTTATCTTATCTTATCTTATCTTATCTTATCTTATATGCACCTGCCTAATTTTGTTTAAATAACTATTGCACACCTTCTTTAAATCCTATAATCATCATGTCACTTCTCAAATATCATTGTGTTCATCTGCTATATGATATATTTAAATTAAATTGCTCATCCAAACAACCAATGATTTAAAAAGACAAATCATTAAAATGATCAGGGGTGCCCAAACCTTTGCGTACCACTGTTTGATAAATACAATATGATATGGTAAATACTCACATGTGATGACAGCCAGATCAACCAAAAACTCAGAAACTAGATGTTTACGTTCTCCCAGTTTGTACTGCTGACAGTAATAAAAACCAACATCCTCATCCGTGACCTTCTTTATAACCAGAGAACAGTTTGCTGTAACACTCAGTCTGTCTGATTTCGTTTGGGCTTTTTTTTTTTTTTTTTTACCAATCTCTCCAAAGGTGATCACTTCTGTTGCTGTTGTGTTTTTTGAAGCAAAGGTCCACGTAGTACCATCACAGTTATTCTGGTCCTCTATCACATTTAGACAAGGTAGAGTGATGTCATCTCCAACTTTAATAAAAATCGAGGTTTCAGTTGCAGATACTGTTGAAAAGATGGAAGAGAAACATAAAAATAAATAAAAACAGAATACAGCATTTTTTAGAATCGGATTGAAGACCAATTTAGACACAAGTTAAAGAACATGTCCTGAGCTCCCCTCAAACAACAGAGTATGCTCAGCAGTCTTATTTACTGTAAAGGTGTTTTCCTGCTATTAAAATGTTTCCCGAATTCTTACCTGCAATCTGAATCATCAGCATCAGACATAAAAACATTTTAATCCATATGAATTCATCCATCGTGCTTCTCTGTCTCATTTCTTTTCTTGACTGTCACAGTTTCTGAACTGATGACTATTTAAGACTGTTTGTACTTCCTGTCACTACTGAGGTGTCACATCCTCTTCACAACTTTAGCAGTTTTCTTTTCATGTTTACATTCCATAGGTGCAGTCTTTCTCATTTTCTCGGAAATGCATGGAGTAATTTGTTTTTATGAAGGGATATTATTGCACAAAGCGATTATAAGACTTAGCAAGTGCACGTTGTGTCTGTTTTCACAGTGCATTTGTGACAGTGATGTGTTTAATAACCTGAAAAGACGTTGACAGAGGAAGCTGAATCTGTGAAGATTGTTAGTCAAGATAAATGTTTCCATTAATACAGCCCCTCTTTCCTCTAATGTTAGAAAACAGACAGCACAGCAGAACAGACAGTTGTAGACCCAAAAAATACTGTTCAGGTTGTTTACAAGTTAGTTCATTAACAATTAATAAAACAAGAAATAAAAGCTGTTCATAAATCCATACATGATTTTAAACACCTGCTCAGGCCTGTAGTTTACAAGTGAGTGGGCCGAGTGGATGGCCTACTGAAAGACTGAGGACCTCTGGTGGATAGAATGGGTAATACATGAATAGAAGTGCTCAGAGCTAAACTGTGACACTTAAACTGTGTTCTGCACAAGCAGGGTGCGATTTTAAAAAAACTAAAAGGTAATGTTTTTTTCTTTTGTGACAACACAAAATGTCATCAATTAAAAATAATATTAGTCAGATATTTCACTACAATAGATTCCTAAAAACAGTCTGCTTTGATGTCTCTGAAGGTTGTCGGTCATCCAGGTCATCGTAGTCTAAGGAGCTTGGAAAGAAAAGCATCTGGACTTCTTTAAGTTGTTTGAAGACGTTTCACCTCTCATCCGAGAAGCTTCTTCAGTTCTAGGGTCAAATGGTGGAGCTTCACCCCTGATCAGATTTGCACACTGTTAGACCTCTGCCTTACCACCACATATTTCAAATACAACGAGGGTTTTTAGAGACAATAACATAGATGTGCCATGGGCTCCCTGGTGTCACCTATTGTAGCCAACCTTTACACTGAGGAAGTGGAAAGAAAGGCTCTTGGCTCTTTTAAAGTGAGAGTACCCAGCCACTGGTACAGATTCGTGGACGACACCTGGTTCAAAATCAAAACCCAAGAAGTGGAATCCTTCACTGCTCACATTAACGCTGTGGATAAAAACATAAAGTTGACCAGGGAAGACACAAAGGATAACAGTAACGTGGCACACAGTGTGATAAAAAGGCACATACCTTTGACGTTGCGTGATGAACTCCGTATTCCTCGTCCACACGTTAACGCAAAAACTGAGATTTTGCGGAGATTTAAAAAATCTCTGTTTTTGGGGATTTGTAACACTGTTTAAGTGTGGAAAAAATTGTCATATAGGCTTTTACAAGTCAACGAGCGCAAAAACCCCCCAACTTAAAAGCCTCTGGAATTAAATAATGGTACAGAAATAATGCCTCATCTGCATAAGAAAAATTACCAGCACTGGGTCAGTACGAGGAAAATTTCTTTTGCAGTTCATCTCAAATGATGCACTTGCGCTTTGGGATCTTTTAAACATCATTAGGCGCGTTGCTGCGCACCGTCTGTCCCGTCTATGAGCACAGAACAAGCACTCACAAAGCAGCAGTTTGGGGATGACTTCAAACACATGGGTCCCTGTCGGACTATAGGAAAACCCGGACATTTTCATCAATCTCCAAAATCCCCCCGGACGCCCCGGACAGAACGTGAAAAGTGGACATGTCCGGGGAAAAGAGGACGGTTGGTCACCCTAGGAAACCTCAACATTGAAGTTTACTGAAAGCCCACACACACGGACCAGTACCTCCTCTTTGACTCCCATCACCCTCTGGAACACAAACTTGGAGTAATCAGGACCCTACAACACTGAATGTAAAATGTTCCCTCTAAGCCTGAAGGGAAAAAGAGGGAACACATATGAAGGTGGCTCTTAAAACATGCGGTTATCCTAACTGGGCTTTCATCAAGTCAGCAAAGATGCACAGAAAAGAAGATCAGACAGCAACTAGGGAGGATCAGAAAGACAAACGCAACAACATTGTCATCCCCTATGTAACCAGTGTATCAGAGAAACTCAGGAGAGTCTTCTCCAAGCACAACATCCCAGTGTCCTTCAGGCCCAGCAACACACTCAGACACTGGGACACTTCCACAGGGCTTAAATCTGGGACTATCAACCATTTGACCATAGAACTGAAGAAGCTTCTCGGATGAGAGGTGAAAGGTCTTCAAGCAACTTAAAGAAGTTGAGTGTCCTATGCCTAAGACCCTCTTTTACCCACATCTACAAATCTCTTTACAGGGAATCCATTGACCCTGTTCAGCCCAGTAATCTTGCTCTATGCACAAGTGTTAATGTATAAAGTATTGAATAAAGGATTAATTAGAAGAAAATTACACCAAAACTGAATAGAAATACATTTTAATTTATGATTACTATATCATGAGCAACAATATTGATGCAGATTCTGTCATTTATCAAAACCAACATCCTTTTATAAAAAATGAAATGAAAATTTAAATACACGTCTAGACTGAAGTAAAAAAAAAAAAGAACCAATCATTTTTAGTAAAATTACTTTAGCATCTGTTTTATATCTAACATTTAACCAATTATAAAAGTTGATACTGATGACTGAACAGCAATTGGAATTGATTTTGATGATGATCATTGCAGTCAGATGGAAGTAGCAGAGTCTCTAATATTTTCAGACTTTATTGTAACATGATCTTCTTTGTTATCAATATGTACCTGTAGAAAACCCCCCCCAAACAAACCAAAAAAAAAATAAGATGCATCAGATCATAAATTATGTAATAATGGTAAATACATTTTTGTAATTATCTTTAGTTTCCATTATAAATCTTTTCTCTTCTTTTGTGTTTTTGAATATTTGGTCCTTTTCTCAGTGTTTTCCACCAATCTGTGCTTTACTGTTTGTTTGGTATCTATTGTTTCTTCAGTTAGTCAGTTACTTCCTGTTTTATTTTGAAGGCTAATTTATCATGTGCCTTTTTGTGCCTTTTTCTACCTTTCTTTATTCCTCTTCCTATCATGTGGACGTTCTAAGTTTCCTTTGTCCTTTTCTCCTGTTGAATACTCTTTTCACTCAATTTTGTTCTTCTTATATTGTGTCTAGCTTTTTACTTTTCCGCTACCACTGAGCAGCCTTTTTTTGTTAACTTGTAATTTCTAGTTCAAGTTGTTGAGTTTAGTTTAGTTGTACTTACTGTGGTTTTATCCATCAGTGTTTTGTTCCCTAAAATGAGAGAAGGAAGTCAATTCCAGTTTAAAATAAAAATGAAAATTTATTCAAACTTATCATTTTTAAATTTACCTTTAACTTCTGTCCATATTTTGACTGTTACAGCAGTCATTAAAAGTGCTGCTAAACCCACAGAGACAATAATGAGCCTCAAAGAAACAGAAAAATCTGTAAAAAGGATTAAAAAAAGATTTTGGTTGCAGTTTCCTGTTTAGTGCAAATGTCTTAAAATATGTCTTAAAATAATCCATCCATCCATCCATTCACTTCTGCTTATCCTTTTCAGGGTCGCGGGGGGCGCTGGAGCCTATCCCAGCTGTCATAGGGCGAGAGGCGGGGTACACCCTGGACAGGTCGCCAGTCTGTCGCAGGGCCAACACACAGAGACAGACAACCATTCGCACTCACACTCACTCGTACATTCACACCTAGTGGCAATTTGGATTATCCAATTAACCTATCCCCACAAGCTGCATGTCTTTGGACTTCAAAAACTTGAAATCCATCCAATAAATGATTATGAGCTCACCTGTGTCTTGGCCAGAGCGCTGTTGGCTGATGAAGGTAAACTGCTGCACTTCTCCTGTGCCAGTATCAGTCACTTCACATTTCACTGAGTTATATTTTAATGAGTATAATTCATGGGATTTTGGAAAAGACACAGTGGCGGAGCAGTCAGTCTGCATGGTCAATATTTCTTTGTTATCTTTGTCCACATGTTGACCGTCAATCAGCCACTTCACTGTGTGATGACACTCTTCATATGGCAGCACAGAGCAGTTTAAAATTGCCTTACTATTGTCTTTATGTTCATTCACTGGTGAAGATGGAGATAATGTGAGACAAAGAAATTACACAACCACATTGCTGGAATCTTTATGCCTGAAGTTTCAGTTTGAGCAGACAATATTTTTTTAAGTGTAAATACTCACAAGTAATAAGAGAGAGATCAACCACCAACTGATGAAGTAGAGAATGTTGCGCTTGTTTTTTCCCCAACTTGTATTGCTGACAAAAATAAAGCCCAACATCCTCAGCTGTGAGCTTCTTTATAACCAGAGAACAGTTTACAGCAACACTCAGTCTGTCTGATTTAGATATGGCATATCCACCAATTTCCCCAAACCTGAACAGCTCTGCTGTTGGTTTGTTTCTTGAAGCAAAGGCCCACATTGTATTGTCACAGGTATTCTGGTCATCCATCGCATTCAGACAAAGCAGAGTGACGTCATCTCCGAGTTTCATAACAATGGATGTTACATTTGCAGTTCTTGCTGACAGGATTGGAGAGAAATAAGAAAATAAGTTAAATACAAAAGTTTTTTTTTTTTTAAAGAAAAAGAATTAAGATAGTTTAGACACAATATTATGCACGTGTCCAACACTCTTTTTGTAGAACAATGCTTTTTTATGCCACACATATTTCCTTTTCCAAAAGCAGCACTGTAGACCCTGTGTAGGCGCCTAGTGTTATTTTTTCCTTTATTTCTTTTACTTTCTTATATTATTCATATAATTATCCTTGTGGGTATTATGCTAAAGTGGACAGGGAGTGAAGACCAGGTTGGCAAAAGATGGGAAAAGAAAATGAAGGAATAGAAAAAAAATAAGGGACAGAAGGGTTAGGGGGAAACCCTGAAGGGAAACAAAAGGGGGATAGTTAGATAGGGAAACGTCGATGATGAAGCAAACATCAGCACTTGCTGTGTCTCCAAGTGCTGCATCTGTAACAAAATACAAAATATCAAACCTGAAAGACAAAACAGAGAAAGGTACACAAGCAAACATGTCATTTTGCTGTGTGTTTAGGTGGGTGGGAAACTGCAACAATGCTCGCCTATAAGAGCCCGAGGTGGGCAGAGAATGACTGAGGAAACCCCAGACCTGAGGCCATACATCAGGATGATGTGCGTCCACCCCAGAAGGAGGAGGACAGGGTGGAGTTTGCATAGCCAAGAGCAGCAGTGTCAGGGAACCGGAAGCAGCAGGCAACTGCCCACCACAGAAGCCTTAAAGAGGGATAAGTATGGGTTTGCCTGACTCACACAGCCCAAGAGTACAGGCATACCATGGTATTGTTTGCTGTGCACTATTTATAATAATGAAGTGGATTACTGTGGAGTAGATGAAAACATAGCACAAGTTTGATTACAAATATGAGTCTGAGAGAAGGCAACTGATTCAGAACCTTAGTAAAATGGAAGTTAAAGAGGAACACATTTGGCTTCCATGCAAAAAGAATTGAAAAAGTGAAAAATATTATGCCAATTGCAAAAATGGAACACGTTTTCATATTTGACTGGGCTGGTTGTCTTTGAGGACAAGTGACAAAAGATCTCGTGAAGAGCCATAAAGACATCTGGTATAAAACAGTATAAAAATCTGCCATAAAATCTGAATAAGCAAGTAATTTAAAGTAGCAGTTTTTTGTTTTTTTTTTGAGATACATATCTTATTTACCTTAAGACACATATGAAACCCACACTGTGGGCTTGGGTGGGGTTAGGTCTGGGCACACCTGAGGCTAGCACCATGGAAAATGTATACAGTTATGTATCTGACAATGACCAAAACACTTCTCCAAGGCAACAAAAGAGTTTGCTGAACTTCAGTCCTACTGACAATCTGTAGAGAGAGCTGGAGCTTTGAGTTGCCCAGCAGCAGCCAAGAAACAAAGGATTTAGAGAGTGTGTGTAAAGAGAAGAGGGCCAAAATCCCTCCTGATAAATTTAGATTTATGTGTATTTACATGTTTGAGGCTCTATGTAAAAAAGAAAAATATAAAAACAGTTAAAAGAAATAATTAATTCACGACTGGCCTCCCCAGACTCTGGACAAGCAGTGTGGGATCATCTTGACAAAAAATAGAGCAAAAGGCAGCCACCATCCAAAGAAGAGTTTTGAATGTCTTTCAAGAAGCCTGGACAAATATTTCAAAAATTTGCAAGAAAGCTTGTCTAAGAGAGTTTAGGCTGTGTTGTAGAATAAAGGTCGTCATATAAAATTGTGTTTTGCTGCACATATTTCCCATGGAAAGTGACTAAATAAACAAGTACCTAGAAAATGATGAAACAAAGAGGCACAAGAAAACTAAACTATTACATACCAAGACTAAGAAAAAGAAAAAAGCGCCCAACAACCTTACCTGTAATCTGAATCAGCAGCAATGCAAACATTTGAATCCATATGAATTCATCCATTGTTGTTCTCTGTCTCACTTCTTTCTTGTTCTTAATCTTGATGGGGCTGCATCCGATGGCTCTTTAAGATCATTTGTGTTTCCTGTGATTAGTGAGATGTCACTTCCCTGATGTTAACGCACTAATGGTGCAACACATTTCAAAATCATAAAGTTATTTTTAACAGGTGCATGTTGTTTCCGTTCCCTCAGTGCTTTGTGACAATGACGTGTTTGACACCACGAAGAATTAAAAATGACCGAGGAGGCTGAATGTGTGCGTGTGCATCAATGCAGCTTCCTTTAATTTTTAAAAGAGTCTATTAGAAAAAAAGAAAGTACAGAGGAAAGGCAACGCACTTTAAAAAACATCCATCTTCTAAAACTTATCAGGGTTTGGTTCATCGGAGCAAAAGTGTCAGCAGAGAAGACGACTTCCTTCATCCTGGCCCCTCTCCAGTTCATTTAGTTGCTCCCAAGATAGCCAAGCAATATAATCTTTTTACTGTGTCCTGGGTCTGCTCCAGAACCTCCTCTTGGTAGAACATGCTCAGAATACTTCACCCTGGAGGCATCCAGCCATCCTAGACAGTTGCCATGTTGTCATGTTTTTTATAAAGTGGCTAATTTTGGGAAATTGATTTGAACATAACATGAAAATATGTAAGTAACAAAATGAAAAATGACATGTACATATAACAGGTAACTGTGTGCCTTGTAAGTGTGCTTTTTCTGTTTTTCTGTTTTGTTTTTGTTTTATCTTAATAAACAAAATAACACAAACAAAAATGTTTTAATATTTTTCATCTGTTTTTTTTAATCTTCTTCATGATCTCACCTGCCTCTTCATGTGTGGGCTGAGGGGTGAAGGTAGACAGTGGCACTTCCTGTGTTAGTTATAGTCATTTCACACTTGAATAAGTGACATGCTGGAGAGTATAAATAAACAGTCACTCATTTCTCATCACAGTCTAAGGACACTCTTTATATAGCTCAAGATAAACCAGCTTGAAATCATCGTATCATTGCCCTTATGTTGAACCCTTGGTAAAAAATAATCTTATTTATTGTTATTATTATTACTATGTTTTTAGTTTCTTGTTAATCCATTTATCAGATAAAGAAAGGTGAACATTGTTTCATTTCCTGCTGTGTGTTTGTGGCAATAACGTGTTTGACGTCTTCAAAAATAAGATGACCGATGAAGTTGAATGTGTGAAAACTGTCAGTCAAAATAAATATCAACAGTTCCTCTTTCTGTTACTACCTTATATTAGAATAATAAAATGAAGTAGAAAAGAACAGAAAGACTTATTACTGTGACCTAAAGGGGATGTGTCTTACGACAGCAGTAGAGGCCTGCACATTTGAGCTTTTGAAAATGACCATATGAACACCCTAAACAAGAATAGTTAACACGCTGATGATCTAACTGAGTCATCTCCAGTTATGCTGAGCCACAGTACTTATCTTGACTATATTCTTTTCTTTAAATTAAATTTTATTTTTTGGTGGAGCTTTTCAAAAGGATGTAAATTTTATGCCATAAAGCTGGGAAAAGTTATAGTGCTAACCAGGTTTGATTCACATCAGTGTGACTGCTGTGCGTTTCTATATTAACACCACAGACATCAGGTGCTTTTTTCATGCTGTCTGATGATGTTCATGGCTTTTTTTTTTTTAGAACTACAGTTGGTGTTTATTTACACGAGTTACACGACGTTCAATCCCACCTTTGTCCACATGTTTTTTTCCCCACAAATTAATACACTATCACAGACCAGTAATTCATATTGATCATTTATTACAATTCTGCAAACTTTTATGATTTTACCAGCTTTTCTAATATGGACCTCACATTCTTGTTAACACTCCATGGCACAAATACTCTTCCCTTTAGGCTCTGTGTATGTGTGTGTGTATCAATATTTCTCCCATTTTAAAGTATTACTCCTCCATAATTGTATTTCTCTTAAATCAAAGTACTTTTACTACATCTTAGTACTTCTGCTCAATCATAGTATTTCTGCTAAATCATAGTATTTTTGCCAAATCATGGTTTTTGTGCCAAATCATAACATTTGTGTTATGTTATAGTATTACTACTATATCATAACATTTGTGTTATGTTATAGTATTACTACTAAGTGGAGGAATTTCTGTCATGTTACAGTATATGTGCTGATTACAGTATTTCTGCTAAATCATAGTATTTCTACTATATTATATTTTTCTTTCTAAATATAGAATTTCTGCTATATAATTGTATTTATGCTATGTTATAATATTTGTGCTAAACCAGAGTATTTGTGCTGAAACATAGTATTTCTGCCAAATGATAGTATTTCTGTCAAATTATAGTATTTGTGCTAAAACATAGTATTAATTTAAAATGACAATATTCATAGTTCATCACAGTGTCTCTGGTAAATCACAGTATTTCTGCTATGTTGTACTATTTTTCTAAATCATAGTGTTTCCATAATGTTTAAGTATTTTTGGCTAAATATATTCTTTCTGTTATCTTATACTATTTCTCCTAAATTCTTGTATTTTTGAGAAGTTATCATGCTTCTGGTAAGTTACAATATTTCTGCTAAGTTCTGCTATGCTATTGCATTTCTGCCAAGTATTATGTTTCCTCTAAGATATTGCAGTTCTGCTAAGTTATTCCATTTTAGCAAAGTTCCTTTGCTTCTGCAAAGTTTTTACAATTTCTGCAACTTTTCAGCTTTTTCAGCTAGTTTTTGCAGGCAGCTTCAGCTTTAAAGCATCCACACTGCATTTTCGCAGGAAATGCAAATTTTTCTAGTTAAATATGTCTTCAGTCAAACTGAAAGGAAAATAGTTTGTAACACACAGCCAGTTGTTCATATTAAAATAACCTTATTACTTGTTTTAACCCTGTAACAGCCAACTCGTCAAAAAAAACAAACAAAAAAAAACATAGTTTTGTTCATTACATTTTGAAATTATGGCAAGTATTGATCATGTTGATGAGATAGCGGTCTCAGAAACTCATGTAGCAAATATGATGCAAATGGCATTATAGGGTTAAGGATGTGACCTATAAAGCAAGATGAGATGATACTGATAATGTAACAGCAGTTTTTCTGTTGAGATGATGTCGATCAGCACAATCTGATAGAAACAGCAGAGATTTGGATGCTTATTATTTTATTGAAACATAATCCTCTTCTTTATTAAAATGCACCTGCAGAAAATAACCAAATAAAATACAATAAAATAAAATGCATAAGATGTGAGATTAAGACAAATAATCTTGTAATAATGGTTTTGTAATTATCTCTGGTTTAAGTTGTAATTGTTAGTTTCCTCTTCCTGTTTTAAAGTTCTGTTCCTTGTTTGCCTAATCTGTATCTCACTGTTTGTCTTTGTGATTCTGTTATTTTCTTTTTTTTTTCATCCGGTTAATTTGTGTTTTATTTTGAAGGTTAGTTTTGTGTGTAGCTTGCTGGGTAAAAACCCGCACCTTTTGCGTTTTAAACTTCTGAACCTCAGTCCTCTGCTGAATCAACATTTAGTACAAGAAATCTAAAGTAATCTCAGCATAATCACTTGCAGTGATATCAAGTATATCAAACATTAGAAACTCAACATTCAGGTTTTTCAGCTTTTATACTGCATTACTGAGTTATGCACTTACGGCAACTTTATCCATCTGTGTTTTGTTCCCTAAAATGAGAGAAGAAAGTCAATTTCAGTTACAAGTGAAAATTCTAAATCTTTAACTTTACATGATTAAATTAAATTTACCTTTAGTTCTTGTCCATGTGTTGACTGTCACAGCAGCTATTGAAAGTGCTGCTAAGCCCACAGAGACAATAATGAACCTCGAAGATACAGAAAAATCTGTAAAAAGAATGAAAACTTATATTTATTAAAATAATTTGGGAACAGTTTTCGGTTATTTTTAAATTCCTTTACTTTAAAGTAAGGTACCAAGTCTATGGACCCATATTTGTCTCAGTCTGAAGGTGAGAAGTAACTACTGGATGTCGCATGCAGTTAGCTAGCTATTAGGTAGTATCTGCTTGTGGATTACTTTGGCAGTTTCTTGAAGTTGTCCAGGCTAAATTTGAGCTGAGGAAGGACCAGACAATGCGTAACACCATCCTCAGACATGATATGCAGCTAGCTCTCCCAGGCCCGCCATTTCTTTGCCTATTGCCAAGACAACGCACCCACTGCTACAATGGGGGCACCACCAGTGAGGCCACAGCCTACGGATACAGTTCCACACGAGGCGGCTTGGAGCGAAGGTCCAACTACAGGCCTCCAGAGGGACCTGCCCCCAAGAGAAAGAAGCCTCAATCCTCCTAGCAGTGAGATTGAGAGGAGATGGCCTTGAGTGGCTGTGTGAATGTACGTTCCAGTATTACAGTTAACAAAGAATGCATATTGTTCTGAAACAACTGCAAATCCTAAGCCTACAGGTCAAATGCTTCGTGTATCATTACAAGTCAGGCAGCGGATGCCTTTTACCACAGATACACTGGGATAACAATGCCTCACCTAAAGTGCTGCACGTCAATCAGCTAGCTGTTCACCTTTCTCTGCAAGCATTGCCAAGCATGCTCCTTTATGCCTTTCTCTAAGTGGAAATGATTACACCAGTTGCAGATAGAGCTGCAGGACCTTTCTCTGATTGCAGTGGCCCCTCAGTGACCAGCAAAGCAGTGGTATACAGAGATAATCAGTCTGTTGGCAGCAAGCCCCTGGCAGCTTCCTCTCTGCAGGGACCTGCTCTCTCAGGTTAGCCTCTGAGTTTTTGCGACCCTCCCTTCACATCTTAGAAGCTGAAGATGGAGTCCTCTGTGTCAAGCCTATTTACTATATAACAACACTCACCATACTTAGAATGCATGTTTATGCAACCAGTTGCTTCCCTGCTTTGTTAATCTAGAGCCCTGTTTAAATAGAGGCTCATTCACTAGATTATGAAGGTTATCTCACTGGCCTAGAGCACCAGATTTTGCTTTCCCACAGGTTATAAAAGCAAATTCCACCAGGAGAATATCAGCCTCAAGGGCCTTTTTAAAAGGAGAGATGCTTGTACAACAGCTGTTTTGCCTTCGTTGTACACCTTTGTTCAGTTCTATCGTTTGGACATGACATATATATTGTACATATATTGTACTTGGTTTTTGTTACTTTTGTGCCACCTTGAAAAACATCAAAGACAAAAAAACAAAAATAAAGATCTAAATAAGCAATGTGTTTGATGATTTTAGTAGTAAACAGTTTATCATGATGTTACCTGTTTCCTCAACTGCCAAGAGCTGATGCCTGAAGGTGAACTGCTGCATTTTTCCTGTGTCAGTATCCGTTACTTCACACACTATGTTATATCTTGATGGGTAAATATTGTGAGACTCCAGAAAGGACAGAGTGGTGGAGCAGTCAGTTTGTGCAATCACTGTTTGTTTGTTGTCTTTGTCTACATATTGACCCTTAATCCGCCACTTCCCTGTGTGATGACACTCTTCAGATGTCGACACAGAGCAGGTTAAAATGACCTGATCCGTGTCCTCATGTTCAGTTACTGTCAAACATAATTTGTGACAAAAACAGCACAAATTAGTCATGTTATTTTGATAACATGTACTCTACATGTCTAAAGGCCAATTTACACTATGGAGACCTACTCTCAGAAACTGACACAGATTTAACAGTGTCTGTGAAGCTGGATTTAAGAAAAGCATGTTTAAATTTTAAGTGTTTAGAACATTTTAGTTTAGTTTAGCACCATTTTGTGCCAGTGCAATAAATGTAATAAACCTAGTTACGTTTGGACTGTGATGCTGCATATAATATCGTACCTGTTTGGGTGTGCTTGGGAAAATAAACACAATTTTATTGCATAAAATAGTCCTGATTGCATTTTGTGACACAAACTGATTGTGGTGGTCAGTCAAAGTTTCTGATTTCAGCTTGTCAGTCCGGTTAAACACCTGTCACCTGACTCAAACAGGCTCTTCTACACACATTACAGCTAACGCGTGGATTTTCCCATTTCACTGCAGCTAGCCAAACAACAAAAAAGCACTTACTGCTAAAGAGACTAATTGAGTGGACGTGTTGCTGCCAGGGCAGCGCAACAGTGATCACCTTAGACTGCTTTTCAATTTTAGTGTCCTTGTTTTACACCGAGTTACTGGTCCTGTTACTAGTTAGCTAACAAAAATGAATTTGGAGCAACCAACCAGGTGACATCAGCTTCTGTACTGGCACAAGATGTCGCTGAACATGTTCTAAAAGCTTTAACCAACTAAAACACGTATTTCTTAAATCCAGTTTCACAAACAGTGTTAAATCTGTCTAATATAATAAATCTGTTTAATATTCTAAAAATAGTTTAAGTTGAAAAAATATTTTGATGTAAATACTTACCAGTAATGACAGAGAGAACAACCAGTGACTCACGTTCCCGAGCATCCTCAACTTGTGCTTCTTCTGATTTGTATTGTATACAGTAATAAAGACCAACATCCTCAACTGTGACGTTCTTTAGAACCAGAGAACAGTTCGCTGTAACATTCAGTCTGTCTGATTTAGTTTCGGCTTTTTCGCCAATCCGTCCAAGTGTGATCAGCTCTGCTGTTGTTTTGTTTCTTGAACCAAAGACCCAAGTGGTGCCACCACAGTTATTCTGCTGATCTATCACATTTAGACAAGGCAGAGTGACGTCATCTCCAACTTTCATAAAAATTGAGGTATCATTTTCTGATACTATTGGAAAAATTGAAGAGAAAAATCAAAAATAGATTAGAATATAGCACTTTTCAGAGTGAAGATCATTTTAGGTAAAGGTTTATGATAAAATTTTGATATTGTAATAATATAGATAATATTTAGTTTGACTGCTATTTAAATGTTTCCTGTATTCTTACCTGCAATCTGAATCATCAGCATCAGACATAAAAACATTTGAATCCATCTGAAATCATCCATCGTGCTTCTCTGTCTCGCTTCTTTCTTGTTCTCGATCTCAGCTGTCACCGTCTCTGAACTGATGCATCTTTAAGACTGTTTGTACTTCCTGTCATTACTGACACTTCCTGACCGCAGCCCTTAGCAATATTTAGTTTATATTTTCTTTTGATGTTATGTTTTATAGATGGACTATATCAGCTTTTTACATCTCTGAAATTCATGGTGTTTTTCATAAAGTGAAATTATTATAAAGATAAATTATATTAACATTTAGCAGATACTCATTGTGTACATTGCCAGAGTGTATTTGTGACAATGACATAATTGACACCCTGCAGAGAAGACTGAACAAGATGAATGTGTGAAGATTGTAAGTTAAGATAAATATTTGTGATAATGCAGTCCCTCTTTCTGTTTATTTTAGAAAGCACAAAGAACACAGAGCTGAAGATGTCATGGGCCTGGGTCTGGGGGCCCAGTGCTCATGTGTTATTTTTGGGTGTATTGAATATTATGACTTCTATTTGTCTTTCTGGATCGTTTATGGTTGTTTGTTGGCGTAATATGCTCCTGGTCCTTTGTTTCCCTTTGTACACATTTGTGTGTGTGACAGCAGTGGCGTACGTGTTACACTAAGAACACAGTTAGTTCTCCAGCTCATATGATCGTGTTTTTCAGTGACTCTCCTGTCTGAATGGTGAAGGTGTTTTTGTCGGCCGGTGGATGGGAATGTACTCACTGCTGCATCTCTTGTTTCCAGGAGAATTGCAGAAACATGTGGAGGGATCAGAACACTAATGTACATATCACCGAGGAGGAGAAACACCACGGACCTTAGAGGACAATCACCGCACAGGAATTGGGCAGGGGTGCGTGAAGAACACACACACTGTGGATTGTTGCCACTGCTTTTTGGTCTTTTTTCATTGTAAATAAATGCACTGTCTTTATTCAGAAGTCCTGCATTTGGGTCCTCTTTTAACCAAGGTAAAACCAAGGTAAATTATTTTAGTGGTCTGAGACTCGTGTATTCTTTATTGTTAATCTGAGGTACTTTATTTCAGAGAAGGGACGAGGAATTGGTGTGAATGTGGTTACAACAGCAGCAAAGCTCTAGAGGTGCGAGACCGTAAAAAGAAACCATGGTTAGCACTGATCATATCAGTAAATTATCTCTAACAATCTTCAAACAGAATGAAACTGTGCCCTGTGGGGTAGGTTGGGAGATGCAAACCTACACCCCACGTTGGCCCCGGGTCAGTGGACTAAAACAGGCCCCCAGTAGTTTTTCCCCTTGGCGCTCCAAAAGCTGCCTAACCCACAAAATTCCCTCCCCCCCACACTGAAGGTTAGGCCATGCACGCCCCACATCGCTTTTAACCTTTGTGGCCCTGTGACAGTTTTCTGTGGTAAACCTGGAGTGGGTTTGCTCATAATGTACCCATATAAGGGAAATTCATGAAGATATTTCAAATAAAGGGAAATTACCGTAAAGAGAAATGATAAGGTACAGCTGCTGTATTTCCCTGAATGAGAGAGCACTTCACTTAGAGATGGAGAAAGATGTAAGAAAGACTGGAAAGGAAAGAAAGAACAATGGTTATATTTAAATGTAAAGTGAGTTAAACTAACTTTTATTTAAAGGTTGCGTGAAAACAATCAGCAGTTTAGTGCAGGATAAATAGCCTATACAAAGAAAATTACTGGAGTTGTGAGTCATTCTTTTACCTCACACTGAGCCTCTACAACTAGTACTAGATTTTCCCAATATGCCAAATCCCACTTCAACCAAATGGCTGTCCTCATTTTTCCCTTTAACTGTATTCCCGTTTCTATTATTATTTTATTATAGCTGGTAGAAATGTAAGCAAACTACTTTTCAGCTACTGTTTACTGAGTACATTTAAAATGCTGCACCTTTTCCATTTAACTTGATTAAAAGAAGTTGAGTCAGTACTTCAACATTTGCCAGGATGTTCACATGTATCTGCACTTTGATTTAAGTAAGGAATGTCTGTACTTTAACCACCTCCAGCTGCTAGTCTCTCTGTCAGCCTCTCTCACCACACAACTTCCTGTTCTCTCACCTCAAGTCTCAGCTTGTTTTATTTCAGTAATTTACAGAACCATGAAGTATAGTGTCACAAATATATAAGGAGAGCATAAAAAAGATCCACGTGCACAGAAACAGTCTTTATGTGGTTTATTAACGAATGTAAAAGAGAAACTGTGGTCAAGTAGGTCAAATGGGTAGATAGGTTTAGAGTGGAACTAGAGAATAGGTATACATAGAAGAGAGTTAATTGGGAAACTTGTTTATTGGCTACCTATTTCTCGGTTTGTACATCCTCGACTCCTCTTCTTCTAAGTCTATTCAATCAAAGATGTGAGTGAAGGTCTGAACAGGATGAACAGGATGTAATAAAACTCATACAAGTTCAAGACCTGAATATAAATCCATAATCAGAATATTGAAACACAAAACAACTATGTATATGGTCTTGATACGTGCTCAATCAGATCATAGCGGTTTGAGGGGAACATGTTTCGTCAAATATCCGAGTGTGATTGAAGAAGAGTAAAGAAGTCACTTGGATGAATGATGACACATTTCACCCACTGAAAACAAAACACGCAGATGAGCCGAATCAACTTAATGGGAACGACTTACATCAAATAAACTTCTCTATTTTATACTATTTAATCTATAAAACTGGATGAGATGATACTGGTAATATAAAAGCCAAGTTGATCAGTTGAATCTGACTGAAGCAGCAGAAACCCCGATGTTTTCATAGTTAATTGTAACATCATCTTCATCTTGATCATAATGTATCTGTGGGACACAAACAAACAAAATAAAACATTTCGTAATGTGAGTTAAGACAAGTGCATTTTAATAGCTTCTGAATTGTCTCTAGTTTTTTATTTGTCTGTCTGCATGTCTTATTTTCAGTTGGCTTTTCATCAGGTTACTTCTTGTTTTATTTTGAAGGTTAGTTTGTCATGTCTCATTTGTGTCTGTGTTTTTGAGTTTTTGTTACCGCTGTGCAGCCGTGTTTGTTTAGTTGTCATATCTATTTTAACTTCTTTTGCTCTGCCACCTGCCGGTCTGCTTTAAGTGTGTCAGCTGTTGGGTCCAGCTTAACTATTCTACCACAGCTTTGAGATAAATATAGCTTTAGTAAAAATTTATAAGGAGAAGAGAGCATCAATAACTTTCCCAAAATGAACTCTCACATGCAGATTCACTGGAGTTCTAACCAACAACCCTCTAGTTTTAAATATAAGGAAACACAACTTATGAATCCTCTGCTGAACCACATTTAACTCAAGAAATTTATAATAATCTCATGAACATCATGAACTACAGCTATTAGTAAATAACAAATGTCAGAAAACAACCTTTAGGACTTTTAACTTGTTGGATTACTATGTTTTTTTTTACTTACTGTTTTATCCATCTTGGTCGTGTTCCCTAAAATGAGAAAAGGAAGTCAATTTCAGTCTAAAATAAAATTTCTAAATCATTCAAAGTTCTCATTATTAAATTTGCCTTTAGTTCTTGTCCATATGTTGACTGACACAGCAGTTATTAAAGTTGCTGCTAACCCCACAGAGACAATAATGGACCTCAAAGATACAGAAAAATCTGAAAAAAAGAATAAAAATGTCAACTTATTAAATATTAACCCCGATTCTTTTGTCCCCGTGATAGAACAGAGAAAACCGACTCATAGTGTGTTAAAACATTTATATTTCTTTTTATTCAATCATCTTCTGGAAGAGAGAGACCCCTGCACAGCCCAAACGCCAGTTGCAGGATCTCTAACATTTTTAGCTCCACATATGTCTTATATGGTGTTATTTCTGTACTTTGCACGTCACACAGTTTCAAACATTGCTTATATGGCAAAGTTCCTCTTTTCTGTGTCTTATCTATTAATATGCCTGTGCACTAAAACTTCCTGTTTTTCAGTCTGGCTGAGCACTTAGTTTGTGAGTCAAAAGTGGCCTTGCTCTACAAGCCTTCATTATTAAAGTACATAAAACAATCTAATGAGCAGATACACATTAAAAATATCTCTCTATTTCTTAACATTAAATAATTTGTTTAAAGTTTTCTGTTTCTTTTAAATTCGGTCTTTTTAAAGATCCAAATGTTTACTTAACCCCTTGAAAGCATTTTAAAATATTCAGATGCTATTGTTTTTGTTGATAAATGTCAAGCACTTAAAAACATCTAAAGTTTGTGATTGCATAATACGTTTTTACACCTCATGAAACATTTTTTTCAGTTTTTCTCCTCATGTAGTGCTTGTTTAGGTTCTTCATTTATCAAGTCTGGCACATTTTAATCTAAATTATTAAGTGTCAGAAAAATAATGAATAAAAAGGATTACTGATGATGATAAAAGAATATATTTATGGGTGACTACCTTGTGAATTATTATTGTTGTGGTTGTTTCTGAATTTGTGTTGCTTTCAGTTTTTCTGGATGGTGTCTTTGTTGATTTTGTGTCACCTGAATAAATGTATAATATAATTAAAAAAAAAAGACACAACTAAACGTTTTTGTGTTATAAATATAAGAAAAAAAAAACATTGTGGTAAAAAGAAACTTAAAATCAGTCAAATATATGTTTATGTGATTTTATTCACCTTAACCTCCTAGGACCTGGCATCCACATATGTGGACACCACATTTTGGGTTATTTAGACCAAAATACTCAATTTTGCTCTACAAGGGCCTGATATCCACTTACGAGGACATTATACTGCTACTGTTCTATCAAAATTTTAAACAAATCCTCATATGTGGCTCTTATGTTCCTAGAAACAAAAATTAGGTTAAAAAAAAAAAAAAATCTGGTAATTCTTTGTTTTTACATTCATCAGGTCCCAATATGCCCAAATATCAAAGAGAAATTAAAAATGCATGCCGTGAATGAGTTCGGGTCTTAGGAGGTTAAACAGTTGATCATAAACTCACCTGTTTCTTCACCTGTGGGCTGAGAAGTGAAGGTAAACAGCTGCACTTTTCCTGTTTTAGTGTCAGTCACTTCACATGCCAGTATGTTATATCTTGATGAGTAAAGAAAGTGTGACTCTGGAATGGACACCGTGGTGGAGCAAACAGTGTGTGAAGTCACTGTTTGGTTGTTATTTTTGTCCACATCTTTACCTTTAATTTGCCACATCACTGTCTGATGACACTCTCCATGTGTCAGCACAGAGCAGTTTAGCGTCCCCTTATCAATGTTCTTATGTTCAGTCACTGGTGAATATAATGAGAGAAAAATAGAAAAAAAAAAAGAACTATAAGGAGAGAAAAACAGAGTAAATCAGAAAAAATTATCCTAATCAACGCTATTAAGACAGTTTGAGCTGAAAACATTTTGATGTAAATACTCACAGGTAATAACAGCGACATGAACAAAAGACTGATGAACCAGAGTGTGTTGAGATGGTGTTTCTTTGACTTTGTATTGTTGACAATAATAAAGACCAATATCCTCAACTCTGAGCTTCTTTATAAGCAGAGAACAGTTCGCTGTAACACTCAGTCTGTCTGATTGAGTTTTGGCTTCTTCAGCAATCTGTCCAAGTGTGATCAGCTCTACTGTTGATGGTTTGTTTGTTGAAGCAAACGTCCACGTAGTCCCATCACAGTTATTCTGCTCATCTATCACATTTAGACAAAGCAGAGTGACGTCATCTCCAACTTTCATAAAAATCGATGTTTCATTTACAGATACTGTTGAGAAGATTGAAGAGAAATATAAAAAATAAATTAGAATACAGAAGTTTTTACAGTCAGAGTGAAGATCATTTCAGACACAAGTTTATAAATATGTCCCATGCTCCTCTAAAACAACAGAGCATGCTCAGCTCTCTTATTTGCTGTAAAGGTTATTCATTGTAATAATCGCTAACCTGTAAAGGTTAATGATTATTCTAGTGATCAAACCTTATTAGTAAGGTTTGATCACTAGAGTCAAACCTTAGTTTTACTTCTGTTTAAAATGTTTCCTGTCTTTTTACCTGTAATCTGAATCATCAGCATCAGACATGAAAATGTTTGAATCCATCTGAATTCATCCATCGTGCTTCTCTGTCTCACTTCTTTCTTGTTCTCGATCTCGACTGTCACACCCTCTGAACTGTTGACTCTTTAAACTTGTTTCCTTGGAATAGTGAAGTGCCACTAATTCATCATAACTTGTGCAATTTTTGTTCTTTTTTTTTCTTTATTTAGATTGAACAACAAAAAGAAGAAAAGGAAATTATGAACAACCAATGACTTATATGTTCAGTATAAGAGGGAAAATATGACAGTATAAAACCTGTTTAATAGTTTAAACAATCTATTGTGTTCTTTTACAGCCGTGTGAGGAGAGCAGGAGGGACGGCCCAGATATACTCAGACTGTCTTTAGGTATGTTATTGATAAATGTGAAACTGACAAAGAAGCACTTACAAACAACAACCTGTTAAATAGTAGAACTGGACAACGGGTATATATATATAGAGCAAATGAGACTAGTGGGAGGAGCTGAGGTTGGTGTAGCGGATGGCGCAAAACTTCAGGATCCACCTACACAGAGTAGGCAAGAGCATTGTGACTCATCAGTAACATGTGACACTGTCATGTAGCAATAACATCTCTTCATACAGTGAACACTTTAAATTACTGGTATGAAAGTCTCCTAAACAGTGCTTGACCTCTGAACTGAGGTTTTACAACTCATGGTCTGTCCCACTGTTATCCAGATGCATCATCTAACATCTGTATGTTTTGTGAGTCTCATGCGTTCATATTTAGAAAACATATAAAAGAAGAAGTGGTTTGATTTCTGGGTGCAGTGTGTGATTTCACCATGTCCTCGTTTGTAGGGTTTAAACTCGGTCCATGAATAACAGGAAGAGTCCTGTTACATCTGGAAGAAAACAGTCTCTATCGAGGAAGTTAAGTTTTTGTTAACACCCACCTAGAGATGATTTGTTCAGATAGTTTAATGCCATTACTTAATATTAGCTATACATGATCATTATCTAGAGTTATTATCCTTGTTAATCTTTAGAAATGTCTTTCTGATGAGGCCAAGTTGAGGTATTTTCATCAGAATGTGGCAGCAAAAGCATCAGAGCTCTGGTGGTGTGACTCTATAATAACAACCAGACAATATCAAAAGCATAAATGGTTAACACTCTAAGTTATCTCCGACAGAGTTAAGACTAAGCTATACACCATGTTTGATAAATGTGCACATTTTATTGCCTTTATTTAATTACATTTTTGTATTGATTTAGCTTTTTAGAATACTACTACTAATATACTACTGTGTAAATTAGTTAACATCACTGTTTCTCTTGTGTTTGGGAGGCTTGTTCTGCCACTCAGATGTTTCTTTTTTCTAATGCTGTGTAAGATGCAGTTGAATTATATTTTTTCTTCATTAATGCCTCTGTTGGAGCTATGTGCCCTTTAGTAAATGCATTTTTTATATCACTAAATGATCAAGCCAGTCGCATATGTAGTTGGTGTGGTGATTCAGAAAGTGTCACAATCTTTAGATTGTAAAGAAATGTGTGGAAAATCATGACGTGTTTTGACCTGTGACGTAAGATTTCGACACCCAATGTCTGTTCCACTATTTTATAAAGTACAGTATATGCTCTATCATTTGCACTCTCTCACAATGAGTCACATACATTTATATTTAGAAAACACATAAAAGAATAAGTGGTTTTAACTCTGGTCAGGGTGTAGTCATGTGGGATCTCACCGAGTCCTGACTGATTTGAGGCTTCCACTTTGGTGGCCTCAGAATCTCATCTCTGCTTTTTGCAGATGATGAAGTGTGAAGTGGCCGGAATGAGATTTAGCAACTCTAAGTCCGAGACCGTGGCTCTCCACTGGACAAGGGTGGAGTGCCCACTCCAGGTCAGGGACAAGTTGCTGCCAAGTGGAGGAATTTAGTGGAGGACAGTGGGCAGAAGACTGACAGACAGATCTACAGTTGTTAGTAAACAACAGATATCAGAAACACAATCTTTTGATACCTGATGTTATTTTATAAAACCGTTTTGTTCCCTTAAATAAAAAAATAATAATGTCAGTTTCAAATGAAAAATTAACATAGACATATGAAGCATTTTTAACATAATAATATCTTTAAAATATAGCTGCATCTGTGTCTTTAGAGACATAACTAAAACAAAAATTGGATTTTTTTCTGCAATCACAAAAGACATATTGATACAGTCTGCATTAAGCTGTTGTGCGATCAGAACATTCGATTTTCAGCAGATCTGGTTATTTACTTGATTTGAGTTGTTGTTGTTTTTTTGATGCATTTATAAATTGTCACTCCAATTTCCCAGCCTGACTGAACATTTGTGCTGCTAAAGCTCTGACAGCTCAAATGCTCATTCTGGTCCCACAAACGCCAAGAAAAGCCTTAGATGTTCATATTCATGCTCTTGTATTTCAGAGCTATTTTGGAGGCACAAAGCAAACCTACACTATATTACAAATGTGGTTTAAATGTTTTGGCTAATCAATGTAATGAAGTAAGACCTTAGTAGCACAAAATACGTCCATAAAGAAAGCAAATGGGTTACAGAACAGAGACAGATCTTTATTTTATTGCTATTTTAGTTACAGAGAACTGAATGCTTTTTTGGATACATGTAGATATTGATACTTGCTTTAAGTTATGGAAAAATACTGGTTCAGCTTTATACAATGAAATGTTTACAATGTCTTGAGAGACAAAGAGAGAAAGAGACATTTATTTACACAGTTTTGTGCTAACCTAAAAAAGGAAACATAAACATGAATAACTGGTGTAATGATTGTGTTCTCTGTTCACCCAGCCGTCTTTTAGAGATTCTGAGCAGTTCATAGTCATGTAAAAGTAGCAACGAAACCAACTGTATTTTCATAAACATATTGTAAAAAACGATAATTTTTTTAATTTAGGTGTTGATGTTTCTTTGGTTTGGGGGGGGCACGGGTTGCCTGTGGGGGTTTCAGCTCGGCACTCTTCCAATAACCAGCATTTTATTAAATCTCTTGGAAACATTAAGCTCAACGTCCATGAAAACAACATTAAGACAACCTTGTGAAGCAATCTAGCTAACAACAGCAATAACTTAATTAGCATGTTGCTATCACACTGCCTCAAGTCAAAACCAAAATGTCCTTTTCATTAAATACGAGTCCTTTTTTCGACTGCTTCATTAAATACGAGTCCTTTCTCCAACTGCGTGAGCTATGTGATTGCAACATTGACAGTAGAATAGAGGTTGCTGGGATCAGCAGTGGATGCAGAGGATGGAGCATTCACCATGCTGTAGGTCACAGCATCGCCTTCACCATCACGATGAACCTGAAAAACAAAAGGAATTTGTATGATACATAAACTAACATGAATAAATTAATAACGTTGAAGTCCTCAGTGCCTTATTTTGCAATTTTGATGAAAGTAATCTGAAGCCTATCAAAAATGTAATAGCTTCTTCCTCTGCACATACTCAACATTAACCATATTAGACAGTCTTTGCCAGCTTACCCGGGTTTTACTGTTGCTATTCTTGGTGTAGCTGATGGTGGCATAGGAAACTTCAGGCTCCACCTACACAATGAAAAAAAAACAGCAGAACATGCTGTCACCTCACTAATATGTGTGATGCTGTGTCACGTAATAATAACAACTCTTCATCTGCTGAACACTTCAAAACTCTTTAACTAGCTTCAAAGTCATATGAGGTGGCATATTGTGGTGCTCTACCTCTTGAGCTACAGGAGGTAGAGCAGGTCACCTGTTGATTGTAAGGTTGGTGGTTCGATCCCTGGCTCCTCCAGTCTGCATGCCAAGTATCTTTGGGCAAGATACTAACCCCAAGTTGCTCTCTGATGTATCCATCGGAGTATGAATGTGTAAGAATGTAGTTAGGAAGCACTCAGTTTAGAGAATGCATGGGTGCGAATGTTGTATGTTGTATAGAGCACTTTGAGTACTCTGGGAGAGTAAAAAAGCGCTATATAAGAATCAGTCCATGTAAACTGTCTCAAAATGTTATTTTTGCATTAAAACTGCTGTTCAGTTGCATCATCTTACTTCCTTATCCTTTCTATAGCTCCAATGTTTCTTATGCATTTATATTTAGAGAAAACATTAAAGACAAAGTGGTTTACACTTTGCTCTGGGTGTAGTGTGTGATCTCACCAAGTCCTGAATGGTTTGAGGAGCTGATTGAGTCTCTGTGGGCTTCAAACTCAGTCCCTGAAAAAGAAGACATAGTCCAGTTACATCTGGAGGAAAACTGTCTCTGTGAAGCTAGTTTAGCTCGAGGTTAAGGCACCTCAATGATAAGCTGACATGTTGCTTATTTAATGTCAGTTGAACAAACACTTAATTATGTATATTAAAACTCACAGCATTTTCATACTTCTGTGTTTTGTTTCCTGAAAAGACAAAAATATTCACTGTAAAACTCCACATTTGTCAAACCCTCTTGTTCTATAAAAGTTTTATCTGTAAATGTTCTCACCTTTATTTTTCTTCCATCTGATGACAAACACAGCTGTTATTACCAGTATAACCAAACCAACAGCTCCAGTGATGTACAATGAAAGAGCTGAAATAAAAAGTATATAATGAAACATAAAAACATATTTGGATGAAAGTTCTTACAAATGTTTGAAAAACTTTTCATGCAGCTTAATTGCATACAAAATGCGGTTAAAGTGACATGCTATATATGCACAATAACTTGGTGAGAGTTGATGAGAAAAACAATCCCATGAACTGCATGAAGGTTTAAATTCAGACGTGACTTTATAGGCAGAAACTGTCTGACTACATAAATACATCTCCACTACATCACATCTCCAATGACTACAAAGATATTCAGAAGTGAATCAATCACTGAACTGCAAAAATCAATCATTTCCTGCTTCCTGTAAGATAAGAGGCTTATTTTGGATGTCTCTAATGTAAGTAAATGTCATGGAACACAATGGAAAATAAATATTTAAAAACAAAAGTTTAAAAGTCTTCTTAAAGCTCCAAACAAACAGATATTTTTGATGAATTTAGTCAGCTTAATCATCACAATCTAACCTGTTATGGAAGGACTACTTTTTGTTATTGTGGTTGTTCCTGATGTTGTGTCGCTTTCAGATTTACTGTTCATTTTTGTTGTTGTTTTTGGGTCAACTGAATAAATGAAAAAATAGGGGAAAAACATGTTCAAAATTTGTTTCATAGTGTGCTTTATATGTTTTATATACAAGAACATTTTTTCTGCTTAAAATGTTACATTTTTCTATCACATAAATATTTAAGGTGATTTTAGTCATTTTAAACATTTGATCAGGATCTCACCTGTTTCCTCACCTGAGGGCTGTGAGCTAAACACCTGTACTCTTCCTGATTTAGTATCAGTCACCTCACACTTGAGTATTTTATCCCTTGATGAGTATAAATAATTATACTTCAGAACAGACAGAGTGGTGGAGCAGTCAGTCTGTGAAGTCACTATTTCTTTGTTCTCTTTGTCCACATCTTGACCTCTAAGCAGCCACTTCAGTGTGTGATGACACTGTTCATATGTCAGCACAGAGCAGCTTAACGTCACCTTATCAGTGTCCTTATGTTCAGTCACTGGCAACGATGGAGACAAAGACAGCTCAAATTAGTCAAGTTATCTTAATAACTATGATTGTTGTCATGTTTGAGAACAGTATGAAAATATTTTGATGTAAATACTCACAGGTAATAACAGAGAGATCAACCAACGACTGATGAACCAGAGTGTGTTTAGATGGTGTTTCTTTGACTTTGTATTGTCGACAGTAATAAAAACCAACATCCTCGACTTTGAGCTTCTTTATAAGCAGAGAACAGTTCACTGTAACACTCAGTCTGTCTGATTTAGTTTTGGCTTGTTCACCAATCTGTCCAAGTGTGATCAGCTCTACTGTTGTTTTGTTTCTTGAAGTAAAGATCCATGTAGTCCCATCACAGTTATTCTGCTCATCTATCACATTTAGACAAGGCAGAGTGATGTCATCTCCAACTTTCATAAACATGGATGTTTCATTTAGAGATACTGTTGAGAAGATTAAAGAGAAATGTGAAAAATAAATTAGAATAAAGAATTTTTTACAGTCAGACTGAAGATCATTTTAGATATAAATTTCTAAATAGAGCATGCTCAGCTGTCTTGTTTACTGTAAAGTTAGTGTTGGCAATAATACTGATAACATTTATTTTAACTGCTATTAAAATGTTTCCTGTATTCTTACCTGTAATCTGAATCATCAGCATCAGACATAAAAACATTTGAATCCATCTGAATTCACCCATCGTGCTTCTCTGTCTCACTTCTTTCTTGTTCTCACTCTCGACTGTCACAGTCTCTGAACTGATGAGTACTTAAAACTTTTGTATTTCCTGTCAGTAGTGAGATTTCACTTCCTCAGCAAAATGTCTTTAGTTCTCTTTTTTCCTGAAGTCTACATTTCATAAATGAGTATCTCACTCTTTGTATGAAATTCATGGTGTAATTTTTTTATACAAAGTGACGTTATATTTATATTTAGCAGATGCTTATTGTGTCCATTCCCACAGTGTATTTATAATAATGATGTGTATGGCACATCATTATTATAAAGATTTTTTTGGTGAAGGTGAGAAATGTATTTCTTCAACAGTTAAAAGGTCAAACTCCTTAAACCCAATAAAATTTGACTTTTGATGTCTGAGAGATTATTTTAGTTTATAAAACAGAGCAGATAAGATGATTTAGTGAACTGAACTCTTCCTGTTCCTTGTTGTTAATCTTAAGTAATTGCTTCCTGATGAAGTCATGAAGTCAAGAGGAAGTGTTTTCTTCAAAAAGAAGCGGCAACAACATTATCAGAGCTCTTCAGGTTTGACTCTATAATAACAACTAGATAAACAAAAGAAACATAAATTGTTCAAATACAGAGGAGATGTGACTAAATTATTAAATTATTATTTCTAACAGAATTAAGGTTGAGCCGTATTGCCAGTATATGTGCTCATTTTATTGTGTTTTTTATTGTGTTTGAGTGTTTGTTTGTTTTTTAGCTTATGAACTTTACTGAGCTCTGATGAGTTTAATTTACATCATTGCTTGTTTTTGTGAGGTTTGTGAGAGGTTTACTGAGATGTTTTTGTTCTGTCTGAAAATAAATCAAGTTAATTTGCAAAGTAAAGTATCATAGTCAATAATAAAGAGAATAATGATGCAGACTTGACAGGAGAAGGGAGTGAAAGACTGACAGACGGATTCATGCAGCGGCTGCAGTGATACGTATACTGTACTGGTCCGTCGTGGTGAAGAGAGAGCTGAGCGTAAAAGCGAAGCTGTCAATTTACGGGTCGATCTACGTCCTAACCCTCACCTATGGTCATGAGCTGTGGGTAGTGACCAAAAGAACAAGATCACGGATACAAGAGATGGAAATTATCTTCCTCTGAAGGGTGGCTGGCATCTCCCTTAGAGATAGGGTGAGGAGTTCGTCCGGGAGGGGCTCAGAGTAGAGCCGCAGCTCCTCCACATTGAAAGGAGACAGTAGAGGTGGTTTGGGCACTTGAAAAGGATGACTCCTGGCTCAGGTGTTCTGGGCATGTCCCACCGGGAGGAGGCCGAAGGGGCAGACCCAAGACATGCTGGAGAGATTACATCTCTCTGGACAAGCTGGAGGAGGTGGCCCAGGAGAGGGAGGTCTGAGCATCTCTGCTTAGGCTGTTACACAACCCTGCCCTGAATAAGCGGAAGTAGATGTATGTATGGATGGACTTCATTCAAAAGTGGTTAGAAAACATTTTATGAAATTCACTTTCAGCGTTTTAATATGAGATAAGACTAGATAACACCTAAATACGCACATTAAAAGTAAAGCTTGAAACAGAAAAACAACCAACCAATATTAAAATGATCTCATTTTATATCTAAAAGATTTTTTGTATAAAACCAGAAAGGATGAAATACTGTTGATGCTGTTGTTGATCACTGGAGTCTGAGAGAATCGGGAAATTTTGCAACGTTTACAGTCTATTGTTTTTAGTTTATTGCAGCATCATTTTTATCTTTTTCATAATGTAATATCACTCATCAGATTTAAGAAATAACTTGTTATTGTTCTAATATTTATTGATGGTTTCTTTTATTAATTTTCTTTTTTCCTTTGTTTTTCTTTTTGACACTGCATGCATTTGTCTGAAGGTTAGTTTCTTATGTGTCTTTATGTTTTATTTGTTTGTTTCCTTTGCTCTGTTGTCCATATTGTAGTGAGCTCTACTGCTGTTGTAACCACAGTTTGATGAAAATACGTTCTCTGGATGATGACTTTCTAACATATGAAAGGGAAAATCAGCATTCCTGTAAGAAAAAAAACTAAAGGCCATGTTCTTTTATTTAACTTTGGACACATTATAAATGCTTTGCTTCTGGAAACTAATCTAAAATGGGAAGCTTGTTTAGAATCACATTTTGGCGCTTCACTACTAAGTATCTGATTGTCGCCCCCTGGTGCTTCGGCGGCTGAGTGCACCCATTTCTTGTGCTACGGGATTAGTAGGATGTGGAGCGTCTCTCCTACATCTACTCTGGCAAAACTGAGCAACTTCTTCCTTCATTTCCTGGAAGGAGGAGCCATACGCGAAGCAGCAGCAACCCGCCGGCTACAGAGGGCTGCTAGCGGGCTAACGGCACCGTGATTCCGACCATTAATTGGGAGTTAAGAGCCTAACTCGGATGCCTCTATGATCCAGCTAACCGTACAGCGAGATATACAGAGTTCAGTTTGCACAAGGTAAGGCGTTTGGGGGCACTAAATTAGCTAGCGTGAGGTTAGCTAACCGTGGGTAGGTGTCACGGTCACGTACACCAAACCCCATTCAAAAATCTGTCAATTTAAGGTTCGCCCTAGTCTGTTAACCCCACCATGAAGCTCATCTATAACGAGTTAGTTTAGTCGGCAGCGAGATATATTTCGATGCCGACTGATTGAAAATTTGAGAATTTGCTCTGCAGTCGAAATAAATCCTGTTTGTTTGTTTTTTTTTTACTAAAAAATGTGCAATCAAAATGAAATTGATTAATTTTGGCTCGTGCTGATGTCTTAAAAGTCTAGTGGAAATTCTCCTAATTTTAAATGTGATTTTACCATTTAAATGTACTATAGATGGAGGCTGGTCTATCTCCATGTCCAATGCACATTGTTTGCTGCCAGCTTTATGGTTGATTAATGCATATTTTTGGTGCATTTATTAATGAAATTATTTTCCATAAATTAAATGTATTTAGTGGTAGAATGATCTCCATAGAAGCAAGGCTAACTATTTGTCATCGCCACAGTGAGGACGACAGGTTTATTTTTAGTTGATTAAGAAAGATGGAGACAAAATTAATGGCGGAATAAACCAAATAAAACAAGGTATCACGGATTTATGAATGGCGGGGTGTAAAATAGAAAGTAGTTCCCCATGTGCTGGGAGATTAGCAAAAGGGATTAGCGCTGCACAAGGACAAACAGACGTCAATCACGCACCACTCCTTCCTTCATTACACCCTCATCTTTATCCTAACATGCCACAAAACCCATTTCTCTCAGGGGGGCTGCCTGTTGTGGGCTTAAATATGGTGGTGTAATAGTATTTAGGTTATTTTGACTCTACACATACATGAAAAATCAGAATCTGACAAAATTAAGCCCATGATTTGCATTCAGGTTGTTTAGATTCAGAATTGATCTAATGACCCAATTAGGAAAAAAGACCATTTTCTCTCGAGAAGACCCTGCTTCTGCAGCCTACCTGTGAGACGGTTTGATCATTTCAGGTTTGACCTTCTGAAATGTGAGGATTTTCTGGTTTTCTCTGTTGCTGTAAAATAGAATAAGCTTGGCAAGATTGAGTAAATTGAAGATCTGGGTTAAATCCCTGCCCACGTGTGTCTGTTATGTGTAATCGTGTAAAGTAAGAACAACAAAAAAAAGAAACTGATCATCTACATGTATTTATTTTTTGGCATTTTATCAGAATTGAAAAAAATAATGTTGTATTCATCTCTAAATATTGGGAAGTACACAGATACAGGCAAGAATGGGGAAATAATTTTAGGTTTCCGTTAGATATTTGATTGTCTGTGCAGTTAAAGTAATTTAAAGACCTAGAATAGGTCCCTGCTCATTTAAGATCTACATTGTGTACGTATAGATTGTTGTGCCCTGCATTCAACATCACAGGAACACCTTACATAATATCTCACTAAGGGAATACTGATATTATTCCCTCTCTGGCTTCATCTCCTCAAATGTGAGGGTTATCTGGTTTTCTCCAATGTTGTAAACTAACTATTGGACGAGGCTTAGCTCTTGTCTTATTTATTAGTGTGGATACTGATTAAGCATCCACAGTATTAAGATCCTAATCTTTATTATTATATTTCTCTTTGTAATATAAATATTCTCTATATTTGATTAGAAGGCTGTATTCTTCCTGCCCTTAACCTCTACAGGTTTGTTTAAATATGTAAGTCAAGGCCCTGGATTAGACCTCTACTTATTCTCTTTAGACTAAGAAGATTTGAGTTTGTATTTTGATGACAACAGCAAGATGACTGAGTTTTGACATATGTATGAGAAGAAAATTTCTTTTGTCATACATAGCAGAAGTACCATTAGATGGATTCATAACTTAGCAGCTCAATCATTGAGATTATTGTTAATTTAAACAGTATCTCATGCATTGATGTTAAATACTCTGAGGTGCACAGTAACGCTCATGGTAGTGCTGGCTGTTGTCCTGTTTCTGTGAGCTGTACAGCTGTTCTTTTTTCCCCATAGTAGAAGCTTGAATGCATTCGACCATACATAAAGACAGCTGCACGTTTGTAACAGCAGTTGATGTTTGAGGCTGGATTACCAACCAAGCAAATACCCAGAGGCCTTAAAGGTTTACTATATATCACTTAATTTAATTTGACATATTTTATCTACTTTAATAGCCATCATATGACCCTGATCTTAAAGGAGAGGACTGGCTCAGTTGTTTTAAGGCAACTTTAGTTGTTGTTGTTGTTTCTGTAGGTCAAGTAGTGAACACCCAAAAACTTGAAAAAATGACAAACAACAGTTATTTTAAGACTCAATGCCACTGTCAGATGTTTTTTTTCTCTTTCAAATCTATAATCATTTAAAAGGTTCATTATCATATTTCCCTTCTCTTCTTCACCTTGTCCTGCACTCAGAAACCTAAAATGTTGAGCTTACAATCAGAAAAAAACAGTGAAGAATCTTTGTTCACTTTTTGAAGAGCTTTTAATTCTGTTTCTGTTTCTTGGCTCCGTGTAGAACATGGATGTAGTCAGTGTGCCATCACCAGTCATGAATCTTGGGCTTAGCTTTTTCACTATCTCTATCTTGGTGTTTTGAAATTGAGAGCAAGTGAAGAGTGAGGGGCAAATCTCACTGATCAAGGGGTAGCGACGTGTGATTGAGATGTTGTTGCACAGTGTGCATATCCTGTATGTTCCTCTTTTCAAACTCTAATAATGGACATAATTGACAAAATTAACTTGATTTTATTTCAGAATAACCTGAAGCTACTGACTAAACCCGTTAGCTGAGGTTGAAGAATGAAAAAGCCAAAGATTGTTTCCTTAAGTATACAAAGTAACAGTGGTGTTGTCTGTCAGTTGCTCAGCTGGTTGGTTGAGAGAGTTTGACTTGGCAAAAACAGGGGCAGAAGTGATCAGACATGATATTTGGTACCTCCAAGTCCTTTACAATGACCTTAAACACACTTGAGGGCTGTAGCTCTTTTGAATTTAGCTGATTTGTCAGTTGAATCAAAATGAAAGGCTCTGCAAATTTGAAAAGAAAAAGAAAACTTTTCAAATTTGTTACAGACTTTAGGGTGAAGCATTTAGCTTGCTTTTGGGGCCACAATCTTCTCCATCAGCTTCCCACAACAAGATGGTCAAAGTTCAAGTTGCAGTATAATAAGATGCAGTAGGCCCCAGTTGTAGACATACTGCATATAAAAGTATGCACCTTTTAAGAGCAGCTGCAGTACTGCATACCAGGAGTGTAACTGTTTATATTCAGTATTGTGTAACAATGAACTCACTGTTACACTGAATTTCCAGCAGTGTGTCAGAGATCTGTTAAACTGTGTGGCAGGGTGACTGCTTTGATTACATAGTTATCATGTTACACACCTTTAAAAGCCACAGTTATTTTCAACAACAAAGATGTCTATTTTAAGCCCAGCAGTGTTGCAGACTATCTGAAGAGCTGCTGTCCTCGCTGATCGAGGACTTTTTAGGGAGTTTTTTCTTGCAGTTCTCACATGATTCTCTTCACTTGTGGTTTCTGACAAACACTCCATTCTTAAGGAATAGAAAAGCTTAGTTCAGCTGGAGCAAAGCAGAAGTCAGATGCCTTTGTTCTTTACTAATAATAATGTTCAGAAAATGATCCTTTAAGTACTCCTACATATGGATCTGTTCCTTATCTGTGCTCAAAAATATCACCAGTAGAAATGTGCTTGTAAGTACCCTTAAAATTGAATTATGTCAATTATCAGTTATATCAGTGGTGATAAGTACTGTTAAATATGGATTTTTCATAGCCTGCTTCTGTCTCTTTAAGTTGCTGTTTTAGGCGCTGGTACATTTATCAGTATTATTATAAATATATATTTTATTAAATGCCTTTTGGCAGAGCCTTCAGCTTGTGTGGCGAGAGCTCCCAGTTTGTATTCAGGAGACAGACACCCTCTCTACTTTTATGACTAAGCTTAAAACTTTCCTTTTTGATAAAGCGTATTGTTAGGGCTGGATCAGGTGACCCTGAATCCTCTCTTAGTTACACTGCAATAGCTCTAGACTGCTGGTGGCTTCCCATGAACAACAGACTGTTTCTTTTTCACTCACTATGTGTTTGTACACCACTCTGTATTTAATCATTAGTTATTATTAATCTCTGGCTCTCCTTCACAGTGTGTATTCGTCCCGTTTTCCTCCCCTCACGCCCAAATGGTTGCGGCACATGGCCGGCCCTCCCTGAGCCTGGTTCTGCTGAAGGTTTCTTTGAATTAAAAGGGTTTTTTCTTCCCATAGTCACTAAAGTGCTGGCTCAAAGGGGGTCATACGATTATTGGAGTTTCCTGTTTTCTTTGTATTATTGTAGGATTTATTTATTGTAAATAAATAAATAAACCTGAATTGAATAGTCAGTCTAGCTCAGTTTGGATTATTAAAGTGGAAGCAGAGATTTTTGAGTGAGACAAGCAGATGTCAACATTCCAGGACTAGAATTTATTAAAGCCACTTTAAAACTGAGAGAAACATTTTATTTGTGTAATTTGTGTTATTTTTTTTTCTTGCTTTGCTTTGACAGTTTATAGCTAGTGGCAAAGAGAAGCCATTAAATTACACAATTAACATTTATGTCCTTATGACTTTCACTTTTTGGTTATTTAGGATTCAACAAGTGTCAAGTTTGTGTCTCACATTCAAAAGTGAAGGCGTGTAAAATATCTGAAAGTCCAGAATATTACACACACAGCAAACAAACAACAGCCCTTTCTTTTAATGTAAAGAAGCATATTCTGAAAGTGTGCACATTTATTAAACATTTCTTTTATAAAAATGATGAACAGCCTATGGCATCATAAGAAGAATAATTCATCTCAGTTTTTTCCCAATACGAGGAAAAGCTGTTGTAGCAGGTCTTCTTGGGCTTATAGTCTAAGAAATGAATGTAAAATTGCAGGAAAAAGTACTGGAAGCTTTCCACACATTTATCCCGTAACAAGCAGGATATTAAAAAAAATAATATTTAATTTTAAGCTGTAGAATGAGTGCACGAAATTAAAATTCTCTAACATTCAATGGTTAATCTACAGTTGAAAAAAGTAACGTAAAATTTTATTTTTATAGCACCTTTCAAGAATAAAATCACAAAGTGCTTCACAGAAGCTAAAACATAAAAACAAAAATCAACCAAAAGCAAGTTTAAGAGGATCAGTTTTTAGCTGTTTTTCAAAAGACATGACGGATCACATGACCTCAGGGACCTGCTGGGGATGTAAAAGATCATTGATGTATGTTGGTGCTTGTCCATGCAGAGCCCTAAATGTCAAAATCATAATCTTAAAACACCTCTTTTTCTGTGATTTAGTGGTTAATCTGTGACTGACTTTGTATATTGTGCCGGGCTGTGGTTAAAGGCTGTGGTTACGATGGTTAGTGGCTTTATCGTAACCATTGAGTATGTCTGCATGTAATTCACTGAGATTTTTTTTTCCTCTCCCATGCATCATTAACCGCAGCTTTTATCTTACAATTTTTATATGTTACAAGTACAAAAGAGCATCTTTTTAATCTCAGTTGTTTTATTGCTTATTTGCTTGATGTACTCATTTGTTAAAGGCCTAGTGTTGACCACAGAAAGAGGCTTACTGTCACAGTATAGCCGTTTGTGAAAAACCTCTGTGTGCAACTGATGGTTAAAATAAAACATTTCAATTCATTCAGATTTTTTGTGTTCAAAGTAGAAAAATAAATATTGAATGGTCGATTTGAATGTGTATACCAGCGCAATTCTAGGCACTATATGGTTGAAAATAACATTTGTTTATGGAGGTTATTTAAACATATCATGATATAAATATCGTGTATTGCGATATAGCCTAAAAAAAAATTGCGATATTAGATTTTCCTCGTATTGCCCAGCTCTAGTTGGAATTCTGCTGCTTCACAGGGCTGTCAACCTATCTTGCTTATTTACATCTATTTGAATCTTCCCGTCTCAAAAAGATAGAGGCTCTGCAGCCCTGATTAGTGGAAGGTGGTGTTGTAGGTTAATATTATTTTACACGAGTAGATTCATCATCTAGCATTTCTGGCAAACAACAAACATCAAGCAGCAAGGTTTGATCCTCTAGTTGACTGTTCAGGCTCATCTCTACCACAAACCTTCTTGTGTTTTTGGCTGAAAGTGTCTCATTTTGTCAGCTAGACCTGTGTAAAACCCATTCACTTACTTTCTCTCCCTCTGATCTGACACTGTCTCAGCGAAAAGCCTCAAACAAATGGTGGTTAAACTTTGATAAATATCTTCCCTTTAAAAAGCTCATTGTCTAATGCTTGGCAGTGACTCCTTTCTCTTTCCTGTGTTTCCAGCTTTTGTACTCCTGTTGGTTCATTTTCATATTGTCGTTTCATATCAGCGAGCTCCATTTGCATACATGCTGGGCGGATTTCTAAAGTCTGCACCACAAAGACTGCAGTTGGCTAATTAACCTAATAGACCTGGCAGAGTGGGCCTCGATCGATTGCTTCGCTGTGAGTTGCAGTTTGATCAAAGCGTAGTACATTTCCTCAGAGCGGCTTGGTGATCACAAAGGATTATTTTAGGAGGAATATTGAAGGCTTGTCTGTATAAATGCTGCCCCTCCTGCCTGCATGCCTGCCCCTTGTTTTGTGCACCATGTTTGGAGATGTATTTACATCAGCTCTCTTGGCTTCAGCAGTAACGCCATCTGGGCCTGCAGAGCTTCCATCACAGAGGAAAAATTGTCCTTTTTGAACTCTTATTTGGAGGGTTTATTTCAGTCAAAAGCCTTACTGGATTTTGTCTTTTTTTTTCCAGTCTCCAGTGTGCATTTTTAGCACAACCCAGTTATTATGTTATTGCTGCAGCTATCAATAGATCTGTATAATATTTTGGATATTATTATTATTATTATTATTATTATTATTATTATTCAAATAGATTTTTCTTTAGATTAGATGCACTGTTGTCATTGTGCTTAGCACAGGTACAAAGCCACTGAGCATCATTCTGACATAAGAGCTGGGATTGTTCAGATGAGTCATGGCAACGTGGATCGCTGTGGTGATGGTGTCCTCTGTTGACCTGTTGGTGCAGTAGGCAAACTGATGGAGGTCCAAAGTGGTGGATATACAGAAAGTGGGAAAGAACACATAAACACCTACTTGTAAATGGAAAGTCAGACTGTAAGAAGAATTAACAAATGCTTTGTAATAAAAGGGTGGTAAACATACTTTGTTATGCAATATGTGAGAGTCCTCCAGCGGTACAGTCTGGCAGACAATACGGTGGTTGTCACGTGTGCTCATTATGACACTTCTGCTTATCGACTCAGGAGTTCATTCTAAGATGTATCCTTCTGTACAGATTTATTTTATACAGTGAAATATAAATGCCATTTATTTTATTCGATTTTCTTTTCTTTAATTGAATGTGTTATCAGTGTTATCCTGCAGAGACACTCCTACCAGAGCAAGGTAATTTCCTAAATCAGCCAGCTGTGAATCCACTGAGCTGAGAGAACTTGAGTTTCACATTTATGAGCTGCAATTTTTCCAAAAAATATTCGTCATACAACCAGGGCGTTTCAGAGGTTTTGTTTTGTCTGCTCTGTGTTTATATAAACTCTAAAGTGACCTAAATCTGTTGATCTGACTGAATCGGGAACCAAGTGAATAAAATATGCTACCTTTAAGTACCATCTGTTAAAATTGCAAATCCACATAAGCAGTGTGAAGCCAATTATTTTGTTCTCACATCAGGGGGCTCTTAACTATCTGGATGAGAACGCAATATCAACAAAGTTGTTTTCTCTCACTGGTTCTGAGCTAGAGTTTGAATTGAATTTGATCTTTTTCCCTCTTGTTAAATGCAAAATTAACATTAAACTGCAGATTTGATAAAAGAAGCAAAGGCTTTTCTTTGAAGGACACCCACAGAAACACAAGATGTTTTGCTTGCAGTTAAACATTTGCTTGCCATTAAATGGCACAAAATGAGGTTTAAGTGCAGTTCAGGTTCAACGTGTGAAGATATTCCAGGGTTCCTGTATATGTTAAAGGCAGAGAGTCAATGTTTGCTTATCTGATATGCAGCTCTGTTATGTCTGACCATTTCATTAGCTTTGTTTTGTTTTTCAGACCAGTGAATTAAGGGGCTGGACCAAAGCCCAGTATAACATATATAAGGATTACTTTAATCTTTGATTCATGCAAAGCTACTCTAGTCCAGGACTAAAACAAAAATAATATATGGAGCAAGAAATAAGCATAGTAGATCCCGCTTAATTATAATCACTTCAAAAACATGTTTCAGTTTGCACAATTAAATGAGGGGAACTAGTAAATTCTTACAGACATTACTCAGAATGGTACAATATTGATAAAGTTAATATCTGAGTTCATATATTAATGGCACGGAACTTTGTAATGGTTAGATGACATAACAAAAGCCCCATTCACAAATCTGTAGTGTTAGCTGTGATCTCTCTAATTAGTAACTGTTACATATTCATCTAAATTTAATCCTTTTGCAAATCTGCCTCGTCTGTAATGAGTAGAATAAAAATCCCAAAGGCAAAGTGTGCCAGATGGAAATATTAATCCTGTGTGAATACATCTCTTAGTTGTGTTTCATTTTTGTGTTAATTATTTACTGTCAAGGATTCCTTGGATTCAGGATGTAGAATTACAAGGGTTACAGTTAAACGCTTATGACAGTCGATTGGTTTGTTGCACATATCTGTGCAGTTGTCTTGCTGGCCTCTGACCAGAACGTTGGCCCTGTCTGACATGGACTTGGACGGGTAATCTGTGAGATCAGCAAAATGTAATCTTCTTTAGTCAATGACCTGGGTGGCATTATTCGTGTGGCTCAGTATGACTCAATGTGAGTGTATTTGTGTACGCGTACAGTAATCGTAGTTCATCAGAAATCCATTTTGTATGGAGTAATTGTGAAACACTAACTCTCTGCTTCTAAATACTTCTGTGATTCATTGCCTCCATAAAGGAGGCTGCTCCTACTCTCTTCTCAGTGGCTTGCATACTCAGGTTGCTAGCATGATGTTATACCCTTTTCTCTAAACATTTCTCTGCATTTTCACTGAAGGAGGCGGAGAGGACAAAAATAACTGCATTTGCCTCGAAGATGTGCACAACAAAAGCTGTCTTAAAAAGACAGGATTTGCCCAGAAGGTGCAATAGAACTAATTACTGTCAAGTTTAAGCTGATTTGTGAAGCTTGTTGCAGAAAGTTATTTTCAAATCTAGCAGTGTTACAGCAACGTCATCATTGGTGGTGAATGAAGGGTGTTTTTGGAGACGGCCATCGTGATGTGCCACATTGGCATGTGAAGTGCAGCACTGAGCTTTTTGCTATTGTGATCTTAGCTTATTGAAAACAGAAGACATGAGGACAGGCTGAGAAATGGGAGAACTGGTCAATCGAAAGCAACTGAGACAATCTAATGCTACACAGATCCTGTGTAACATGCAACTGTACATCTGCAACTTGTGCAGTCACCGTTGCTTGTCATTAGAAAGCATACACTATATTCCCTATTTTACTTAGTCTTTAAGTAAATATGTGGCTCTTTAGCTGGTAGATGTTCCAGTATGTTCACCAGAGCTTGGCCAACTACGTCAGTTTGTCTTTTTAGTCTACATTGGGTTTTTAAAGCTGTTATTTGTTCACTGTTGGAGAAAATTGCATTTTAAGTAAGCACTGTAGTGAACCGAAACAATAAAGGTCAGACGTAAACTTGAGGTATGCTGAACAACAGTAGAGAGGCAGACAAGGAACCAGGAAGTAAGTCAAACCGAAGGTGTTATGATTATGTTTTTTTTTTTGTTTTTTTTTTGTAGCACTCTTTATTTTGTCTGGTGTGTCCTTATTTTCTTTGGTATATTAAACAGCTGATTTATGTCTCCCTATTGTAGTGAAAAGTGAAAAACAGTATCTTTTTATTTACTTCTTCTTTATTTACACCACCTCTGCCTTTGTGAACCTCACCTTCTGCACTACTTTGGTAATTAACACTGGCCTGAGTGTTTAGATTCTTTAAATAAATCATTTGAATTCTGAGCTTTTTATGTATCAGCGCCTCCTAATAAGTTTGATCTCTTTTAATTACAGAGGTGAGCCATGGCTGAACCAAACTCCTCCCGCCCCCAAAGGAAGATGTCCACCTCTGGGGAGAGTGTGTACAAGGTGCTAGGTCTGGAGAAAGGAGCGTCTGCAGAGGAAATCAAGAAAGCGTACAGGTAAGCTGGACTTTAGTTACTTCTCTTTATTAAAGTTCTTTTTGTTGTTTTGCCCATATTCTTAATTTTGGACCATTAGAGTGGCTTTGCATTAGGGCTGCCACAAGCAATTATTTTGATAGTCGACTAGTCACCGATTATTTTTGCGATTAGTCGACTAATCAGATCATGCATCCATTGGACGTAAAACCTACAGCTTATTGCACCAGCATGCATCTGCTCTTATATAACTATCATTAGCTTACAGCTTTAAGTGTTTAAGGTATGTGCTAACTAAAAATGAAGACAAGATGATTTTTTAATTTTTAATGAAATTTGCAGATTGTTTCTGTGAAGTTTAATAAACTCCTTGATATCTAAAATATAACGGGACACCGGAGTATATTCTCGAGCATCTCACACTTCTGATAACCAGTTGTCTGCTTGACGTGTATTCAGCTGTGTAAAAACTATAACTTTAATCTCAGCCAAACTGATTTACTCAGGAACAAATAAAATACTAAAAAAAGCCAAACAATAACATTTTAAGTTATCTTAGTGACTTATATATGTTTAACCTGAGTAGCGAAAGACGGCGGTGGGTTTGAAAACGATTTGCCGGGAGTCCGGTGTTCTCACGGGCTCTAGTGAGCCTTGAACCCGGGCTAGGTATCGAGCTGGTGGATAACAGACGTCTCTGAAAACGTCGGAGCGCTTTTGAAAATATGTGGTGTCTTGATAAACTGAGGAGATATTTGAGGTTTACACAGCTACATTCTCGCCTGAAAATATGTTAAACGTTTATTTTGTGACCCAGAAAGAATAATAAGAGTAAAATTAAAACTAAGTAGCTGCCGCCATTGTTGGAAACTGAGCAGGGCCGCACTATAAATTCTGGGACACAGCTTCTTCTTCTTCAGGGTTTAACGGCAGCTGGCATCCTTGTACATGCAGTGCTGCCATCTTCTGTTTCAGTCCGTTATTACACTCTTAAATCCTACTACTTATTCCTGCGTCTTTTGTGATCTTACAAAGCTTCAAACGACGCGTTGACTATTAAATTGGTCATCGACGATTTTGATAGTCGACGTAATCGTGACTAGTCGACTAATTGTGGCAGCCCTACTTTGCATGACTCACAAATTACAGCTCCCAAGTTTCTTTGTCTGCAAACAGAAGGCTTGAACAGCAGGTGGATTCTGTGCTACTACTCTGTTCAAATGTGTTATTTGTGTCCCTGATAGTGTTTACTCATAAGCTGCCAGATAACTAAAGTGCTGTTCAGAAACATTTCTTTACAAGTTGTCTGTTAATTCTGTCTGTAAAAGTGCAGACGACTGACATGAAAGCATTTCAAATGATATCTGTAATGCATTTACTTAAGATTCTTCAGACACTTCAGATTCTTATAATTCAGGAAATAAATAGGGAAAGTGCAAATTGATTAGCTGCCTCAAAATCACAGTTAAAGCTTTAATTTTACTTTCATGGAACAAACAAATAATACTGCTGCTTGTTTACTTTAATGTAGTTTCATGTGTGGGATAGACTTGTGACATTATAGAGTTTTTATTTATTTATTTTTTTAACAGTTTGAAAGTTTCCAGAACCCAAGCTGACATGTTGACATTCCACCTTCTTTGCAGTTTATAACAGTTTACAATCGTTTATAATTTCATCTGACATTTTCATTAAGGTATTTAATGTTATAGTTACGGAGACAACTATCGGATATTATGATTAGTTCCATGGTCAGGCTATTTTCATCAGTTTTAGATAGGAGTACAGTATACAGTCTACAATATAATGTGAAAAAGATTAAGCCAGTCATTAGAGTTGAAAGTGGTGGAAAATAATATGGTTGTAATTTTATGTGTATGTAATTTTAAACCATGACATCCTGGGCTTGAGCCTGTGAGGGAACCATGTGATATTTCTTCCTCACTCACACTTGCAGCAGATTCTTTCTGGCACATTTGGAGCAAACGATCAATAATTTTGTATTTCTTTTCCTTTCTCTCCTGACAGAAAACTAGCACTGAAGTACCACCCGGACAAGAACCCAGACAACCCAGAGGCAGCGGAGAAGTTTAAGGAGATCAACAATGCGAACTCAATTTTAAATGATGAGAACAAGAGGAAGATTTACGACGAATATGGCTCCATGGGCCTTTATGTGTCCGAACAGTTTGGAGAGGAGAGCGTCAAGTACTACTTTCTCATGTCCAAATGGTGGTTTAAGGTTGGTGTGTTTGTGTTTTTGTGTGCAATCTCTGACTTCTAAACTGTTTTCAAACATTCTCGATATTATCCTAAAGAGCTTTGTCTCAGAATACAAAGGTCCTTAACCTGACAGCCCACTGGTACACATAGGCTCAATGTCCAATTAAGCCTATGTGAGAGTAAAGAAATGTATGTCCTGACTTATACGTGCTCTTCTAAGGCAGCACACATCTGTAGTTGGCTACTTCCTGAGAAAAATGCAGACCTGATTCTCCCAGCATTGTCCCAACAACCCAGCCGTGTGTGAAAGTGGCTCAGCTGGATTTACTAAATATATTTGACCATTTTGGGACAAAATGGTTTATGCCTTTATTTGGTAATGTGCAGTGTACTTCAAAAAAATGAGTTAATGTGTACTTAGTGGTAAATATTGTAACAGCAACATATTGTAAATGCAGTTCAAGGTCTGTGTATTAGAAGTCTGGTAGAATAAACTGACCTGCTGTTTGTGTTAAACAGGATTATTTTTGATTTTATAATAATCTGTAACCGTTAACTGAGCTAATAGGTATTTTTTTAGAGCAAAGTGATCAGTTTATAAAGGAGTTTCACACTTGACTAATTTCCCAGCAGCCCGTGCTTTACCAGGCTGATTCCTGATTGGTGGCACTTTTTTTTCTTTCTTTTTTCTTTTTTTTTAATCATGGCTACAGATTATAGTAGGCTAGATCAATCTTTGTAGCGTGAGTACAATGTGACACGTGATCTGGTGTTTTCTTGCTGGTGTGAGCTGTCACCCTCTGCGTCTGCAGAAATGCACCTTTTCCATCTGTGCCTCATAGTCAGTGTTTAGGGATGGATAACAGTACAGTGAGTGCGAACATAACTGCAGTGAATCCTGGCTTTGTGAGGCTCGTAATGTGGTTTTACAGTCCCTGCGCTCAAAAGATGTTCTGTGCCTCTAAAATCCATTTAGGGAAATTACAAATTAAACATTTTTGGGGAGTGTTTTTTTCTTTCTTTCTTTCTTTATGTGATTGTCGTAGATGAATTATGATTGTTACACATTCATGAGTCCTGAATATGGTGACAGAAGCACTGACTGTGCAAAATGACATCTGTAATCTGTTTATAAAGGATTGGATGAAATCCTCACTGTTTGCTGTCAATAATTTGTTGGAGATTAAGATTAAAGTTCTTTTAGATCCTCTGTGTCATATGGCTAAAAATCTGTTTGCATGTTAATCCCTGTAGGGTCTGGTGCTGTGCTGTACATTATTCACTTGCTGCTGCTGTTGCTGCTGCTGCTGTTTCTGCTGCGGGAAGTGCAAACCTCCAGATGACGATGAAAACTACCAGTACGTCAACCCCGAAGACCTGGAGGCCCAGATCAAAGCAGATCAGGACGGGGGTAAGAAAAATCATAATCCAAGGTTATTTAACACTGTTACTGGTACCTTTGGAAACATCTTGCAAGTATTTAATTATAGTTCAGTTGAAACCCAAATAAGATCATTAAAAAATGCTGGATTTGGTTGACATCGCAGGGTCAGTGGATTAGACTATGAAGTCTTTTTCACCAGCCAACCCCCACAGGCCACAGCCTCCATTGTGTGAGGTCTGTGGGCGTAGTTAGGGGGGCAGTATTTAGAAAACTAGCATGCCTCAGGAGACAGCCACAAAGGGAATGGGCAAAGTTATTGAGGGCTTGACGGGTGACAACCAACTGACGCTGACCGCCAAAAGCAGACCACGCAAGACAAATGAGTGTGTGCTGGTGGGCTTTTACTTCCTCTGGTGTGATTATTTGTTGGCTACAATCTCTCTTTCCATCATTTCGGCTCAAGCTGAACTAAATGATGTGAGTTTGGGATGAAATGTATAAATATTTTTCAGTTTTAATGGTTCAGATTTGTTGCACCATGAAAATTTGAGCACACTTGCTCTTCATCAGGTGTCACTTTTATTTATTTTCTCATCAGATTTGCGCTAAATTGTAATTTTTCAATTGTGATCAAGTCTGAATTGGTATTTGTGCATCCAATAGACAAAACAAAACAAAAAGTCATTTTTATGATTTTTTTTTTTTTTTTACTTGCGTCATAGAGGCAAAAAATTGTAGCCACCAGTTATTAAATGTCAACCACTTTGATAAAGTCATCCAGTAAATGTTCTCAGGTAGAATATGAGCCTGAGGCTGTGTGCATGTGATGTGGAAAGTGGAATCAGTGCTTGTACAAATTTATTCTACACAGAATCATTATGACAAACATGAAAAAATTGTCATGTCTTTCTTCTAAAGTTATTTTCTGCAGATTAATCTGCTGATGAGTCTAGTTTGTTTTATTTTTCACCCCCCTCCAGTTTAGTTGTGATCACTCTTGAAGAAATCTGTGACATGTGCTTTTCAGAAACTATTCAGAAGTGTTAATAAATGGAGTAAGACCTGAAGTAAACAGTGTGCAGAGACCAATAGTGCTGACAGCTCAAGCTTTGATTAGACTCCAGACAGCTGGAGACACTCGGGTAGTCATTGCTGGTATATTTCTTTGAAGTCTGCTTGAAATTTGCCATCTGGGGCACGTACACAGTTGGTGCATTGTAATTTAAAGTCCTGCGGGGTCACAAGAAATTGGCCAGCATACAGACATCCACACTGACCCAAGCGGGCTCACAGATGCAGAAAGTATAATCAAGGCCTTAGAAAAGAAGGGAAAAGGGCATTTAATGACATTAAGTGACGTGGCAATGCCAATTTGTAGATCTGTTTAAAAAGAAATGCTGTAAATTCTGCAAATATTTCTGTTGGATGTGGCTGTAGAGTACAAGAAGCTACAAACGCCTCTCCTGCGGCTCTGGCTCGTTTCATTAAAACTGTTAAACTGTTTCTTCATGATGTAGCACTTTTCTTTCAGCAGGCCTGCTGAAGTGGGGACTTTTCTGTGTACACATTTTACAGAATGACCTGTCTTTGCTCGACTGTGTTAAAATCTGAACGTGTGATAAAGCTTCAAAGCATAACGAATGCATAAACTGTAACATGCTGAGGTGTTTGTTTATTTCTTTATTTATTGCTTTTAAATTGAGCTTTTCTTTAAAAAAACAATTTTTACTTCTTGCTTTCTAGAGTTTAAACACAAACTTTAATAAATAAATACAAAAATCAAAGTCAGCTCTAAGGTCTCTGTTGCATCATCAGTGGATTAAACATGCTCTTATGCTTCAGGATTCGTGTTTTCATGCTCCAATCCAACAGGTAACACAGTAATCATAGGCCAGCCTACATCTAATCTGGGTCCAGAAACCCCAGAAGGAAAGAGCATGCCCATCCCCCTGCCTATGCCAATGCCGCCACCTGAGCCCCAGTCGCCAACTTCAGTCAACCCAGTAGTGGAAGATAGACCTGGGGAGAGCGTACCAGATTTAAAATGACTTGTAAGAGCCACGTCTACTGCTTTTTTTAAAAAAATGTTCTTTTGTTTTTTTTTTATTTTTTTATGTGTCACGTTGTCATCCATCCATGTTGTCACGTAAACAAAGCCGTCTTGGCCCATCCTCACCCATCTTCACGCTCTGTGTTGCATGTCCGCTGCCTGCCTGGCAGCACGCAGCTTCTGCTTACTCACTCATCCGTTTAAAAAAAGAAAAGAAAAAACTGGTCCTGCTGTCCACTTACCATCGTCATGCACATTCACTGCATCAGTCACTGTGTTGTTCTAGTCGTCTTGCACCTGCATGTCTCTTATTCCTTACCCGTGTCACATTAGGTGCTGTCATAACGTGAGCATGGTGATGTCGTGTTGGTGGCACTTTGTACAATATTGTTGTGTGCTCATTATTTCTGCTTGTTGTCAGATGATACGATTATGGGATATTTTTAGCATTTGTCCTGTGAAAAGGGAGGTCCAAATTAAGTTATTCAGTATTATATCACATTCACCGAAATGTGAAAGTTAACTTTGCACAGCATTACATTTGTATGATGGGGAAAAACAAACTGATGACCCTTTTTCCCCTCTTGTAATAGCTTTGTTCCCTTTGGCTAATTTATAGCTTGCTGTTTAAAACATAAAACTAGTTATATAGATAACTTGGATATTCTTGAAGTAATTTCCAGGTCTATTGTACGATAAGAACGTTTTTAAAGGTAAGTTCCCCTAAAACCTACCGGTAAAATAAGAGATTTGCTTTATCTTAGAATAAGGCCTTACAGTAGGGCAGAAGAGTTATACCTTATTTATTTATTTCATGCTCCGTATGTCAATGTTTGGCTTAATTTTGAAAGTGTGCCTTTGTCTTCTACAGGAAAGTGATGGTGTGGTTAAGCCTCAACTAGCAAAAGCAGGAAGGTAAGATACAAAGGATGATGATTTTAAAAGTGAAACTTGGAATATAAACAGTTGGTTTGAACATACTGAGAAAGTGGTCTGTGTAACTTAATTAGTGGTTGGGCTTTCTAACTTATGGTTGGGTTGCACAGACTAACAGCTTATTTTGTTCATTTCTCAGGGTCATTTTGATGTGGCTATTCACAGCCATTAAATATTAACTTTTAATTCCTTGATTTACAGTACAGTGTTAAATCTACTGTGTGGGCTGTAGGCCTGCTAATGTAGATGGATACTAGTTTTCTCTTGCTTTTGAAGTCTTTTTTTCTCCCCCTCAGTAAAATATTTATTGGCTCCAATTCCAACATAAACATCTCAGTTTCACATGTGTTTGCAGAGCAGTGCAGACACACCAACACAAGTATTGAATCAAATGTCCGTAACAACAAGGATACCAATACTATAAATTAATTTAAATTGAATGTCTAGAGTTAGGATTACACTTTTGGATTAGGTGGAAGCGATGCACTGCTATTATTGGCTATGCAAATAATAGCAGTGCATTATGTGCATAGCCAGAGCGTGGTTAGGTTTACGTTGTTAGATAAGGTGTTTGTATGTGTCCTACATACACAGTGGAAAAAATAAAATAAAATATGAAAAGCTCATTCTAAGCAACCTCATAGTTGGAATTTCACTTACTTGTCTCTGCAGCAGTATGCGCTAAGGTTGGATATACAGTTGCCAAGACTGGAATAAAAGACAGAAGCTTCTTGAAGTATGATTAAAATTGTAATTAACCTGATATAGCTGTTTTTAATCTGATTTTGACTTCCTCTTTTTCCCCCTTCAGCCTTCTGCGCCCCTCTTATGACCCAGCCACATCTGACTGCTGCCAGCGACCCAGAGAGAAACCAGCCCGCTGTCACCAGCCAACCCACAGTTCAGTCCTGATCCACCCAGACCTACCTGAGCCACAAAACAAACCCTGCCAGGTGGGCACTGAAATGCTCCCGGCTCCCTTCATGGAACTTAAAATACGGAGGAGTATTCACGCAGATTAACCTACTAGATGCTACGAGCGTCATGGAGGATAATTTCAGGCCAGCTATTAAGGCCACAAGCCATCCTCTAACAAGTCTCCTCTCTTCTTCCACCTTCACACATGTCCAGCCTGGGCTGGATGTGACCTTGATAGCAGTCCAGTTATCCAGGGCTAGGCTTAAAGTCCATCTCTTCTGGTCATTCCATTCTAACCAGTAAAGGTCTGACACTGGCCAGGAAAATTGCAAAAATGGGGACATGAGGACCGAGAGAAAAAAAAAAAAAAAAAAAAGTCACTTAGAGGTGGCTTTGATTGTTTACCTGCTATCCAAACCGGGACTGGAACTTATTACCTTTTTTTTTTTCCTGTCACAATCTTAACCACCTCCCATCATGTTGGACTCCATTGGTCACCAGCAGGAGCACTTATTTTCTGTTTTCCCTCGTTAACCTGTCTAGGAGTTGCCCTCTGAAGAAACCCATACACGTTGGTGGTAAATTCATTGCCACTCTTTGTGTGTTCATATCAGTGGCAAGACAAGAACTACACATTTCTTCTTCTTCGTGAACAATCGCATTTAGTTAAATGTTGCATTGTCGTCCTCTAATGTCTCAAACTAGTCCCATCGATGGTTGTGTAAAAAAAAAAAAAAAATTAAAATAACCTTCAGAGGCGGCAGGAAGTCTAACAGATGCTTCACAGTGTAAAAAGTTTTCAATCAGGACACTGTTACATTTCATTGCTTTAACAATAAATGTCTGAGCCTAATCTTTGAGCTTCGATCAGGAGTGGACTTGACGCTTCCACCCCGGCGCGCATGCAACTTGTACGGCTGCATGCCTCTTCTTGTACAGCACTGGAACTCACCTCAAACGACAAACATGGGACAACTGCTGAGCTTGCAGACATGCAAACTGTAAATGAACACGAGCCCTTATGACATCATGTGCCACCCTCAGCGGGGAAAAAAGTACACCCCTCCCAATAATAATCTGCTGACTGAAATGGACAATTACAGATGCCATAGTCTTTTAACTAGAAATAACTTACAATTATGTTTCTGTTAGATTTATTTTTTTTACATATATATATTGCGCTCATTCTTGTGTTGCAGTCAGATTATTCGGTAGACCAAAGCCGACAGCTTCATGTAGCCCAGGCCGATAGTTTCTAGAAATGCCATTTGCTCTGTAAGCCACGGTTCAGATTGTCAAAGCTGTGTGTATATTATGCATTTCAGTCTATGCACCGTGTCAGACGGGTCTGTTGCCATTTTTCTTTTTTTATTGTACCTCTTACATTCAGAACTGCAGAAACCCTGAAAGTTACTTGATGATCTATGAACTCAGCTCCAGATTCACTAAGACTAGATTGCAGGGCAATATCTTGATTTAATTGCACCACTATTACTTTCTGTTTGGGGATGCTTTGGACATTTATTTGCAGCCTTTAAAAAGAGTAATGAGCAAGCAATCAACCATCTTTACTGCAAATTTCAGGCACTCGCCCTTTAACTGCAGGACTGATCCTTACTGATCTGTTCTGAGTTTCTGGGCAGGAAAGTCCTCCTTTATGTACTAACCTGACCCTGGCAGCGCTGTACCTTCAAGAATAATTGCAGCAGTGACTAAAAATACAAGCCCCAAATGCACTCACTGTTGTCTATTATTTTGCAGAATCACCCAGGAATACTTTGTCCAAAGTAATTCAATGCATGAGCACGATTGATTAAATCTAACCTGAAGCATTCGGCTCTCCTCTTCATCTTCGCTCAGTGTGCACACTTGGCATCGCTCTTCCTTCATGCTTTAGTGAATCTGGATCAGTGTTTGTGTTGACACACCTTGAATTGCACAATAAATACAGACACTACAGAGATTTTTGGCTTCATCAGTTTTATACACATTCTTTGAGTCAAACACACACTTTTCCTCTGTATTGTTTTTGGTTTCATGTTTTTTTTTTCCTCTTTTAGATTTTAGTCACATTTTCATCCATCCTTTAATTACAGTTGGTCATTCAGTGTGTCTGCACTTTTAAAGCTGCAGCTAACATTTATTTATTGCTTTTTGCTTGCATTTAATGTGAGAAAATGGTAAGAAATATCCAACACTAGTTTCCATTATAGATTATTTCATCCAAAATCTGGAGGCAAAGACAAAGAAAAGCGCAGTTGGCAAATTATTTCAGCTCTTAATCTGGGACACCAGAAACTTATTGAGTCACTGCTATCGTTGACATGCTAATGTCGGTGTTGTCCAGCTCAAAATGTCAGTGGATCTGCTCATGACAAAGCTAATTGCTTCTAGATGGCAAATGATTTAATTGCTTTCCCTACGGGTGATTTGATAGATTTAATGCCATCTAAGGTTGAGACGTGAGGATTACTAATGATGTAATGTGATTTTGGTGAGAGTTTGAGCTGCCAGCATTTTCCATGAATCATCCACTTTGCACTGATTTATTGACTTGTCTGCAACTGATTTTCTTCCTTGACTCAAAAGCTGTAATGGAAGACAGATGAAGCCCAATAAATAAGCAATTTACTTCAACAAAAGCTCAAAACACAGAACACATTGTGTTAAGCATTATTCTGCTACATCTCCATGGATGGATGAATAGATGGCTTTGGGCGTCTTCTGAAATGACAAATAAACTTTTTTGTAAAGAAGTAGTTCAACATTTTGGGAAATCTGTTTTAAAAATGTATTTGCTTCAATGCTTTCTTGCCATCAGACTGTAACTAAAAGATGGACATCGCCACCTCAGCGTCAACCTTTGTGTTAATGAAGGCTTGAGCCGAGGGGTTTATCTGTTTTTGCCATTTTTATGTTTTGAAACTGTGCATGATGAATGAGGGGTGGGTCTGACTAAAAAACCAATGACATTGCACAATCATAGGTTAGCAAATTGTCAATTACAAAGTAAAGCAGCCTCTGGTTTGTTAATGAGGTCACCACTTACAAACTGGACCCAAAATTAATATGTGGAACTAGCGATCGAGGCCACGTGTTTAATCTGTGAGTTTACAGATTAAAAGAGCGTAGAGCCATTTCCTTTAGACGTCTATACGGCGCCGTCTCGGATGGCAGCCTGTCTAGCATGCTCTCTACAGTTGAAAATTACTTTGAGCATGTACATGACAAAAGAATTTCCCTCGGGATAAATAAAGTTATTCTTATTCTTATTCTTATACAGTTGTGAAACCAGAGTTGCTGCCCCCTGTTGGCCACTAAATGAATGACGTGTTAAGGCCCTTCACTGGTGTTTTAAAATGGTATTGATGAAACACGAAATGCACATTTCCCAAAATGTTCAACTCTTCCTTTAGTAGTGCATGCATTTTAAAATGGGGATGTAACAATTTTGAAATTGATACTTGGCTTTTTTTACTGCTTAGTCTCTAATTTAAATAAAAAACGATATTTTACTCCCATGTTATTTTTAGATTGTTTTAACGTTTTCAAAGCTCAAGCATTGTTTACTGACATCATGTGGAAGCTGTTCAGTTGTTGTCATGTGGAGCGTTACAGTCCTGTTTAGAGTACTAATGCTAGTTGGTCTTTTTTGTTTGTTTGTTTTATATCTGTGCTGGCCAAAACTATAGTTGCATCTAAATTCGGCTTCTAAAACTCTTCTGTATTACCCGGTGTGTTATAATAAATGAATGCAGAGCTACGTGTACGACCATATTGTGAAAAAACAAACCAGCTTTGATAAGTTTTTATCAGTCACTTTATATCTGCTCTCTTTATTCACATATCCGCTTGTTTCTGAGTGAAACCGTCTGCATACTTGAAGGTCGTTTGATTTCATGTCATAGTTGTTTTTAATCCATAATAACATCCAAAAGTGAAACGGAGCACTTCATTTTCATTTATTGCTACATGATTAGAGTTTAAGCATGATGGTGAGCACTCAAAGTCATACTGTTTAGTTTTTTAAACACCATAAAACAGCAAAATTATTATTTTTTTTAAATTCTTACTATTAGGCGACATGTTTTATGAAAGGATTTAACAGAATTGCTTACCCTGATGTTTGACGCTAACATGTCAGCATGCACTGTTTGTGTGGTGTCCTCGGGATTCCCATATACTTGACCAAACCTATTCACCTAGGGACCATTTTTGACCCGAGGACACCAAAGGGTTACTACAACCACTGGCGTATGCTAAAAACAATTAGCATGGAGCTAATTTCTTTTTGTGGATAAGCTGAGTGGTTGAAAAAAAATGTTGCATTCATCTTTATTAAGAAGAAGAAATTTAAAAGAAAGTGAACAAATTTAGAAGAATTTGGATAAAGACATTTTTGGATGAAACTGGGGATTGATAAATAGGAGAGCTGACTGTTGTGGTTCCCTGTGGACCACATGTAAAATTTATTATAGAAACCAAATAAAACAACAGGATTTTATAACTTCTAGTGTGCAACTTTGTCTTATGTTTGTGCTTGCTTAGTAAATTATGTCAAGGGTTACACTTTTAGTTTTTTAGCACCACTTAAGAAAATAAGATGCATAAAGCTACTTTCAGCTTGCTCCCTGGCCACAAGGGGTCGCCACAGCAGGTCGCGTCACGATTTGTGTTTATTAAGTTATGTTGGCTTTTGTTGTTGTTGTTGTGGTGTTTTTTTGTTTTTTTCAGGCTCTTCCCGATGCAGTAAATTTAAAATAATACTTGCAAAAAAAATGGTGATAATTGAAAATACAGAAAAAAGGAAGTAATTGAACCATTAGTGAATAATAAAGAGCAATTCATTGTCATCAGAGCCATCAATAGATAATGAAACAGCTGCAAACGGTACCAAGAGAATAGCATGTGTGGTGGTGCTGGTGTTGACAACCATTATCACGTTAATAAACACTAAAGCAAAGCTTATATGGTAAATGAATGAGAGCCCAGTTGCATTTGGTGTTCGTAAGGGTGCAGGATGGGTTTTATTTATTTATTTATTTATTTTTTAATAAATAAAAAGTTTGTTGACAGGAAGGTAATCACAGAACAGTCACACGGAGGTCTTCAGCTTTAATCCCTGTGTTTGTATGTTTGGCTCACTCTGCAGCAGCCCTCCACTCCAGACTATTAATAGTCCCGTTAGCCCATTAGCAGCTTAGTCCTGCCGACTCCATTCTGTTGATTAGCAAATACTTCAGGGTTTTTTTTTTGTTTTTTTTTTGTTTGTAATTTTTTTGTCTGTCCCTGGGAACAGACCTCACTGCTGTATGCTGACAGGCTGAAGGCCACAAAGGGGTCTCTGGGTCACATTGTGAACGAGATCAGGCTTAGATTCTGCATGAGTAATCAATGATAGTTTACCAGGTCAGAGCCTAGCATGAAAGCATAAAAGTGATTGTAAAACAGTTAATTCATAGTTACAGTGTCAGACAGTGACAAAAAGAACATACACAATGTCCCGCCTCAATGTGCAGATAGTATACAGTGAAATAAATACAGATTCAGACTGCTTCATACATTTATAGACTTTACTATTCTTAATTTTAGGCCAGTAGTCATCTTTCCTCTGCTCTTTAACATGACTGCATTAATAAACTTCACATCTTTAGTATTTAATATTAATATTCACAACACATTACCAGTACCTCCTCTTTGACTCCCATCACCCTTTGGAACACAAACTTGGAGTAATTAGGACCCTACACCACCGGGCAGAACATGTTCCCTCTAAGCCTGAAGGAAAAAAGAAGGAACACACACATGTAAAGGAAGCACTCAAAACGTGCGGCTATCCTAAATGGGCGTTCTTAAAGTCAGCAAAGAGGCACAGAAAAGAAGACCAGACACCAACGAGGGAGGATAAGAAGGACAGACGCAACAACATTGTCATCCCCTATGTAGCCGGTGTATCAGAAAAACTTAGGAGAGTTTTCTCCAAGCATGACATCCCGGTGCATTTCAGACCCAGCAACACGCTCAGACAAAAACTGGTTCACCCGAAAGACAAAACGCCAAAACACAGACTTAACAATGTGGTGTATGCTGTACAGTGCAGCGAGGAATGCCCAGACCTCTACATTGGAGAGACCAAACAGCCACTTCACAAGCGCATGGCACAACACAGAAGAGCCACCTCCACAGGACAAGACTCAGCAGTCCATCTGCATCTTAAGGATAAAGGACACTCTTTCGAGGATGCCAATGTTCACATTTTGGACAGAGAGGACAGATGGTTTGAAAGAGGAGTGAAAGAAGCCATCTATGTCCACTGTGAGCGACCATCTTTGAACAGAGGCGGGGGTTTACGACACCAACTCTCTGCCATCTATAATCCAGTTTTGAGATCCCTTCCCAGACGCCTTAACGCCCACTCACATCCTGGGCCATCTGACCTCAGGAATTCGCATGATAAGGTGGGGCCAGGTTTCACAATGAACACACCCGAAACTCTGGCTGATTGGGACCCACACCCAGTTTCACACCTTGGCTCAGGCGATTAGAAGATCATCAGGGGGTCCTTTTGTCCCTCTGTGGGGGGATACTCCCACTAGGTTTATATCTGGGACTCTCCACCATTTGACCTTAGAACTGAAGAAGCTTCTCGGATGAGAGGTGAAACGTCTTCAAGTAAACTTAAAGAAGTCCAGACGCTTTTCTTTGCAAGCTCCTTTGAACACATTACTTGATTTTTCTGATCACATTTTGCCCTCACATTAGTTAAAATGACTTGAGTGGTCCATAACATGATGTTGTTGTAGTTGTAGTAGTAATCAGTCATAGTCTGTTAAGTTTAAGCCCCAAAAAGAAATTCCTCAGTTGTAGTCACATCCCTGCTTTGATGTCCAAGCTACTGTATAAATGTTATATAATCTGAGGTTTTCTTGCACATTTGACGCAGATATTCAATAAATGCTTTCTCCTGAGGCTGAGGGTGCTGAGGGTAAACAGTAGATGGCGTTCTTGAGTCCGTTATCTATTCTCTGACTGATATTTCTGTATTTATAGAGTTTAAATGCCCTGTAAGCCGTTGTTTGTTTGGAGAGAGACGCTTGGCCAGTGATTCTGTTCAGCTTTTTATTAGGATCTGGTTACTGACAGACTTTGTTTTTTTCTTCTTCTGCCTCTCATGCTTGAAGACTCAGTTGCACACCTCACATTTATATATTTAGTAGAGTGGAAAATGAACATTAAGTTAAGAACCAAACTAAAATTTTAACTTCATTAGAATTTCTTTTAATATTTGAACCATTTGGTACATTTAAAAAAAAAAAAATGTTGACTTCTTACTGAATTGAATGTCAAGAAACATAAATCAGCCGTGGGGGGAAAAAATGCTTTAATGTGTTGACTTGTACCCAGCTCATTATTTAGCAAAGCTTTGCTTGTTTGTTTTTAGTGGTTTCGATATTAAATATCTTTGATTAAATTATATTTTCACACTTTGCTTTGCTCCAAATAAGAAGGAGGCTTGTTGGAAAAATACAGCACAACAAATACTCCGACTTTCTGACTAATCTCCTGGTGAGATTACTCAGAAAGTTGGCTGAACAGAGATGTTGCATACTCAGCGTGTTCTGCAGGAACAAACAGACATCTAAGTTGAGTAATGCTTCAAGCTGTTTATGCCAGCATGCTAATCACCTGAAACTTTGCTGTCACAGGTTGCATTATGTCACCAGGATCCCCTCTGAAGTATCAAACTTCAGAAAAATAGAATAATTTGAACCCAGATACCGAACCCTGCTGTGATCCCCTGCCACTCCCAGACTTTCAGGAACGCAGTTTAGACAGTAACCCAAGCCAGAACAAACTGAGGAGCTAAAAATACCAACAGAGGGACAGCCTGGCTGCTGTGGGCCTGAGGTGTGTGGGAGGGTCTTTACATGGGCTTCAGGCAAGCTGGCTGTGGCATAAAGTGTTGGACAACTGGGGTTAGAAATGGCGCAACAGCTAAGTGGAAAATACTAAAACCAACTAACTTTACAGCCATTTGAGAGTAGAAGGGTGGAGCTTCCTGACGTCTTTGACATCTTCCTCACCACTGGAGGTGATGAGCTTTGCTCTCAGCTTTAAGCACCCGACAGCAGGCAGCTCTGGGCCCGGTGCTGGAAGCGGAGCAACCATGGAGAATCTGGAAAAGCAGCTGATCTGCCCCGTCTGCCTGGAGATGTTCTCCAAACCTGTGGTCATCCTGCCCTGTCAGCACAACCTCTGCCGCAAGTGTGCCAATGACATCTTCCAGGTGAGACTAAAAGAAAACAGGAGACGACCTTCTGGGTTCTTCAGTATTCAGCGATTACACTGTTAGTTTTAAAGGTTTTAGATGGATTTCCCCTTTATCTACACTCATCCTCAGAGTCTGCTGTGAGCTTAGATTCACACTACAATGTGATAGAGTGAAAACCCAAACAGACACCATTTATTTTGTTCTAGTCCACTTCCTTGTTAGCAGATAGTATCTGTATATTAAATATGCTTTTGAAATTTAGAAATCACATTTAGTCATTAATCAACACCAACAGCAACCTAAACTCAGAGGCTTTTTCTAATGTAAAAATATTTCTTTCTTTTAGCTGTTTCTTTACATCAGGTACGAGAATCTATGAAAACATAACCCCAATTTTAGCCAAACTACATTAGCTCCCTGTTAAATATCGTACAGATTTTAAAATTCTTTTGTTCACTTTTAAAATTCTGAATAATTTAGCGCCCAGTTATCTTTCTGAACTACTCCACTTATACAATCCCATCAGAGCACTTAGATCATCCAATCACAGGCTCCTAGCACAACCTAGGTCTCGAATGAAGTGGAGAGGTGACCGGGCCTTTGCAACCATGGCACCCAGACTCTGGAATAACCTCCCTGTTCATATTCGTACTGCCGAGTCTCTCCAGTCTTTTAAATCACGTCTTAAAACTTATCTTTTTACTTTGGCTTTTGATTCTAACTAGTTGGCTGTTCTAGCTTGTTGTGTTGTTACCTATTGTTTGTTGTCCTGTTTTATTGTTTGTTTTAATTGTCTCATGTTTTTACTGACTGTGAAGCACTATGGTCAACACTGTTGTTTTAATATGTGCTATATAAATAAATTTTGATTTGATTTTGATTTGATTTGATCATATTTTATATGCAAATACATTTTTATTTTGACCTACAAAATGTAATTTAGGGGCACAAACATTGCAGTTAAATGGCCAGACGTTACGACACACCTAACATCTGGCTCATGGAAAGTGGATCTGTGGCTGAGCTGAGGCCTTGACTGACAGTGTCAAGGCCAAATGTGGCCTGTGGAAAACTGCAGATGTGGGTCACATTTATTGCCATCTGGCTATAACTGTTTAATATAAGTTTAATATAAGTCAAAGCAGAGTCTTCCTCTCTCTACACTGATACTGGGTTCATATGTGCAACCAAACAGAAATGCACCAGAAAGCAGTCTGAAGCAGTTTGTTTCTTTTCCCCTCTTAAATCCAGTCAGCTAATCCTCTGTGGCATTCCCGCGGTTCCTCCAGTGCGACGGCCAGTGGCGGTCGCTTTCGCTGTCCGTCGTGCCGCCATGAGGTGGTGCTGGACCGCCATGGAGTCTATGGCCTCCAGAGGAACCTGCTGGTGGAGAACATTATCGACATCTATAGACAGCAGGAGTCCTCCAGGTGAATGACCCAGCGAGGGAGGGTTGAAAGAAGGGGTAGTAACCCAGGCAAATGATTCTTTTAGTGAACTTTTTAAGTCATCACATGTACATATTTGAGGGTCTTCAGGGGCACACTAGCATTGTAGTGATGCCTCAATACAGCCACAGGATTGCTCTGGTAAAGCTCTGCCTCTTAATTAATAAAGTCTAAGCAGAATTGTTTTTTTGTTTTGCAAATACCAGATACAATGGTGTGGTGGAGATAAAATACTCAGTTTGAGACAGTTTTTTCTACTCTTGCTTCTGTATGACGTCAATGAGAGGGTACTAATAATGCGCTCATCTCAGGCCCAGACTCAGTGGCTGGAATTACAGAAGCCCCACCCACCTACTAGTCAACCTTCTATTTGCAAGAGCCGGCCAATCAGGAGAGGGTTGTTTTGAAGGGAGAGAATCTGAAACAGCTTGTTCAGTCTTTGAATGCACTTCTCCAATAATATTTGTTAGTTGTATTAAACCAAAATTAAGTAATTGTACCATTGGACACCCAAGACAACCTGTTTTTATTTCTTGTGACTCACCTTCCTGTGTCTTCCTCAGAAACATTTATCTCATTAAACCAATCCTGATTCACTACTAACTGCCACGTCCAATCCAGGTAACTCACAAAAGTTAATCAGGGCAAGTTCATCCAACTAATTTATTTTATATTACATTATAATTATGTAATGAGATTAATACAAATCTAAGTAATCAGAAGGATCATTAAATTAAACATTATGCTGATTGTAAATCTTGAAATTCTTCGTTCATCGTTTAAAAACACAAGCATGTTCATTGAGTGTGCACTTAGCTGTGGTAATGAGTGACTGCCTGCAGAGAGCAGCATCGTATTTTATTGCAGCAGGTTTGTGGGTTTGCATGTTTGTCAGCAGAGCAGAGGTGATGTATGCATATACTGTATGTTGTGTTCTTGTTCATTGTGGCTGATATAAAGTATATTTAGCAGTAATGACAAAGCCATGCGTGCTTACATAATCAACGTAATCATAATCAAATAAACAACAACATTGTAGTGTTCATTTTTGGGTTATTTGTCTCCTTTATTTCCAGAGACATATTTAAAGACAAAATCAAGCACAAGTCACTCAGTTTTGAAGTACAGACTAAAATATGTTAGCCAGCCTTGAGACATGTGTTGGTTTTATATTTTATTGTATTTTCTTTATTGCTATATTAATACATTTTGATGCACAGGTTGATGATCACAGGAGAATGATGTGTTGTGTGCACAAGGAAACATGTTGGAGATATGAAGAGTAACAAGAAACATGTGATGCTTTCGCTGTAGTAACAGATTGTTACAGATTGTTGCAGGTAACACATTCGATTTTTAATAATAGGTAGACAGAAAGATGTTTAATATTTAGATTTTGGCTGAAGAAACACAAATTCTGAACAAGGTCTAAAAGTAGAGTCGTTTTTAATAAGTGTATCAACCAGAATCAGTTATCAAATATTTCCCCAGCATGACTCATGTGGAACCTGATACAGTAACTGTTCCACCTGAGTATAACCAATACCCGAGCACTGTAGAAATGACAGTATGACAGTTGTTTCCACATGCATGCACTTTGTATAAAAAGTAAAGCGTTTCAAGCAGAAGCCTCTTTAGTACATCTGCTCTCCACACTTACCACAACAGATCATCCTCAGTGTAAATATGCCTCTCAGAATAGAAGCTGAGTGAGTCAGTGATAAAAAAGAAGAGCGACAGTAGGACAGGAGTCCCCTCTTTATCCGTGTGGGTTAAAATAGATGTGATTGTTCACACGGATGTTCACAAATCTTTTGTAACTTGTGGTTTTCTCATCATTTTTCACATGCGAAAAAAATCACAACTTAATCATCGTTTCTGTCAGAGATGCCTGCGTCAGAGTACAAAGGACAGTTTATTTCATTAAATTTAGCTGTTGTTTCTCGGAAGCTACGTGGCACCAGAGTTATCCATGTCCGAGTCAGCTTCTTTTTTAAATGAAATGTCTGGCAGTGATCAATCTGGGAGGAGAATGATGTCAAATCACATGCGCAAAAATAAAGGAGACAGCAATGATAATGAGCTTTATATGCATACACTATTCTTGTATATATTAAAGCTATAATAAAGGAAACCAGCTGAGCTGTAAGTGAGCAGTGACATTCCTGATTTGCAGGTGGCAAAGGGACAGCTGCCACCTCTGGCAAAATCTTTATGCAGTTCTTCCATCATCCACTGACGTCAAAGTACGTCAGTGATAACAGAAGTAAACAAAGCTGCTTCAACAATACAGACAATGATGCCAAGTCTTGTGCATGCTATGCATGGGAATGAGATTAAAAATGAGCCAAGTTTCCTTTTAGTCACATTTTAAGGGTATTAAAAATGATGGCTAACAGCTTATAATAAAGAGCTACTTTGGATTATTTTGTAAGTGAAACACTGGTTTTCATCTGAACTTTCTATGTGATTTACTGTGCAACTGCCTTTGTAGCTGCAGGCTATCTGCAGGGGTGGGATGTTAAATTTAAGACATTTCTTACAACATTATTTATATTTACTGTAATGGAGTTTAAGACATTTTAATTACAGGCTGCTTTAAGTTAAAGATTGACTTAAAATATACTTTTTTCACTGCTAATATGTTAAGGTAAATATTAAAACTGACTACAAATGGGTGTGATATTGACAGAAACCTGTTACATAAACCTACCAGGCTTTTAGGTCCACATCCAAATTTCCCTGGAGCAATCCTTACATTAAACATGATATTTTTTTTGTATCTTGCAGACTTGTTAGCATGAAGCCAGAGCAGCAGCAGCAGCAGCTCATGTGTGAAGAACATGAAGACGAGAAGATCAACATCTACTGTTTGTCCTGCCAGACGCCGACCTGCTCCATGTGCAAAGTGTTCGGACAGCACAGAGACTGTGACGTGGCTCCGCTCGGCACCGTCTACATGAGACAGAAGGTGAAGGATGGTTACAGCATACAGTTTCTACTTCACGCCACTTCACGCCTGACTAAACCAAGTTGTTTTCGCTCTCCTACCTCTCCTTTTAACCAGTCTTTATTCTAACTGGCCGACCCTTGCAAACAGAAGGTTTAAACAACAGGTGGATGATGCTCGTATATTATAAATATCATGAAAAATGACATTATAGTGCAAAGAGTAGGAAAAATACTTTTTAAACGGTCTGACTAGATCCACTTTAAACTCGCTCATAGCACATCACTGACAATTAAGCACTACTGGACATTCCAATCTCCGGTTGCCTAGGTAACCCTTTGATGTGTTTACCACACTGTCACATTTCACATGGTGTACTTCACTGTTGCTTCAGTCGCTTGCTTAAAAGTTTGGATCTGTACACTTTGTTTCTGCAGCAGTTATTTTACATAAAGTTGACTGTCACCGATGTCAGACTTTCTGTGGTCACAAAATCTATAGAGACACGTATGCCTTCAATACTTTACTAATTCACTGCCCCCACACATTGAAATGTATGTTAAAACATAAAGCGCTCTAAATGAATCCCCTCAGCATCACCAGTACAAAACTTATAAAATGAATCATGATAAAATAGAACTGAAGTCAACCAATGTGTATCAATGAAGAAGAAGCAGCTCAGGGTGGAGGGGATGGCAGCCAGCTTAAGAAAAAAATTAAATGAGCTAATTACAATTTATACATTATCTAACTATGAAGTTAGACATAAGAAGATCACAGATAATCCAGTCAGCTTTCAAAATAAAACACTGCTTGCTGATATAAATGCCCCATCTTTGTTTTCCCAGGGTTCATTTGTGATTCTCACCCCTTATTTCCATCTCATACTTTAAATGAGCTCAGTCTTCTTTTACCTTCATTTAAGTTTATTTTCAGCTTAGTTGCAGAGAGCCCTGCTCCGAGAGCTTGGGCTTGTTTAAAGGTCAAGTCACCACAGAGTTGGTAAAATAGTTTCTACCATGAAAAATACAGGTAGGTGTGTTCTTACGATGACCTTTATCTTCCAGCATTTTTTATCTTATTTCTATTTTTACATTTTTCTTCTTCCTCCTCGGCAAGATGCACACCGGCTCCCACTGTGGAAACCAGTTAATGACTAAAAAGAGGAACACAGCAACTGTTAGGATGTGAAAATTTAAGACATTTTTTAACCTCAATTTTGATTATTCTGATCAAACTTAAGACCTTACATTATAAATGACTTTGTGTTTATGATGCAGCTAAAATGAGACCAAGAGCTGACTGATCGAATACCCAGAGCACACGAACAGCATACATATAACCACTAAAATCAAGGCTTCAGTACATGTGCATGATCATCTGTCCATCTAAACATCAGTGGCATTGCTCTGTGCACAGATTAAAAGTGCAACTTCTGTTTTTCAACACACAAAGTCACACAAAGACAAAGTGCAGCAGTTTTGTCATGCAGATGGCAGCAGCAGCAGCGTCCGGCATGTTATCGAGCAGTTGGCTTTGTTGACATTTCAGTGCCGGCCTCTCCATCTCTCACTCTGCATCTGATTCACTCATCTGAAATTTAGATGAGGCTCCTGAAAGTTGTTGATTCCCCATCTTTGTGCAATCTGAAAAACAAAAAAGTTTGGTGATCTCATTTGGCCGGCACAGAAGCGAGAGTGTTTGTTACACGAGCAGCTCATTGAATCGCACTCTAACTGTAAAGTGGCTATAAAAATATGCATGATGTCATAAGATACTCTAAACAGATGCATGTTGATGACTCATGTTGTTGTTGTGCTTGCTGGTGGCGGGGGTTACTAATGAGAAAGTACTTGTCCTGCGATTACTATGAGAGAGGTTTGAGTTAAAGTCAGCATCTGCGAGAATGATAAGACACTTTGCAGTCGACTGTCAGATTTTCTTGTAGGTGGAATTTATTTCTATTTTGTGTCTGTCCCAAAGCAAAAGTTGAAACTGTCTTTGCAGTCCAAAGAGAAGTAGTTTAAATATAAAAAACAAACAAACAAGGAAAATAGTGAAAAGCTCAAAGTAATCACGGACCTCTGATCAGAATTAAAGGATTGAAACCAACCATATCTGAACAAAAGTGCATTTTTCCAAAACACAAATCACACACAGACTGTTAAATATCAATAACATTTAAAAAAACAACAACATTGTATTTAAGAAAAATAGCAGTACTGGAGTGTTTTATTTTAGCATATAATCATAGAGGCAGGAAAAAAAGGCTGAAAATTTTATTTTAAAAAATTGAACTGGGGCTCCGACAGTATTTTATCAGCTTATAATGTCACCATGAATACAACAGAGTGCCTCTCAGTTAAGAATACCAGAATAACAGTGACGCAGTAGCTCATCTGGCTCATGGCTCGTCATAATTCACAGGTTACTGTAAAGTGTGAAGTACAGAAAGAACATGATGTTTTCTCGTCACTCGCTGTATCGAGAGGATTAAAATTCACTGAGAATGAAAAAATGTGACCTTGACATTAAGCAGAGTTTGGGTGAAGACCTTTGAGGTGATTGCCAATGTTTGTAAGTTTAGTAGCGATAAACGCCTCACCACTGTGTAAGATCATTGCAGCTTTGGTAGGATGTACTAAAATATAATGTCAAATATTTAGAAAATATGTAGGGAAACATCTAAAAAGTCATTTTAAAGATCTGCTCTGGTAGATCGCTCCATATCTGAGGAGCCTCAAGAGCAAATATTAGATAAAGCTTAAAAATCCCTCCTGAAACACATATTGGGTCATTAAAATCTGGGTAATGGGCTCACTTTTTCTGCATTATGATGAATTTAACACTTATTGATTCATTTTTAGTTGGTAGGTGTTAAAAGATGATTGCAATAGTCTAACTGAAAGAAAATAAAATAATTTATAATTGTTCTAGTGTCTTAAAATTTGAATATGTCTTGAATAGCTCTTCTTGGACTTGGGCTGGATGACATTTATTTGTTTATTCACTGGTAAGAAATAGCAGACATTTTCCTGACAGCTTATTTCGTTGTTGACGGATTCGATGTTATCAAAGCTGACGATTTCAAACACATTAGGTTTGTTTTTGTAATTTTTTTCCATGTTAACTTTAAGTTTCCATATTAACTGATGTCAGTGATGCTCTGAATGTTTGCAGACGGAGCTGAGTGACGGCATTGCGATCTTGGTGGCCAGTAATGACAACGTCCAGGCAGTCATCTCTCAGATGGAAGCAATCTGCCGCACCATAGAGGTTAGACATGAACACATGAGGCGCAAAGGATGCAATTTCATGTCTAAATCCAGCCGCTTTAGCTATACGAGTATATAAGGGTCGCTGAAGAAAACACAATGAAAGGGCTGAGTTAGTGTAAAATACTGAGAATAAAAACTTGAAAGTTTTGGGATTAAACTCATAAATTTGTGAGAAGAAAAACTGTTAAATGTAAGAAAGAAATTATACATTTATGAGGAAAAACTAATTTATTAGAAATACGCAAAAAATACAAGTTACAAGACAATGAAAGTTATATGAATTAAATTAACATAAAACAACTCGAATCAGTTACTGAAGCGAGATCATCACCACATCACCCTCATTGTTAGTCTGTACTGCCTTAAAAAACACAATTAAATTTTTTAAGGATAATTATTTCCTTAAAGAGACAAACAGTAATCAGTAGATGAAATCAGTCTATCCTGGATCAAACTTAGCTAATGCAAAATGTGGTGTGATAACATGAATTTCTGCAATAAACTGAAATTGATTTCTCAGTTACAAAAAAGGGCTGAAAAGTCATTAAGTTGCTGTGACTGAGGCTAGGTGTAAGAGCACACAGACTAGCTGTGTTGTGGTTTCTGTGATTTAGTTTTTGCATCTTAAAGGAAAGACACACTGGTTTGGGTGACATCGTGGTGGCTTCATCCATGTTTAATAATTAGTACTGGAAACAATGATGGTGAAGTTTAAGTGGGACTGATGAATAATATTAGATATCTGACACTAAGTGTTAGAAAATGACTAACACTGTCACGCCATCATTCTTTAGGAAAACGGCCAGCGGCAGAGAGAACACCTGAGCGGCCACTTTGAACGTTTGGTGGCCATCTTGGAGGAGCGGAAGCAGGAGCTGGTGGGTCTCATCACCAAAGAACAGGATGAAAAGCTCAAACATGTTCAGTCGCTCATCCGTCAGCACAGCGATCACCTGGAGGTGGGCGTCACGCTGGTGGAGTCAGGCATACAGTCCATGGAGGAGCCACACATGCCTGTGTTTATACAGGTGGGAAAAAACTGCAGTTTCACAAAAAGATTCCTTGTGTTTCCAGACTTGATCAAATATGACTCTACAGTGTTTCTCTCACAGTACACCTCCTAATTTTGCAAATGTGAGGTGTGTGTCTAAACATTCACATTTAAAGATATATACATCTTTGAAACATAAGGTGAACATCCTAAAATCAAATTTCTGCATCTTTACAAAGAAATATTTCTGTTGTAAATCAAAGTAAGGCATCAGCACGGCTCCTCGTCTTTCCCATTGCTTCTGTATCTTTCCACAGGACGTGGTTATTGTTCCTCTTTTCAGTAGGAGGACTGTAAACCTAACCATGATTCAAACCTCTGGCTCAGATGAAATGAACAGCTCACACAATAAGCCTCATTATGCAATCCATTCTAAGGGCCTTGTAATGTCACACTTCCTGGTGCAAAATACAAAAGAGAGTCCAGAAATCTCTGCCTCCAATTTTTACACTTCTAAGTCTTCCAGCAAGAGATTGATTCATTGATTCGTTATTGTATTTTTTTTATTGAATATTATTAAGTGGGCCAAAGATTTCTGCTGGAAAAGGGACCAGCAGTGTGGACAGACCTCCGGGGTCCAGGCCCACCCTATAAATCGCTGTACTTCTTCACTTCAATTATAATGTGCATTAAAACATACAGTTTGGTAATGGAAAACTTAAAACACCAATTTCATCGATGAGGTATTGGGTTTGCAAAAGTTGAGTGCTTCTGTAGCAATCGTGGTAACCAACATGAGGGAGGAGGACACTGAGTGGACGGGCTTGTGCTGGTCAGATTTGTGGAAGTGCTCCTTTCAAAGTGTCTCTTTGAAATTAAATAAAAGGTCATTTATCAGCTTGTCAGACTAGTTTTAAAGCTTTATGCTCCTTGAAAATTTGCAAAACAAATAGAAATGTGTTGTTCTAGTGTGTGGTGAGTTCACTTGCCTCCATTGCCTTCATTTTTGGATACATTTCTCTATGATTATACTAGCACGCTATACATATATGCTTGTAAATATGCATTGCATTTATTTAATTACTTTTTTGAGAATAGCAAAGTGGATTGAGTCGAATGCCTCTCCTTGAAAGTTGGTTGCTGGTCCAGTTTGCACACTATGCTGGTATCTAGTTCATGATGAAAATTTTTACAATTTACTAAATTTTTACTATAAATTTTTACTCTCCAATTTTAATGTACTAAAATCATTACTGCAATTTTTTTGTCCCGTTTAGAGTCAAACCTGTACTGCATTTAGCTTCTTTTTAAACCATTATTTTTTAGCTGTTCCATTACCAGCAACCCCACTATCATTACTCTTTGCTGTTTATAACTTTCAGATGTCTGTGTCTAACTACCTGAAGCGTTCGTTAATTACTTTGAGCTTTTCCATCCTAATCTATTTAAATTGACGATTCATCCAATATTTATAGCTAAGTCAACATGTTATCTGCTACTTCAGAGATCTATTTCAAACATCTATTTTATAGATTAGCACCAGCAAACCCTTTATTACTTTTAGCCCATCATTAAAGCCTTTAAATTTAGCCAACAGGTAATTACTGTTCATTTGTTTTCCAACCACTCGGCTGCCCTTTTAATGCCTTTTCTTTAAATACGTTTCTAGGATTTGTTCCCATAATTACAGTAAATACAAGAACAAATTAAAGCTGCAAGCAGCGTTATGAGGGCCCTCGCACCCCCGGCGCATCAAGCCACGCCAAACACCTAAAACCAGCACGTCCGATCTGATGTCACATTGATGAAATTCATGCCTTTAACCACCAGCTAACATTTCATCTCATTCAATCATGATTATAGTCGTCCCACTAGGTGGCACTCTAACCATTACTGACAACTGGCATAACAAACATTTCCGAGCTTGAGTCTCATCACGCCTACGACCTTTGGGAGAGATTGGATATTGTGTTTTGGAGTGACAGCAGATTACTGCTTTTTGGCGAGTGATTGAAACTTCATGTACCGCCATGACCACCCCGTTTCCCTGAACGTAAAAAGCTTCGCAATTTAACATAACAAAGGTCTTTAGATGCCACACAGTGGAGATCTCGTCAATCTGATGAAATCTCTTGGAGGAGTTCGTCAAAGTACGGTGCCTGAAAAGAGGGGAAAATGTCGCCAAAATGACACATTAAATTTAAAATGGCTGACTTCCTGTTGGATTTGGGATATTGCTCCAAGAGACTTTTTTGTACATCTTGATATCTCCTATAAGCTTACCAGGTTTCCGACTCATAAATAAAACACAGAGCAGGGGCTGATGATTTTGTAGGGGGCGCTGTGGAGCCATTTTGCGCTATTCAATGAAAATGATCACATAACAACAAAGCCTTTAGCACATTGGAGGTGTGCGCCAAATTTCAAGACTTTTTAAACTTTCCTAGCTCCTCAAAAGCCACTTCATTTTTCATGGTGAACAGCGTTGCCACCAGGGTGCGCCGTTGAGTTTAAAGTCACAATTTTCGCACTGAGGCATCATGAAGGACTGATGGTGATATTCACCGCTTTTGAGGTGTCCACGATGAACCTGTGAAAATCAGTACAACAAAATGAAAGCCATGACATTTCCTGTTCCCACTAGGTGGCGCTCTGCGTATTCGTGACAATGGGCACATCAATCTGTTCAGGGCGGGTCTGACATCACGCTTGTAAAGTCTGGTACTGATCAGACTGGATTTCATTGAGTTATACTAATTTGTTTCTTCATGGCAACACATCAAAGTTCGCCATGCTGCTGGGGTCACACCCTTTCGCGAAAAGTCACAGTTTTCACTAAAACCCAAGACCAACTCCTTAAGGCTTTCCTGGAGAAATTTGAGGCTGCAGAGGTCACCCATCACAATACTGTACCCCAAAGTGTAAAACATGACATTTCCTGTTCCCACTAGGTGGCGCTGTCCCTTATGTCAAATATGGCAGTTGAAATATGTTCAGGGTTGGAGCCTTATCATATGTGTGCTCTTTGGTCCAGATCGGACAATGTATGACAGAATGAGAGGCAATAAGATTTTCATGGCGAGTAATCGAAATTCGCCGTGGCGTCACCGCCTCACCGTATCACAAAAACTCAAAAGCTCCGCAATTTAACATGGCCCAGGTGTGTAGTTGACACTGACCAAAGATGAAGCTTATACGACCAAATCCCAAGGAGGAGTTCGAAAAAGTTCGAGGCATGGAAATGGCAAAATTAGAGCCAAAATGTCACTTTCACATCCAAATGGCGGACTTCCTGTTGGGTTTGCGTCAATGGGCCCACTGACTTTTTTGTTCGTCTTGGCATGGTACAGATGTGTGCCAAATTTCATAATTGTAGCTCAAACGATGTGGTCGTAGGGCTGCATTTAACAAGGCATAGGTGGCGCTCTAGAGCCATTTTCCAGTGCTCATATGTAAAACCATTAAAATACAAAATTTTTCACCAGACCTGGCATGTGTGCAAAATTTCATGAGTTTTTGAGCATGTTTAGGCCCTCAAAAAGGCCCTTGTTTTGCCTGAATAATAATAATAATTAAAGCTGCAAGCAGCGTTATGAGGGCCCTCGCATCCTGGCGTGTCGTGCCACGCCCAACACCTGAAACCAGCACGTCCGATCTGATGTCACATTGATGGAATTCATGCATTTAACCACCAGCTAACATTTCATCTCGTTCAATCATGATTAGTTAGTCGTCCCACTAGATGGCGCTCTAACCATTAATGACAAATGGCATAACAAACATTTCCGAGCTCGAGTCTCATCACACCTATGACCTTTGGGAGAGATTGAACATTGTGTTTTTGAGTGACAGCAGATTACTGCTTTTTGGCGAGTGACTGAAACCACGTGCCGCCATGACCACCTCGTTGCCCTGAACGTAAAAAGCTTCGCAATTTAACATCACAAAGGTCTTCAGATTCCACACAGAGGAAATCGCGTCAATCTGATGAAATCCCTTGGAGGAGTTCGTCAAAGTACGGTGCCTGAAAAGAGGGGAAAATGTCGCCAAAATTACACATTCATTTTAAAATGGCTGACTTCCTGTTGGATTTGGGATATTTCTCCAAGAGACTTTTTTGTACATCTTGATATCTCCTATAAGCTTACCAGGTTTCAGACTCATAGATAAAACACAGAGCAGGGGCTGTGGTTTTGAAATTTTGTAGGGGGCGCTGTGGAGCCATTTTGCGCTATTCAAGGAAAATGGTTACATAACAACAAAGCGTTCATCACATTGGAGGTGTGGGCCAAATTTAAAGCCTATATAAACTTTCCAAGCCCCTCAAAAGCCACTTCATCTTTCATGGTGAACTGCGCTGCCACCAGGGTGCGCCGTTTAGTTTAAAGTCACAATTTTCGCACTGAAGCATCACGAGGGACCCATGTTAATATTCACCGCTTTTGAGGTGTCCACGATGAACCTGTGAAAATCAGTACAACAAAGTGAAAGACATGACATTTCCTGTTGCCACTAGATGGCGCTCTGCTTACTCCTGACAATGGGCACATCAATCTGTTCAGGGCGGGTATGACATCACGCCTGTAAAGTCTGGTACTGATCAGACTGGATTTCATTGAGTTATACTAATTTGTTTCTTCATGGCGAGACATGAAAGTTCGCCATGCTGCTGGGGTCACACCCTTTCGCGAAAAGTCACAGTTTTCACTGTAACCCAAGACCAACTCCTTAAGGCTTTCCTGGAGAAATTTGAGGCTGCAGATGTCACCCATCACAATACTGTACCCCAAAGTGTAAAACATGACATTTCCTGTTCCCACTAGGTGGCGCTGTCCTAGATGTCAAATATGGCAGTTGAAATATGTTCAGGGGTGGAGCCTTATCATATGTGTGCTCTTTGGTCCAGATCAGACAATGTATGACAGAATGAGAGGCAATAAGATTTTCATGGCGAGTCATCGAAATTCGCTGTGGCGCCACGGCCTCAGTGTATTGTGAAAACTCAAAAGCTCCGCAATTTAACATGGCCCAGGTGTGTAGTTGACACTGACCAAAGATGAAGCTTATACGACCAAATCCCAAGGAGGAGTTCGTTAAAGTACAAGGCATGGAAACGGTAAAATCAGAGCCAAAATGTCACCTTCAATCCAAAATGGCGGACTTCCAGTTGGGTTTAGGACATGGCCATAATAGACATTTTTGTGCGTCTGCTAACGATAGATATGTGTTCCAATTTTCATACATGTAGGTCATACCCACACCGGGGGCTCGCGTTTTAGATTTTTCTAGGTGGCGCTACTGAGCCAATTTTCCCTGGCCATGTCTGAGGACATTAAAATACGTAAATTTTCACCAGACCTGACGCGTGTGCAAAATTTCATGAGTTTTTGAGCATGTTTAGGCACCCAAAAGGCCGATTCATTTGCCGAAATAATAATAATAATAATAATTAAAGCTGCAAGCAGCGTTATGAGGGCCCTCGCACCCCCGGCGTGTCGAGCCACGCCCAACACCTGAAACCAGCACGTCCGATCTGATGTCACATTGATGGAATTCATGCATTTAACCACCAGCTAACATTTCACCTCGTTCAATCATGATTAGTTAGTCGTCCCACTAGGTGGCGCTCTAACCATTAATGACAAATGGCATAACAAACATTTCCGAGCTCGAGTCTCATCACGCCTATGACCTTTGGGAGAGATTGAACATTGTGTTTTTGAGTGACAGCAGATTACTGCTTTTTGGCGAGTGACTGAAACCACGTGCCGCCATGACCACCCCGTTTCCCTGAATGTAAAAAGCTTCGCAATTTAACATCACAAAGGTCTTTAGATTCCACACACTGGAGATTGCATCAATCTGATGAAATCCCTTGGAGGAGTTCGTCAAAGTACGGTGCCTGAAAAGAGGGGAAAATGTCGCCAAAATTACACATTAATTTTAAAATGGCTGACTTCCTGTTGGATTTGGGGTATTGCTCCAAGAGACTTTTTTGTACATCTTGAGATCTCCTATAAGCTTACCAGGTTTCAGACTCATAGATAAAACACAGAGCAGGGGCTGTGGTTTTGAAAATTTGTAGGGGGCGCTGTGGAGCCATTTTGCGCTATTCAAGGAAAATGGTTACATAAAAACAAAGCGTTCATCACATTGGAGGTGTGGGCCAAATTTAAAGCCTATATAAACTTTCCAAGCCCCTCAAAAGCCACTTCATTTTTCATGGTCAACCGCCTTACCACCAGGGTGCGCCGTTCAGTTTAAAGTCACAATTTTCGCACTGAAGCATCATGAGGCACTGATGGTGATATTCACCGCTTTTGAGGTGGCCACGATGAACCTGTGAAAATCAGTACAACAAAGTGAAAGCCATGACATTTCCTGTTGCCACTAGGTGGCGCTCTGCGTATTCCTGACAATGGGCACATCAATCTGTTCAGGGCGGGTCTGACATCATGCCTGTAAAGTCTGGTTCTGATCAGACTGGATTTCATTGAGTTATACTAATTTGTTTCTCCATGGCGAGACATCAAAGTTCGCCATTCTGCTGGGGTCATACCCTTTTACGAAAAGTCACAGTTTTCACTGTAACCCAAGACCAACTCCTTAAGGCTTTCCTGGAGAAATTTGAGGCTGGAGATGTCACCCATCACAATACTGTACCCCAAAGTGTAAAACATGACATTTCCTGTTCCCACTAGGTGGCGCTGTCCCTGATGTCAAATATGGCAGTTGAAATATGGTCAGGGGTGGAGCCTTATCATATGTGTACTCTTTGGTCCAGATTGGACAATGTATGACAGAATGAGAGGCAATACGATTTTCATGGCGAGTCATCGAAATTAGCCGCGGCGCCACGGCGTCACCGTATTGTGAAAACTCAAAAGCTCCGCAATTTAACATGGCCCAGGTGTGTAGTTGGCACTGTCCAAATTTGAAGTTTATAGGACCAAATCCCAAGGAGGAGTTCGTTAAAGTACAAGGCATGGAAACGGTAAAATCAGAGCCAAAATGTCACCTTCAATCCAAAATGGCAGACTTCCTGTTGGGTTTAGGACATGGCCATAATAGACTTTTTTGTTTGACTCTGAACGTTATATATGTGTACCGACTTTCAAATATGTAGGTCATACCCATACCGGGGGCTCGCGTTTTTCATTTTTCTAGGTGGCGCTACTGAGCCAATTTTCCCTGGCCATGTCTGAGAACATTAAAATACGTAAATTTTCACCAGACCTGACGCATGTGCAAAATTTCATGAGTTTTTGAGCATGTTTAAGCCCTCAAAAGGCCGATTCATTTGCCGAAATAATAATAATAATAATAATAATAATAATAATAATAATAATAATAAACAGAGCAGATACAATAGGGCCTTCGCACTGTCAGTGCTCGGGCCCTAATTAAAGCTGCAAGCAGCGTTATAAGGGCCCTCGCACCCCCGGCGCGTCGAGCCACGCCCAACACCTAAAACCAGCACGTCTTTGCGCTATTCAAGGAAAATGGTTACATAACAACAAAGCGTTCATCACATTGGAGGTGTGGGCCAAATTTAAAGCCTATATAAACTTTCCAAGCCCCTGAAAAGCCACTTCATCTTTCATGGTGAACTGCGCTGCCACCAGGGTGCGCCGTTCAGTTTAAAGTCACAATTTTCGCACTGAAGCATCACGAGGGACCCATGTTAATATTCACCGCTTTTGAGGTGTCCACGATGAACCTGTGAAAATCAGTACAACAAAGTGAAAGACATGACATTTCCTGTTGCCACTAGGTGGCGCTCTGCTTACTCCTGACAATGGGCACTTCAATCTGTTCAGGGCGGGTCTGACATCACGCCTGTAAAGTCTGGTACTGATCAGACTGGATTTCATTGAGTTATACTAATTTGTTTCTTCATGGCGAGACATGAAAGTTCGCCATGCTGCTGGGGTCACACCCTTTCGCGAAAAGTCACAGTTTTCACTGTAACCCAAGACCAACTCCTTAAGGCTTTCCTGGAGAAATTTGAGGCTGCAGATGTCACCCATCACAATACTGTATCCCAAAGTGTAAAACATGACATTTCCTGTTCCCACTAGGTGGCGCTGTCCCTTATGTCAAATATGGCAGGTGAAATATGTTCAGGGGTGGAGCCTTATCATATGTGTGCTCTTTGGTCCAGATCGGACAATGTATGACAGAATGAGAGGCAATAAGATTTTCATGGCGAGTCATCAAAATTCGCCGTGGCGCCACGGCCTCACCGTATTGTGAAAACTCAAAAGCTCCGCAATTTAACATGGCCCAGGTGTGTAGTTGACACTGACCAAAGATGAAGCTTGTATGATCAAATCCCAAGGAGGAGTTCGAAAAAGTTCGAGGCATGGAAATGGCAAAATTAGAGCCAAAATGTCACCTTCACGTCCAAATGGCGGACTTCCTGTTGGGTTTGCGTCAATGGGCCCACAGACTTTATTGTTCGTCTTGGCATGATACATATGTGTGCCAAATTTCATACATGTAGCTCAAACGATGTGGTCGTAGGGCTGCATTTAACAAGGCATAGGTGGCGCTCTAGAGCCATTTCCCAGTGCTCATATGTAAAACCATTAAAATACAAAATTTTTCACCAGACCTGACGCGTGTGCAAAATTTCATGAGTTTTTGAGCATGTTTAGGCCCTCAAAAGGCCGATTCATTTGCCGAAATAATAATAATAATAATAATTAAAGCTGCAAGCAGCATTATGAGGGCCCTCGCACCCCCGGCGCGTCGAGCCACGCCCAACACCTAAAACCAGCACGTCCGATCTGATGTCACATTGATGGAATTCATGCCTTTAACCACCAGCTAACATTTCATCTCATTCAATCATGATTATAGTCGCCCCACTAGGTGGCGCTCTAACCATTAATGACAAATGGCATAACAAACATTTCCGAGCTCGAGTCTCATCACACCTATGACCTTTGGGAGAGATTGAACATTGTGTTTTTGAGTGACAGCAGATTACTGCTTTTTGGCGAGTGATTGAAACTCCACGTGCCGCCATGACCACGCCATTTCCCTGAACGTAAAAAGCTTCACAATTTAACATAACAAAGGTCTTTAGATGCCACATACAGGAGATTGCGTCAATGTGATGAAATCTCTTGGAGGAGTTCGTCAAAGTACGGTGCCTGAAAAGAGGGGAAAATGTCGCCAAAATTACACATTCGTTTTAAAATGGCTGACTTCCTGTTGGATTTGGGATATTGCTCCAAGAGACTTTTTTGTAGATCTTGATATCTTGTATAAGTTTACTAGGTTTCAGACTCATAGATAAAACACAGAGCTGGGGCTGATGTTTTGAAATTTTGTAGGGGGCGCTGTGGAGCTATTTTGCGCTATTCAATGAAAATGATCACATTACAACAAAGCCTTTAGCACATTGGAGGTGTGCGCCAAATTTCAAGGCCTTTTAAACTTTCCAATCCCCTCAAAAGCCACTTCATTGTTCATGGTGAACAGCGCTGCCACCAGGGTGCGCCGTTCAGTTTAAAGTCAAAATTTTCTCACTGAAGCATCATGAGGGACAGACGGTGATATTCTCCGCTTTTGAGGTGTCCACGATGAACCTGTGAAAATCAGTACAACAAAGTGTAAGACATGACATTTCCTGTTCCCACTAGGTGGCGCTCTGCGTATTCCTGACAATGGGCACATCAATCTGTTCAGGGCGGGTCTGACATCATGCCTGTAAAGTCTGGTACTGATCAGACTGGATTTCATTGAGTTATACAAATTTTTTTCTCCATGGCGAGACATCAAAGTTCGCCATGCTGCTGGGGTCACACCCTTTCGCGAAAAGTCACAGTTTTCACTGTAACCCAAGACCAACTCCTTAAGGCTTTCCTGGAGAAATTTGAGGCTGCAGATGTCACCCATCACAATACTGTATCCCAAAGTGTAAAACATGACATTTCCTGTTCCCACTAGGTGGCGCTGTCCCTGATGTCAAATATGGCAGTTGAAATGTGTTCAGGGGTGGAGCCTTATCATATGTGTACTCTTTGGTCCAGGTCGGACAATGTATGACAAAATGAGAGGCAATAAGATTTTCATGGCGAGTCATTGAAATTCGCCGTGGCGCCACGGCCTCACGGTATTGTGAAAACTCAAAAGCTCCGCAATTTAACATGGCCCAGGTGTGTAGTTGGCACTGTCCAAATTTGAAGTTTATAGGACCAAATCCCAAGGAGGAGTTCGTTAAAGTACAAGGCATGGAAATGGTAAAATCAGAGCCAAAATGTCACCTTCAATCCAAAATGGCGGACTTCCTGTTGTGTTTAGGACATGGCCATAATAGACTTTTTTGTGCGTCTACTAACAATAGATATGTGTTCCAATTTTCATACATGTAGGTCATACCCATACCGGGGGCTCGCCTTTTAGATTTTCCTAGGTGGCGCTACTGAGCCAATTCTCCCTGGCCATGTCTGAGGACATTAAAATACGTAATTTTTCACCAGACCAGACGCGTGTGCAAAATTTCATGAGTTTTTGAGCATGTTTAGGCCCTCAAAAAGGCCCTTGTTTTACCTGAATAATAATAATAATAATAATAATTAAAGCTGCAAGCAGCGTTATGAGGGCCCTCGCACCCCCGGCGCGTCGAGCCACGCCCAACACCTGAAACCAGCACGTCCGATCTGATGTCACATTGATGGAATTCATGCATTTAACCACCAGCTAACATTTCACCTCGTTCAATCATGATTAGTTAGTCGTCCCACTAGGTGGCGCTCTAACCATTAATGACAAATGGCATAACAAACATTTCCGAGCTCGAGTCTCATCACGCCAATGACCTTTGGGAGAGATTGAACATTGTGTTTTTGAGTGACAGCAGATTACTGCTTTTTGGCGAGTGACTGAAACCATGTGCCGCCATCACCACCCCGTTTCCCTGAATGTAAAAAGCTTCGCAATTTAACATAACAAAGGTCTTTAGATGCCACACACTGGAGATCGCATCAATCTGATGAAATCCCTTGGAGGAGTTCGTCAAAGTACGGTGCCTGAAAAGAGGGGAAAATGTCGCCAAAATTACACATTCATTTTAAAATGGCTGACTTCCTGTTGGATTTGGGATATTGCTCCAAGAGACTTTTTTGTACATCTTGATATCTCCTATAAGCTTACCAGGTTTCAGACTCATAGATAAAACACAGAGCAGGGGCTGTGGTTTTGAAATTTTGTAGGGGGCGCTGTGGAGCCATTTTGCGCTATTCAAGGAAAATGGTTACATAACAACAAAGCGTTCATCACATTGGAGGTGTGGGCCAAATTTAAAGCCTCTATAAACTTTCCAAGCCCCTCAAAAGCCACTTCATCTTTCATGGTGAACTGCGCTGCCACCAGGGTGTGCCGTTTAGTTTAAAGTCACAATTTTCGCACCGAAGCATCACAAGGGACCCATGTTAATATTCACCGCTTTTGAGGTGTCCACGATGAACCTGTGAAAATCAGTACAACAAAGTGAAAGACATGACATTCCCTGTTGCCACTAGGTGGCGCTCTGCTTACTCCTGACAATGGGCACATCAATCTGTTCAGGGCGGGTCTGACATCACGCCTGTAAAGTCTGGTACTGATCAGACTGGATTTCATTGAGTTATACTAATTTGTTTCTTCATGGCGAGACATGAAAGTTCGCCATGCTGCTGGGGTCACACCCTTTCGCGAAAAGTCACAGTTTTCACTGTAACCCAAGACCAACTCCTTAAGGCTTTCCTGGAGAAATTTGAGGCTGCAGATGTCACCCATCACAATACTGTACCCCAAAGTGTAAAACATGACATTTCCTGTTCCCACTAGGTGGCGCTGTCCTTGATGTCAAATATGGCAGGTGAAATATGTTCAGGGGTGGAGCCTTATCATATGTGTGCTCTTTGGTCCAGATCAGACAATGTATGACAGAATGAGAGGCAATAAGATTTTCATGGCGAGTCATCGAAATTCGCCGTGGCGCCACGGCCTCACGGTATTGTGAAAACTCAAAAGCTCCGCAATTTAACATGGCCCAGGTGTGTAGTTGACACTGACCAAAGATGAAGCTTATACGACCAAATCCCAAGGAGGAGTTCGTTAAAGTACAAGGCATGGAAACGGTAAAATCAGAGCCAAAATGTCACCTTCAATCCAAAATGGCGGACTTCCTGTTGGGTTTAGGACATGGCCATAATAGACTTTTTTGTGCGTCTGCTAACGATAGATATGTGTTCCAATTTTCATACATGTAGGTCATACCCACACCAGGGGCTCGCGTTTTAGATTTTTCTAGGTGGCGCTACTGAGCCAATTTTCCCTGGCCATGTCTGAGGACATTAAAATACGTAAATTTTCACCAGACCTGACGCGTGTGCAAAATTTCATGAGTTTTTGAGCATGTTTAGGCCCTCAAAAGGCCGATTCATTTGCCGAAATAATAATAATAATAATAATTAAAGCTGCAAGCAGCGTTATAAGGGCCCTCGCACCCCCGGCGCGTCGAGCCACGCCCAACACCTAAAACCAGCACGTCCGATCTGATGTCACATTGATGGAATTCATGCCTTTAACCACCAGCTAACATTTCATCTCATTCAATCATGATTATAGTCGCCCCACTAGGTGGCGCTCTAACCATTACTGACAAATGGAATAACAAACATTTCCGAGCTCGAGTCTCATCACGCCTATGACCTTTGGGAGAGATTGAACATTGTGTTTTTGAGTGACAGCAGATTACTGCTTTTTGGCGAGTGATTGAAACTCCACGTGCCGCCATGACCACGCCGTTTCCCTGAACGTAAAAAGCTTCGCAATTTAACATCACAAAGGTCTTTAGATGCCACATACAGGAGATCGCATCAATCTGATGAAATCCCTTGGAGGAGTTCGTCAAAGTACGGTGCCTGAAAAGAGGGGAACATGTCGCCAAAATTACACATTCATTTTAAAATGGCTGACTTCCTGTTGGATTTGGGATATTGCTCCAAGAGACTTTTTTGTACATCTTGATATCTCCTATAAGCTTACCAGGTTTCAGACTCATAGATAAAACACAGAGCAGGGGCTGTGGTTTTGAAATTTTGTAGGGGGCGCTGTGGAGCCATTTTGCGCTATTCAATGAAAATGATCGCATAAGAACAAAGCCCTAATCACATTGGAGGTGTGGGCCAAATTTAAAGCCTATATAAACTTTCCAAGCCCCTCAAAAGCCACTTCATCTTTCATGGTGAACTGCGCTGCCACCAGGGTGCGCCGTTTAGTTTAAAGTCACAATTTTCTCACTGAAGCATCATGAGGGACCCATGTTAATATTCACCGCTTTTGAGGTGTCCGCGATGAACCTGTGAAAATCAGTACAACAAAGTGAAAGACATGACATTCCCTGTTGCCACTAGGTGGCGCTCTGCGTATTCCTGACAATGGGCACATCAATCTGTTCAGGGCGGGTCTGACATCATACCTGTAAAGTCTGGTTCTGATCAGCTTGGATTTCATTGAGTTATACTAATTTGTTTCTCCATGGCGAGACATCAAAGTTCGCCATGCTGCTGGGGTCACACCCTTTCGCGAAAAGTCACAGTTTTCACTGTAACCCAAGACCAACTCCTTAAGGCTTTCCTGGAGAAATTTGAGGCTGCAGATGTCACCCATCACAATACTGTACCCCAAAGTGTAAAACATGACATTTCCTGTTCCCACTAGGTGGCGCTGTCCCTGATGTCAAATATGGCAGTTGAAATGTGTTCATGGGTGGAGCCTTATCATATGTGTACTCTTTGGTCCAGCTCGGACAATGTATGATAGAATGAGAGGCAATAAGATTTTCATGGCGAGTCATTGAAATTCGCCGCGGCGCCACGGCGTCACCGTATTGTGAAAACTCAAAAGCTCCGCAATTTAACATGGCCCAGGTGTGTAGTTGGCACTGTCCAAATTTGAAGTTTATAGGACCAAATCCCAAGGAGGAGTTCGTTAAAGTACAAGGCATGGAAACGGTAAAATCAGAGCCAAAATGTCACCTTCAATCCAAAAAGGCGGACTTCCTGTTGGGTTTAGGACATGGCCATAATAGACTTTTTTGTTCGACTCTGAACGTTATATATGTGTACAGACTTTCAAACATGTAGGTCATACCCATACCGGGGGCTCGCGTTTTTCATTTTTCTAGGTGGCGCTACTGAGCTAATTTTCCCTGGCCATGTCTGAGAACATTAAAATACTTAAATTTTCACCAGACCTGACGCGTGTGCAAAATTTCATGAGTTTTTGAGCATGTTTAAGCCCTCAAAAGGCCGATTCATTTGCCGAAATAATAATAATAATAATAATAATAATAATAATAATAATAATAATAAACAGAGCAGATACAATAGGGCCTTCGCACTGTCAGTGCTCGGGCCCTAATAAACAGAGCAGATACAATAGGGCCTTCGCACTGTCAGTGCTCGGGCCCTAATTAAAGCTGCAAGCAGCGTTATGAGGGCCCTCGCACCCCGGCGCGTCAAGCCACGCCCAACACCTGAAACCAGCACGTCCGATCTGATGTCACATTGATGGAATTCATGCATTTAACCACCAGCTAACATTTCATCTCGTTCAATCATGATTAGTTAGTCGTCCCACTAGGTGGCGCTCTAACCATTAATGACAAATGGCATAACAAACATTTCCGAGCTCGAGTCTCATCACGCCTATGACCTTTGGGAGAGATTGAACATTGTGTTTTTGAGTGACAGCAGATTACTGCTTTTTGGCGAGTGACTGAAACCACGTGCCGCCACGACCACCTCGTTGCCCTGAACGTAAAAAGCTTCGCAATTTAACATCACAAAGGTCTTCAGATTCCACACAGAGGAAATCGCATCAATCTGATTAAATCCCTTGGAGGAGTTCGTCAAAGTATGGTGCCTGAAAAGAGGGGAAAATGTCGCCAAAATTACACATTCATTTTAAAATGGCTGACTTCCTGTTGGATTTGGGATATTGCTCCAAGAGACTTTTTTGTAGATCTTGGTAACTCCTATAAGCTTACCAGGTTTCAGACTCATAGATAAAACACAGAGCAGGGGCTGATGTTTTGAAATATTGTAGGGGGCGCTGTGGAGCCATTTTGCGCTATTCAAGGAAAATGGTTACACAACAACAAAGCCTTCATCACATTGGAGGTGTGGGCCAAATTTAAAGCCTATATAATCTTTCCAAGCCCCTCAAAAGCCACTTCATCTTTCATGGTGAACTGCACTGCCACCAGGGTGCACCGTTCAGTTTAAAGTCATAATTTTCTCACTGAAGCATCATGAGGGACCCATGTTAATATTCACCACTTTTGAGGTGTCCACGATGAACCTGTGAAAATCAGTACAACAAAGTGAAAGACATGACATTCCCTGTTGCCACTAGGTGGCGCTGTGCGTATTCCCGACAATGGGCACATCAATCTGTTCAGGGCGAGTCTGACATCATGCCTGTAAAGTCTGGTACTGATCAGACTGGATTTCATTGAGTTATACTAATTTGTTTCTTCATGGCGAGACATCAAAGTTCGCCATGCTGCTGGGGTCACACCCTTTCGCGAAAAGTCACAGTTTTCACTGTAACCCAAGACCAACTCCTTAAGGCTTTCCTGGAGAAATTTGAGGCTGCAGATGTCACCCATCACAATACTATACCCCAAAGTGTAAAACATGACATTTCCTGTTCCCACTAGGTGGCGCTGTCCCTGATGTCAAATATGGCAGTTGAAATGTGTTCAGGGGTGGAGCCTTATCATATGTGTACTCTTTCGTCCAACTCGGACAATGTATGACAGAATGAGAGGCAATAAGATTTTCATGGCGAGTCATTGAAATTCGCCGCGGCGCCACGGTGTCACCGTATTGTGAAAACTCAAAAGCTCCGCAATTTAACATGGCCCAGGTGTGTAGTTGGCACTGTCCAAATTTGAAGTTTATAGGACCAAATCCCAAGGAGGAGTTCGTTAAAGTACAAGGCATGGAAACGGTAAAATCAGAGCCAAAATGTCACCTTCAATCCAAAATGGCGGACTTCCTGTTGGGTTTAGGACATGGCCATAATAGACTTTTTTGTTCGACTCTGAACGTTATATATGTGTACCGACTTTCAAACATGTAGGTCATACCCATACCGGGGGCTCGCGTTTTTCATTTTTCTAGGTGGCGCTACTGAGCTAATTTTCCCTGGCCATGTCTGAGAACATTAAAATACGTAAATTTTCACCAGACCTGACGCGTGTGCAAAATTTCATGAGTTTTTGAGCATGTTTAGGCCCTCAAAAGGCCGATTCATTTGCCGAAATAATAATAATAATAATAATTAAAGCTGCAAGCAGCGTTATGAGGGCCCTCGCACCCCCGGCGTGTCGAGCCACGCCCAACACCTGAAACCAGCACGTCCGATCTGATGTCACATTGATGGAATTCATGCATTTAACCACCAGCTAACATTTCACCTCGTTCAATCATGATTAGTTAGTCGTCCCACTAGGTGGCGCTCTAACCATTAATGACAAATGGCATAACAAACATTTCCGAGCTCGAGTCTCATCACGCCTATGACCTTTGGGAGAGATTGAACATTGTGTTTTTGAGTGACAGCAGATTACTGCTTTTTGGCGAGTGACTGAAACCACGTGCCGCCATGACCACCCCGTTTCCCTGAATGTAAAAAGCTTCGCAATTTAACATCACAAAGGTCTTTAGATGCCACACACTGGAGATCGCATCAATCTGATGAAATCCCTTGGAGGAGTTCGTCAAAGTACGGTGCCTGAAAAGAGGGGAAAATGTCGCCAAAATTACACATTCATTTTAAAATGGCTGACTTCCTGTTGGATTTGGGATATTGCTCCAAGAGACTTTTTTGTACATCTTGATATCTCCTATAAGCTTACCAGGTTTCAGACTCATAGATAAAACACAGAGCAGGGGCTGTGGTTTTGAAATTTTGTAGGGGGCGCTGTGGAGCCATTTTGCGCTATTCAAGGAAAATGGTTACATAACAACAAAGCGTTCATCACATTGGAGGTGTGGGCCAAATTTAAAGCCTATATAAACTTTCCAAGCCCCTCAAAAGCCACTTCATCTTTCATGGTGAACTGCGCTGCCACCAGGGTGCGCCGTTCAGTTTAAAGTCACAATTTTCGCACTGAAGCATCATGAGGCACTGATGGTGATATTCACCGCTTTTGAGGTGGCCACGATGAACCTGTGAAAATCAGTACAACAAAGTGAAAGCCATGACATTTCCTGTTGCCACTAGGTGGCGCTCTGCGTATTCCTGACAATGGGCACATCAATCTGTTCAGCGCGGGTCTGACATCATACCTGTAAAGTCTGGTTCTGATCAGCTTGGATTTCATTGAGTTATACTAATTTGTTTCTCCATGGCGAGACATCAAAGTTCGCCATGCTGCTGGGGTCACACCCTTTCGCGAAAAGTCACAGTTTTCACTGTAACCCAAGACCAACTCCTTAAGGCTTTCCTGGAGAAATTTGAGGCTGCAGATGTCACCCATCACAATACTGTACCCCAAAGTGTAAAACATGACATTTCCTGTTCCCACTAGGTGGCGCTGTCCCTGATGTCAAATATGGCAGTTGAAATGTGTTCATGGGTGGAGCCTTATCATATGTGTACTCTTTGGTCCAGCTCGGACAATGTATGACAGAATGAGAGGCAATAAGATTTTCATGGCGAGTCATTGAAATTCGCCGCGGCGCCACGGCGTCACCGTATTGTGAAAACTCAAAAGCTCCGCAATTTAACATGGCCCAGGTGTGTAGTTGGCACTGTCCAAATTTGAAGTTTATAGGACCAAATCCCAAGGAGGAGTTTGTTAAAGTACAAGGCATGGAAACGGTAAAATCAGAGCCAAAATGTCACCTTCAATCCAAAATGGCGGACTTCCTGTTGGGTTTAGGACATGGCCATAATAGACTTTTTTGTTCGACTCTGAACGTTATATATGTGTACCGACTTTCAAACATGTAGGTCATACCCATACCGGGGGCTCGCGTTTTTCATTTTTCTAGGTGGCGCTACTGAGCCAATTTTCCCTGGCCATGTCTGAGAACATTAAAATACGTAAATTTTCACCAGACCTGACGCGTGTGCAAAATTTCATGAGTTTTTGAGCATGTTTAGGCCCTCAAAAGGCCGATTCATTTGCCGAAATAATAATAATAATAATAATAATAATAATAATAATAATAATAATAAACAGAGCAGATACAATAGGGCCTTCGCACTGTCAGTGCTCGGGCCCTAATAATAATAATAATAAGAAACGGAGCAGATACAATAGGGCCTTCGCACTCTCGGTGCTCGGGCCCTAATAATAATAATAAACAGAGCAGATACAATAGGGCCTTCGCACTGTCAGTGCTCGGGCCCTAATAATAATAATAATAATAAACAGAGCAGATACAATAGGGCCTTCGCACTCTCAGTGCTCGGGCCCTAATTAAAGCTGCAAGCAGCGTTATGAGGGCCCTCGCACCCCCGGCGCGTCGAGCCACGCCCAACACCTGAAACCAGCACCTCCGATCTGATGTCACATTGATGGAATTCATGCATTTAACCACCAGCTAACATCATCTCGTTCAATCATGATTATAGTCGTCCCACTAGGTGGCGCTCTAACCATTAATGCCAATTGCATAACAAACATTTCCGAACTCGAGTCTCATCACGCCTATGACCTTTGGGAGAGATTGAACATTGTGTTTTCGAGTGACAGCAGATTACTGCTTTTTGGCGAGTGACTGAAACCACGTGCCGCCATGACCACCCCGTTTCCCTGAATGTAAAAAGCTTCGCAATTTAACATCACAAAGGTCTTTAGATTCCACACACTGGAGATCGCATCAATCTGATGAAATCCCTTGGAGGAGTTTGTCAAAGTACGGTGCCTGAAAAGAGGGGAAAATGTCGCCAAAATTACACATTCATTTTAAAATGGCTGACTTCCTGTTGGATTTGGGATATTGCTCCAAGAGACTTTTTTGTACATCTTGATATCTCCTATAAACTTACCAGGTTTCAGACTCATACATAAAACACAGAGCAGGGGCTGTGGTTTTGAAATTTTGTAGGGGGCGCTGTGGAGCCATTTTGCGCTATTCACGGAAAATGGTTACATAACAACAAAGCGTTCATCACATTGGAGGTGTGGGCCAAATTTAAAGCCTATATAAACTTTCCAAGCCCCTCAAAAGCCACTTCATCTTTCATGGTGAACTGCGCTGCCACCAGGGTGCGCCGTTTAGTTTAAAGTCACAATTTTCGCACTGAAGCATCACTAATTTGTTTCTCCATGGCGAGACATCAATGTTCGCCATGCTACTGGAGTCACACCCTTTCGCGAAAAGTCACAGTTTTCACTGTAACCCAAGACCAACTCCTTAAGGCTTTCCTGGAGAAATTTGAGGCTGCAGATGTCACCCATCACTATACTGTACCCCAAAGTGTAAAACATGACATTTCCTGTTCCCACTAGGTGGCGCTGTCCCTGATGTCAAATATGGCAGTTGAAATATGTTCAGGGGTGGAGCCTTATCATATGTGTGCTCTTTGGTCCAGATCGGACAATGTATGACAGAATGAGAGGCAAAAAGATTTTCATGGCGAGTCATCAAAATTCGCCGTGGCGCCACGGCCTCACTGTATTGTGAAAACTCAAAAGCTCCGCAATTTAACATGGCCCAGGTGTGTAGTTGACACTGACCAAATATGAAGCTTGTATGATCAAATCCCAAGGAGGAGTTCGAAAAAGTTCGAGGCATGGAAATGGCAAAATTAGAGCCAAAATGTCACCTTCACGTCCAAATGGCGGACTTCCTGTTGGGTTTGCGTCAATGGGCCCACAGACTTTTTTGTTCGTCTTGGCATGATACACATGTGTGCCAAATTTCATACATGTAGCTCAAACGATGTGGTCGTAGGGCTGCATTTAACAAGGCATAGGTGGCGCTCTAGAGCCATTTCCCAGTGCTCATATGTAAAACCATTAAAATACAAAATTTTTCACCAGACCTGGCATGTGTGCAAAATTTCATGAGTTTTTGAGCATGTTTAGGCCCTCAAAAAGGCCCTTGTTTTGCCTGAATATTAATAATAATAAGAAGAAACGGAGCAGATACAATAGGGCCTTCGCACTCTCGGTGCTCGGGCCCTAATAAGAAACGGAGCAGATACAATAGGGCCTTCGCACTCTCGGTGCTCGGGCCCTAATAAACAGAGCAGATACAATAGGGCCTTCGCACTTTTAGTGCTCGGGCCCTAATAATAATAATAAACAGAGCAGATACAATAGGGCCTTCGCACTGTCAGTGCTCGGGCCCTAATAAGAAACGGAGCAGATACAATAGGGCCTTCGCACTCTCGGTGCTCGGGCCCTAATAATAATAAGAAGAAGAAACGGAGCAGATACAATAGGGCCTTCGCACTCTCGGTGCTCGGGCCCTAATAAGAAACGGAGCAGATACAATAGGGCCTTCGCACTCTCGGTGCTCGGGCCCTAATAATAAGAAACGGAGCAGATACAATAGGGCCTTCGCACTCTCGGTGCTCGGGCCCTAATAATAAGAAACGGAGCAGATACAATAGGGCCTTCGCACTCTCGGTGCTCGGGCCCTAATAATAAGAAACGGAGCAGATACAATAGGGCCTTCGCACTCTCAGTGCTCGGGCCCTAATAATAATAATAAGAAACGGAGCAGATACAATAGGGCCTTCGCACTCTCGGTGCTCGGGCCCTAATAAGAAATGGAGCAGATACAATAGGGCCTTCGCACTCTCAGTGCTCGGGCCCTAATAATAATAATAAGAAGAAGAAGAAGAAGAAACGGAGCAGATACAATAGGGCCTTCGCACTCTCGGTGCTCGGGCCGTAATAATAAACAGAGCAGATACAATAGGGCCTTCGCACTTTCAGTGCTCGGGCCCTAATAATTACCGGAAATGGGAAAAAAAACTCATATCAAGTCTGCATAATGTGCTAAAGTATACCTGAAAGATGGTCAGAGTGTTATTTACCATCAAGAAAGACTGAATATAAACGTTTTATTTTTATATTTAAATTATAATTCCTGTTTTTAGCTGACAGCTTAATTCATTTTTCCACATCAGCCTCCAGGCTTCCTTACATAACTCGCTGCTCGATGACACCTGGCCCTCTTTTAATTATGTTAAAGCAACCGATGACACAACAGCACCACAGACGGATGTTTAAATCAACAGTTTATTTTGTTATTTATTTATTTAACAGTCTCACCGCACTCTTCACATGCTCCTCCGCTTTCCCTCTACTCATCGATATTTTCCCAAGCTCAGCTCTCATTAGACAGGATAATCCATGCTCACTGATGATCAAGAGCTTTATGTATACAGCCGCAGGGCGAGGAGGGAAAGTGGAGGAGCGAGCCCAGCGGGACGCCTCTCCATCGGGCGCTCTGCTTCAACAACACCCCCAAGGACACATGAGTCTCCTCTGGTCCTGAATAGCTTAAAGGCAAACATCATGTCTGACGCTCCCGTGATTAATTCACACTTGTGTAGAGATAATGAGAAGCAGGTCGGCCCCTCAAGTACACCGCATTGATCCACCAATCAATCACACGCTCATACATTTTGATGTATTCCATATTCAGATTCAATGTATGGACTTTTAAAACACACTTAATTATGTAGAAAACACACGATAACTAGCTCGGCCTGAGGATGGGGATGCTCAGCAAGAATAAATTAAATTAACTGATTTGTTTTCCTGCTGTTTTAATCACTGTGTATCTGTAGGTGTTCTTAAAAATTACTACTTCAGCTGTAGCTCAAATTAATAAGAACCGGGCTGACGGAGCAGCAGCACGGTGTGATGGCGATAATGAAAATAAACACCATGGAGTCACCGCAGGAGACGAGTTTAACTCATGTTGAGGAATCTCAAAATTACTCACGAAGCATCTTTGAACTTGTCATCCTTCGTGACATGCCCTTGTGTAAGTGGACCAAATTTAACAACAACAGCTGAAGAACATCAAAAATGACCTACAGCTATATATGAGTCACACTTTAGATAAAAAAGTGTGACTTTTTTATTTATACTGGCATTGCATGCAAACACTCAGTTTGTCCTCATTCTAAAACATGCTCTGAGGATATTTCAATTGATGCACTTTTTGCAGACTGGGTCTTATCTGTTAAATAAGTATTGCCTTCTGTATGGAAGGAGCCATTTTACCCCCAGTGTTCAATGCCGTCTTCTTGTCATGGTCAGAATAAACAGGTACAACTGAAATTTGTCAACTTTTTCAATTTTGGGTTTTCAACAATAGAAATGAAAAAACACTGGTGATGGAACATCCTTTTCAAACAGTTTTTCTTATAACCAAAAAAAAGAAGCAAAAATTAATTTTTAACTATTCTTTTCGTGGATTTTATGTTAGTAACTCAAAGTTTAAACACATCTTTGCTTATGAAATAATCAGAAATATGTCTAGACGTCTAACAGGTACTGTAAGGGTAACATACCCTTAACTATATGTAGAGCTGCCACTTCTCTCGGTTCAAGCCAACTTTCTTCAGATTGGCTGTCCCTCATAAACAGACTGTTTGAACAGCAGGTGAGTGGGGTAACTGTGTGACCACATTACGAGTATCCTCTCTCAGTGACATCATACAGAGCCAGGAGTACAAATAAAACTGTCTGAGTGGGTTTTTAGAGTAGTCTGAAGCCAACGCTTACATACAGTTACCTCGTTATTTGAAACTTTAGCATGTTCAATATGATCATTCATTATTATAACAGTATACGTACACAATAAACAACATACACTTTAAGCTAGCTCCATATTTGGGTTTTGCAGATGTTAACATTGGATGTGCTTCCTGATGCACTGTGTCACTGCCCGGCCAACCAAAAAGTCACACTCTAGCATTTTTTGGATCAACTTTAGCTTTGATGACAGCACGCAGTCACCAAGGTATTGTTTCGATATATTAAGGCATGGTTACAGCCTTTTTCATTTTCTGTCCACAGTGGTGTTAATTTTTAACCAACATCTTGTACTGATGATGCGTAAAGTCTTCTCCAACACGTGCCAAAGATTCTTAATGGTCCATATGTGAGAATGATACCTCATGCACCCTGAATCATCCTTTTAAAATCTGAGCCAAATGAATTCTGGAATTGTCATCTTGAAATACAGCCATGCCATCAGGGAAGAGATAATCCAATCATGGAAAATCCTGGTTCATTCAGTTTATTCGTGTAGTCAGTTGACCTCATCTTTAAGAGGTGAGAACTCAGTGGGAGGTTCGTACCTCTTAAGTATAGCGTAAGTAGCTCAGGCTGGAGATGCTACTCGTTACATCAGAAATAACCTGATGATGTGGTTTAAAAATCTGATAGTACGCCTCGTCGATGCCTCCTAAATAAGGTGTTTTGAGCAAGTCCTGGAGGAAGACCCTGGGGCAGACCCATAACACACTGGAGAGATTGTCTCAGCTTGCTTGGGAAGGCTAGGGTTTCTCTCCCAGAAGAGCTGGTGGACATAATCGGAAGGTTGCCGGTTCGAGCCCCGGCTTGGACAGTCTCGGTTGTTGTGTCCTTGGGCAAGACACTTCACCTACCGCCTACTGGTGATGGCCAGAAGGGTCGATGGCGCGATATGGCAGCCTCGCTTCTGTCAGTCTGCCCCAGGGCAGCTGTGGCTACAACTGTAGCTTGCCTCCACCAGTGTGTGAATGTGTGTGTGAATGGGTGGATGACTGGGTGTGTAAAGCGCTTTGGGGTCCCTAGGGGGGACTAGTAAAAGCGCTATACAAATACAGGCCATTTACCATTTACATAGCCAGAGAGAGGGAAGTCTGTCCCTTATCTAGATCCAGATGGACGACAGAAACATCCCATCCATGATGATTAAATTCTGGCAGAACGGGTAAAAGCATAACAGGTTGGCATTTTTCAAGAACCCAGCCAAGGGGCAGTGGTCAAATGAGTATTTCAAACCAAACAGAAGCCCTAAAATTTCAATGATGGTGTTTTCAGCTGGACTAAAAGAACAGGCTACTTTGCCTGTTTGTGAATATTTTACCATTACAAGACATCAGTTCCACTAATCTAGATTTATGCAGATTTTGTCAGAATTAATCCAGCTACAACTTTCTCAGTCAGCTGCCTGAATAAAGATCATATTCACGCCTTTCACTTTGGACAGAGCACACATGATTAAATACGATGTTGTAAAATGTAGATGGACTAACGTAAATGTGTTTTCATAAGCTCCAAGTATTAGTATCACTACAGATATTCAGGCTCTTTTATAGAGAAAAAAAAGTTTTATGGCACACTTTGAGGACTGATTAAAACCTGAAATAAGTTCATAAAACCTGAGAGCCGTCAGCTGGATGACCCACATGTCCCTGACCCGATTTTAGGTTGTTACTAAATTCGGCATCTTTACTGCTGATGTCTGCGTCACTGCGTCTCCACGGAGGAAAATGTGTTTGTCTGCCGGTGCGTTTATAGGAGAGAGAAAGTCTGAGCCTCAGGTGTCGCTGTTTTATGCCAGAACAGGTGTTAAAGAAGATAGAGCAAGTGGAAGCAGGTAGTAAACACCATCAGGCCATTCTGGCAGCTGTCAGTGTTAAAAAATCCATGTTTTCATTTAGCATGGTGACGTCTATGACAAATACTTGTGACAGATGTTGTTGGCAGAGATGACCGAAGCACAATGTAATTAACTTTGTCTCTTTCCTCTTTTCTACTTTTCTCCAATACCAGAGCGCTGAAGCCATACTGGAAAAGTAAGTGCTCGTTGATGAAGCTCTGATTGTGAATGTGACCTTTCCATCCTGCATGTCAAATATTTTACTTTTTACTCTGAGAAGTTTATCTAACCTAAATTTTTAACCCAGCCATCTTCAGTCTAGATGGAGTCCTGTAAAAAGTGTCTCACAAATACATTTCCATAGGTTTGGGAAAGCTTTCCAACCTTAAGGTGTTCAATCATTTCACTGATATGACCTCCCACATTAAATCGCTCAACAATCTACACTGATATGGACCGAGTAATGTGTTAGGAATGAAAGGATGCCGCGTTGTTTGATAGGAATAAAAAATCATCAATCTACGGAGGGCTGAATTCAAAGACATCTTGAAAATCAAAGTGAAAAAAGTCAGTGTTGCCGAAATTCCATTGCAGAAACTCAAGGTGGTACTCAGTAGTTTGTAAGCCCCCCACATGCCTGTATACCTCCATAGCAGCGTCAAGGCATGCACCTATTGAGACAACGGATGGTGTCCTGGAGGATCTCCTCCTAGATCTGCACCAGGGCATCGTTGAGGTCCTGGACAGTCTGTGGTGCATCCTGGCACCACTGGATGGACTGATGCATGTCCCAGATGTGTTCTATTGGATTTAGGTCAACATGGGGGACAGTGTCACTTCCATCATCCTCCAGGAACCGACTGTATGCTTCTGCCACTGCACTAGTGTAGGGTCTGACAATGGGTCCAAGGATTTCATCCCGATACCTAAGTGCCGCTGCTTAGCCTGTAGATGTCTGTGCATCCCTCCATGGATATTCTTCCCCAAAACATCACTGAACCACCACCAGGCTGAACGATGTTATAGGCGGCATAAAGTTCTCCACAGCTTCTCCACACTGCTTCACGTCTGTCACACATGCTTGAGGGGAACATGCTCCTTTTTTTTTTTTTAAAGGAAAACAAACTTTTGTAGCTGAAATGTTTGCGTAAACATGCTTCTCAAAGGCATCTCCCCTGGAAAAAGTGTTTGCTTTTGCAAAGCACAACAAGAACGACCAATAAAAAGAGCAAAAATGAGCAGAACACAGAGACAGCTCACTTCAAAAATCAATTTATAGTGATTGATACAAAATTAATTGATTTATATATACAGTGTAGATTTTGTACTGTCTTAACCTTCCCCAACAGTCGTTCCCTCTCTGTCAGATGTTTGGCTCTTTCATACTAATTACTTGTGGAGCAGAAGACCCTGCTGTGGCCACGAGATCGAAACACCAAACAATGCTGCAGTCAGCGAGCAGCCACGCGGGGATACCTGGAGGTCAGCGTGTGTTTGCTTTGCTGATAGATCGAGTCACATTTGGCCTTTTACTTGAAATCGGCATCAGTCTCTGAGACGGAAGTCTGCCTGATTAAATACTTAGCGCTGGTTTTGTTGATCCAACACTGGCTGCAGATTAGAAGCACCTAAAGAAAAATGAGTTTAACATGACTGAGCATGTCTTATTTTTAATATTGACCTGGATATAAAAGGTGAGAATATCTATAGTATGCCAGTACTGATATACTCTGTTATTACAAGCAGCAAGTCTGAGGGATTGTTAAGTGTTCTGATTCTGATTTTCATGAAGAAGTATGTATTGCTCGAGTTTGATGCGAGTTTAAAATGCTTCAAAATGAAATTTTATTTTGTGCTAAATACAGAAGCCTTTTATGTTCTTTACTGTTTTGTTGTCGTTTTACTCGTGTGCTATTTACACTTCAAGTAAGAATAATTCATTTAATTTATGACCATTATGATCATTTTCTTAAAAATGTGCAGTTACTTTTTATCTGCAATAAACTCATAAATTCACTTTCTTGCTTTCTGCAATTTCCATGTTAAAACTCAGGCTTACAGTAAGGTGACATTTTAAATGTTTTATTGGGTTTGGCTTTTGAAAATAAATTAACACAAAGTACAATGCTTCACTTTTATTGCAGACGTAGCAGTTTAGTCTTATGCAATGCATCTCTTTACATGAGAGTTCAGGTTTTTGTATTTTTTTTAAAGGGGAACAAACTTTTGCAGCTGAAATGTTCGAGCCTTGTTATGAAGACTCTGCGTTTGTTTACAGAATGGCGGCGATGGCGAGAGCCTCGAAGTTGGAGCTTCCAGAGCTCGGTTATGAGAGTATGAGCCACTTCATCATCGATATCGATGACCTCGCCGACACACTGAGAAACATCAGCTTCTGCTGCGGTATGTAGTTAACGTGGTTATATACACATTTTAAATAGTTGGAAAACAAAACAAAATCCTCACATGGACTAAAATCATTGACCTGAGCACATTAAAAACCACACTGAAGTTTCAGCACAAATAAGTTGAGTCTGACGTCACTCTTACTGGTATATGAGGTGACTTCAACATGTTTGTGTGTGTTTCAGGTGTGGCGGCTGATGAAGAAGATTTTGAAGAAGTTGAGGAAGATTTGGACTTTGGCTCCAGATTTTAAAACCGAAGGGCAAAGAAGCTGATCATTTTTGACTGACTTCAGTGGAGATTTACTGAGATACTGAACGAACAGCCTGGTGATCTGCAATCGATAAACTGGAGTTTTGTTTGGCCAAGGCTGGAGAGTGTGTGCGATTTTGGTATTGAAAGTGTCAGATTCCTCACAGTAGTTATTCCGCTTCTAGTTCTTGCCCATCAGTCGTAAAAGAACAAAGTTTGCAGAAATATAATCACATTTTCACAATTAGAGGACAGAATGTATTTATGAGTTTTAGCTCCAAGGACCAATTTTAATAGTTTATTTAATACTGAATTAAATTTGGGAAATGTGACAAATGTTCATTATACACCTTTCCACAATAAATAGGGAATGTGTTTGAAAAAAACAAACAAACAAAAAGTTCCCTAGAGAAGCTAGAACAATGTTTATATATTGTAATAATTGTATGATAAAGAAAGGGGGTGTTTGTACTTCTGCTGAGGAGGCTACGTGATTGGTTTGTCTGTTTGTTACCAGGAGTTACTCAAAAAAGTCAACAAACCGGCATGAAAATGTTACCAGAGGGGAGCCTATGATGCAAAATGCCAAAAATTGGACATTTTGCACCATATTTACAGAAATATGCATAAAATAAAATAGAAACAAAGAAGAAAACCCATATTCACGCATGTCATGAAGAGAATTTTAAACCATAGTTGTACTAATGCTCGTGTTTACTGGTGGCTGTGGAAACAGAGGAAGCTCATTTTTGATGCTTTTTGGTTTAACTTTTTTAATCAGGAAGTGAAACTCTTGAGAATAAGAATCTCCTTTTCGCAGCAGCGTCGTGGGACAAGCAGGATTAACCCAGCATGCTTTTCACTCGGAGACTAATTTGCTTTGAAATTGGGATGAGGATCTCAATATTGTTCCCTTCCCTGCTTTAGTCTCAGGTGCTGAAACACATTTGTTTTGCTGTCGGATTTTTGCAAATTACTTGCCCATTGGTGAAGTATGGATATTTCAAGAGACAGACATATTATGCAGAGAATCCTGAATTAAAATCAGAGGGAGTGTTTTAAAAACTGTATTTTGTGGCAAAGTCATTAAACTGTTTTCATGTTTCTTATCTTTGATTTGACTGGATTTGACTGCTGAACCCATACATGTAGCTTTTAAATTGTATTCAACAATAAAATGTAAACTATTTTAGAAAATGCTTCAATTTTCCAGACATGTGTTAAGATCACTGCCGAGTGGTGGGTCCTGCTCGTAGAAGGACATTGGTAATGTAACTGCATTTTTTCCTCATGTTGCTTCATTGTCAGTGAATATGTTTGGTGGCAAAGTTCACATATTAAACAAATGACATCATCTCAAACCTCATCTCAACACCAACACTCGGGTTGTTCTGGTAATATTCCCAGGTCATGATGCTTTTTGATAACATTCAGAATCCACAATTTTGACCAAAAGTATTGACCTTTTACAGAAACTGACAAGAGGCACTGACTGTTGAAGATATTATTACTATTATAATATTCACTACCAGTCAAAAGTTTGGACACGCCTTCTCTTTTGATGGTTTTTCTTTGTTTTTACTACTTTCTAGATTGTAGATATATCAATTACATGAAGCAAGATATTTGGAATTATGAAGAATTACGAATTAATTAAGAAAAAATTGATTACCCTCCTCCCCCAACTCTTACATTTTAGATTTCTCAAAGTAGTTACTCTTGGCTTTGTTGACAGCACTGCAAACCCTTGGCCTTTTCTCTACATGCATGGTTCCCACCGTGAAGCATGGAGGAGGTGGTGTGCTACCACAGCATCCTCAGTGACATGCCATTCCATCCGGTTTGCGTTTAGTGGACCCTCATTTATTTTTCAACAGGACAATGACCCCAAACACACCTCCAGGCTGTGTAAGGGCTGTTTGACCAAGAAGGGGAGTGATGGAGTGCTGTGTCAGATGTCCTAGGCTCCACGGTCACCTGACCTAAACCCAGTCGAGATGGTTTGGGATGAGATGGACCACAGAGTGAAGGCAAAAGGGCCAACACGTGCTCAGCAGCTCTGGGAACTCCTTCAAGACTGTTGGAAAACCATTTCAGGTGATTACCTCATGAAGCTTATTGAAAGAATGCCAAAAGTGTGCAAAGCAGTAATCACAGAATCAAAAATATAAAACATATTTTGAGTTATTTCGCACATTTTTGTTTACTACATAATTCCATATGTGCTCATTTATAGTTTTGGTGTCTTCTGTGAGAATGTACAATGTAAATAGTCATTAAAATAAAGAAAAACCATTAAATGAGGTGTGTCCAGAATTGTGACTGGTTGTGTATAATTGTTATAGGTTATTGTCTAATATAGAAACCTCTGCTAAAAAGCATTATGTGTCTTTGTTTTAGGTGATAAACATGTTTTAAAGCAGAGGTTGTGCTTTATATTAAAGGATTACACAGGAAATCAAGTCCACTCTTCATCTCACAACGATCTTAGTCATAGCAGAAAGGAAACCTGATTGGTTCCTTTTTTTTGTGAGTCTGCTATCCTTAATTTGACCTTAATTTTATCAGCGTTTAAAAGAAGCTTATTGTTGGTTTCAGCAGCAGACTGTAAATTTGCAATGGCCAGATTAAGGAGAGAACTATGAAAAACAGAGCAAGACTAGAAGAATTAAATGTTGCAGAAACCGTGTGGCAGACACTTAATGCCCAATGTGACAAATTAGATTAACTAGTTTTTGCATTAAAACTATAATTACTGAACAGAAAAACATTGTATCATACCTGCCGTAGATGAAGGAAACAGTAAAGTTGCAGTTAGCACAAACAGAGTCAGTGAGAAAGAATTCCTGTATGAAATCTTGGTGGTTTGAGGTTAAAAGTGCAGAAACTCTGAAAATTTCTACAAATGCAAAAGAAAAGAAAAGAAAAACATGTCTGATCGCTTCTGACTGAATTAGTGCAAATGTGTCAGAGGCTGTTTGTGGAGGTTCTTGTTGCTGTACAGAGAGGATATGTGAAAACATCTCTAACAAGACCACTTACGTAAAGCAGCGTGAAGGATTCCCCTCATCAGTGTGTTTATGCTGATTCAGTCAAAAGGCTGCAATCAACAACAGTGTCCTCCTCCTCCTCCATCCGTGCTGCGTATGCGTGGAGTACAGGAACATGAGGCTGAGCAGTTGGAGAGTCACTGGTGATTGTTCAGACGTGGGATGGTGACACTGATCTCATGATATTTGTCTTTTGTTCTGTACTTGAGGTCCCTGCAGTCCTGAGGGAGGGAAGAAACCCACAGAGATGCAAATAGATGTTTTCCATAATCCTCGGACATAAAAGACCACATGAAATCACACATTTACGTACCTCTGTGTTTCCTCCTGCAGCAGCAGATGCAGGGAGGACTGACTTGGCCACGTATCTTGCCTCCCACATCATTTTGTTTAGCAGAAGAAGCCAATGCATTGCGTGTAAATATATCTGTGTGTGTGTAACTCACAGGAAATGCACCCAGTGGATTTAGCACTGTGTTCTGTACTGTGGGTGGGAAAGGGAAAAAAGTCTTTTCCATGTGTTTTCTTCAGGATTAAATCTTTCCAAAAGCTGCAGTACAGCTTTTAACATGTTAGGTAAATTTTAAGAGAAAACAACGTAGAGATTAAAGTCAGTGGGACCAAATGTGTGTCTATATGTCCTAAACCTGGAAATACAGCAATAGATGATTTTGTTAATATCTGGAACAAACTGTTTTTAAATATGTAAATGGAAGGATATAAGCAGGGATGCTTTATCTGCTGCTTTTAGTTAAAGAATGAATGATCATTTATATCGTCACTGGTAAATATGAAACAAAACCAACAAAGAATTGATTTTCCTAAAGAAAAATACTCTTTGTGCATCCCAATTCTGAGAGATCTAATTCTTCTGTGGCAAAAGCTATTAAAAAGGCATCAATGAGCAATGCTGCCGGAAATACCCACTAGAACACCAAATGTGTATTAATCCGTGGCTGAAACTGGTCCAACAATTGCACAAATTTAACATAAAAAGCCTCAGAGCCAGGATGATTAAAGACATTCGCTCCATGGGTGGGAATGTTGGTTGATTCACCACTTTGGTTTAGACCAAAATATCTCAACATTTATCAAATGGATTGCTGTTGGACCATGCAAAGATGTTTATGGTTCCAAGTAGAGTTATTGTTTTATTATCAATTTTTTTTTAGCATTTTTGAAGTTACAGAGAAGGATTTGAGGGTGGTGCAGGATATGTCTGAGGACAGTGGTGAGGTGTGCTGTAGGAATGACAGATGACAGGCTTCAAGGTGAAGGTGAGGATTACATTACGGATTGACTCAGAGCCCCTTCTTGTTTACGATGGTGATGGACAGGTTGATAGTTGAGGGCAGGCAGGAGTGGACGATGATGTTTGCAGATGATTTTATGATCTGTAGAGTAAAGAGCAGGTTGAAGAAAGCCTGGAGAGGTGGAGGTGTGCTCTGAAGAGTGGAGGAATGAATATCAGTAGAACTGAGACAGAATAAATCTGTTGCAGATGCAAACACATGGAGTCACACATCCAAAGAAAAAGATGAAGAAGAGAGTGCAGGATGGAGTGGGTGGAGATTCGATTTTATTTATACAGCACCAAATCACAACAACAATGGCCTCAAGGCACTTTATATTGTATTTAAATGAATTAAACTAGAGTAAATGGTGAGGTAGACCCTACAATAATACATACAGAGAATAACACAACAATCATATGACCCCTATGAGCAAGCACTTTGGTGACAGTGGGAAGGAAAAACTCCCTTTTAACAGGAAGAATCCGGCAGAACCAGGCTCAGGGAGGGGCGGCCATCTGCCGAGAATATTTGGGATGATGAGTGTCAGCGGTGATTTATGACAGAAGGATACCAGCAAGAGCGTAAGAGAAGGTTTTCAAGATGGTAGTGAGACCTGCTGAAGTAATTTTTTTGGAGACAGTGTCACTGACAGGAGACTGAGCTGCAGGGGGCAAAGCTGAAAAGGATAAGAGTTTCACTGGGAGTGACCGGGATGGACAGGATTAAAACTGAGTGGACAGCTCAGGTTTAGCAGTTTGAAGTCAAAGTTTGAGGGGCAAGGTTAAGTAGGTTTTGATATTTACAGAGGAGGGTAGTGTGAATATACTTTATTTGACAAAGGATGTCAAATATGGAGCTGCCAAGCAAGAGGAAAAGAGGAAGAGCACAGTGAAGACTAAAGGATGTAATGGAGGACATGCAGAGGGCTGGTGTGACAGAGGAGGGTGAGATGGAGGCAGATGATCCACTGTGGCGATCTCTAAAGGAAACAGCCAAAAGAAGAAGTAGAAGTTAATTAGCTCTGTGATAGACTGTCAACCTGTTCAAGGTGTACCCAGCCTCTCACCCTTTGACAGCTGGGATGCCTGTGGGAGTGCCTGGCAGACTCAAACCTTTCTAAACAAAAAAAAAAGAAAACCAAAGACACAAATGTGTCTTTAGACTATGCATACTATGTCTATTGGACGTATTTTACATTTTACATTGTATATAGTATTGTTGTGATTTGCTTGTCTTTCTTTTAGCACCAATGTGGGACAGTACCAGAATGTCAATGTGCCATTGTACAAAGTATAATTGTGCAATGACAACAAACGTCAAAGTGATGACAGTCAAATGATTAAACAAAGGTATAATCAAGTTACAAAAACACACAAACACAATTAAAAATAATAACAATTAGCCACACACTGACTTAAACACAACTTGGGATTATAATAGCATGGCTGATTATCATGGGAACACTGTTTCATGTTTGGAGAAAGACTTGTAGATGTGGATGTGTTTTCATATTGTGTAATGAATTCTAGAAATTTTGAACAAAGCCACAGTTTTTTGTTTTTTTGTTGGTGCTTTTGTTGTAGAGTGAATTGACTGAACCATGAGATACAAAAGGATGGTGGTGACTGGAAGGAGAACTTTCAAAGCTGGTGGCAAAAGTTATTCCACGATTTTACATTTTCTTACCTTGACTGCAGGTTTTGACGTCAGCATCAGTCAGCCCTCCTTCACTGGTTCAAGCCAGGTCACAGTGAGTCAGCTCTGAGAGATTAATGATCATGCTTCTCCTACACCAACCAATGCATTGATTTTTTTTTTGTAACAATATTTTCAATTTTTAAGGCTTTGGTCAAAAATACATTATTGATCTGTTTTCCTCTCATTGGCTGGTCCGTGATTGGCATTTCTGGGTCAAACCTGATGGTTTTTGGATATTAGCTTTTGTGGTCAGGACAATCAGACATTCCAACTTAAGGTAGACACGGAACTTTTTCTATTTCTGTATCTAAATACCACAACACACACTGTAGATCATCACTTTGTTCGAATCACATTATTATTAATATTGTATTGTCAGTATAATTTACTGTACATTTTAACAGGTCTGTGTTATATGGATTCATTTAGAATAAATGGATTTTTGCTGAACCAGGGGACAAAGCACTGTCACAAGAAGCTTCTACGTATAATAATATTATACCATCGTGGCTCAAGAGTTGGGCGTTCGCCTTGTAATTGGAAGGTTGCCAGTTCGAGCCCCGGCTTGGACAGTCTCGGTCGTTGTGTCCTTGGGCAAGACACTTCACCCGTTGCCTACTGGTGGTGGTCAGAGGGCCCGGTGGCGCCAGTGTCCGGCAGCCTCGCCTCTGTCAGTGCGCCCCAGGGTGGCTGAGGCTACGATGTAGCTTGCCAGTGTGTGAATGTGTGTTTGAATGGGTGGATGACTGGATGTGTAAAGCGCTTTGGGGTCCTTAGGGGCTAGAAAAGCGCTATACAAATACAGGCCATTTACCATTTATAATATTAACTTTGTTATTTTTATTTGTACAGTGCCTTCCAAGAACCTCAAGGATGCTTTACAGAAGAGTAAAAATTAACAAACATATATTAATAAATAAAACATCTTAGGTTTGCAAAGTAGCATCTAAACAAAACACAAAACGTCTGGAATGTCCTTTAGACAGGCCCGAGCAAAGTAGAAATATGCACAACAGCACAAATACAGCTGTCAGGCTGTCAGGAGGGGTGATGGTTTGGGCTTGTTTTGCAGCCATAAGGCTTCGGTACCTTGCAGTCATTTAACTAAAGATGGACTCCAAAGATCCAAAGCGTTTTAGGGTGAAATGTGAGGGCATCTCACAGCACGGTTGAAAATATGTTACACAACCATCCCAATGATCCCAAGCACTTCAGCAAATCCAATAGAACGGCTGAAAAAAGAAAGAAAAAAATTGTTACGACGGCCCAGTCAAAGCCCAGACCTCATCCCAGTAGAAATGCTGTGATGTGTAAGTGAATCCTCACAAACCTCAATGAACTGAAGTGTAAACGAGAAAATTCCTCCAGAACAGTGTGAGAGACAAATAATACAATGATACTGAATCATCAAATTATTCATTAGTGAATTCAGATGATGTCATTCTTGGAGAGAGATGAGTTGCCAAATATGCATAAGGGGTGGTTTTAACGTATGTGGGTACACCACCAAAGTAATGTCTATATGTGAGAAACACTGGCCATGTAGAACAGTGCCATCTGCATAAACATGTACATTACAATTTTTCTTGGCTGAGGTAATGGGTTTTTGTGTGTGGAGTTCAAAAGAGGTCCAAGAATGGATCCTTGTTGAACACCTGTTTGTCTGATTCCAGATAATCAATCAGTAACCATTTAATGGATTGTTCATCTAGTTTTTCCAGTATTATCTATTATCTGATGTATGCAAATGTATTTTTTTAGAAAGGTCTTTGAAAAATTAGCCACATTTTTAACTATTGTCCAAAGCTTCAGTGATGTTAAGTACTGTTATACAGCTGCTTTTTTATACACACATAATCTACATCCTGACTACTCTGATTTCAGTTTATATGACCCCAGACACATGAGAATTTAAAAACTTTATGCATGTATAATTAAAAAAGACAGGAATTTTTCACCAGGCCCAATCCAAAAATATCTACTATATCATAAATCAAAATAATACATGACTTAGCATTACCTCATAATTAAAATAAGTATAAGTAAAAATGCTTGTTGGCCTTATTTACTACTTGAACACATTAACAGAGTTTAAAGAAAGACGATTTGTCTTTCCTTTGATGCACAAAGTGAAGTGCAATAGCATTTGTGAGGCACAATGTACACACTCACGCAGACAGCTGGTGAAGAATCAGCCACACACCCACAATATGGACTGAGTCATAGAAACACAGGACCCAGAGGCCATTTTCACTTCTGCGTTTGTTTCTTCTCTGTCTTATCATGTTCAACAACTTGGACACAACTCCACTAACTGTCACTTCTATCAAGCCTGAGCCTAATCAGCTGCTGCTCCTATGATGAGATAACAAACTACTTAAAAATGATGACACATTCTTCGCGAATTTTCTTGATATATTTTACTGGTGTCCTTCAACAGCTGTTTTAATTCAGTACTTGAAACTTCACTTAATTTGCTTATTTGAATTTCTGCCTTGAACACAGTCCCAGGTTAAGACCTAATGAAAACAAGCTTCCCAGACAGAGCCTCCTTGTATTGGACCTAAACCAGAAAGTAAAAGCTGAATGCAAATGTAAGGCTTTTAGATTGGAGTGGCATCAGAGAAAAATCAATGGAGGTCATTTGAATTCAAACTAAGGCACCTTCATGACTGAAAAGTTTAGGGTGGGCCTATGGCAAAATTTTCCATAAATGAAAAAAAAAGACTATGAAGAGATGCAAATCCATCAAAAATAATCATAAAGTCCTGCAAAGTAATCACAAGGAGATGAAATACCAAGATAGGGAGGAAAATTGACTACCACTTGTTTCATAATCATTCTATGGACCAATAAACCTGCCCATTTCTGCCCTTTGGCCAATGATGACAGGAAATAACCCTAAACTACTGTAATGTAGACAGTGAATATGCTGAGGAAAATTTCAAAAATTGTACAAATGTGTAATTCTGAGAAACTGGCTTTTCCTGAAGGTGAAGCAAGAGGAGAGCTCAAAAAATAAAATACTAAGAGGAGAAACAATGACCTCAGCAAAGTCTGATGGTTTTATGTTTACAGTTTAGTGTTCAGTGTACATATTTTTGTCTGATTAAGGTCAGCTAGAGGATGTTGGTGGGTTGCAAAAAAAAAAAGAAAAAAAGAGGAAAATGTTTAAATACTTTGCTTTGAAAGTTTGAACCTTTGGTGGTGGTGCTAGTGAAAGATAATGAGAATCATCTGAACTCAACTCCAGTTACATTTGCCTATAGGAACAATTTTCAGTTTTCTTTCACTCCCGACTTTGGAAATGATCAGCTGTAATAAACACTTGATGACACTTCATCAGAGTATGAGGTTGTATTTTATGATCAATACACACACATAGATGGCAACAATAACAACATCAAAGGCATCCACTTTTACTTCAAACTTTTTTATTACAAAATATAAATGGCAAAAAGCTTTGTTTTTTTTTTTCCATTTGCTAAAACAAAGAGACTGGTGTCAGACATGAATGTTACAGTAAAATTAAGCATTTTTTTTTCTTTTTTTTTGTAGGTTACCATGCTACAGTAGATACAGTACAGGTGATAGTGCTCCCGCTCAAAGAAAAATGACAGAAAGGGGGGAAGTTAATGTAAAAGGCAATAACCATCTGTCCATTGAGCTTGATCAAGAGACAAAGTGATGATATACAAGCGAGTTGGGCCGACAGAAAAAAGTTTGAAAATTTGTCCTCTGGTTCTCAACAGTGACAGAAATTTAACTTTGGGCAAGCAGATACATTTTCTACAACTCTGTACAAACATGTAGTTTGCTTAAACTAATCTAAATGAATCTGAATGTGCATTTGTATTACTTTATACGTAACTAAATATGAATAAATACATATTTTTAACATTTGTGGCTGCTGGCAACCATAAACTCTTTCTTTTAATCTGTCACATCTACAGCATTCAAAGGTCAAACTAAAGCACTTCTCAGTGGGTTCATAGATTTCCAGGTCAGCTTAGTCTTTCTGAAAACATTAAGCTTACAACACATACACACAAACTGCTTAAACAACTTATTTTAGACATAAATTCATAAAGAAGTGTTGATTTCCAAGTCAAACCACATCCAATACTTCAAAGAGTGAAAACGACTTGATATCCAAGGGTTTTCCCTTTTTGCCACGAGTCCACAACAAGTCCAGAGATTAAGAGGATTGTGTGTGTTTGAAGATGAGCGGGGTTCTGAGAGGTCCTTTTCCATATCTTCCAACAATGTCTTTAAATAACACTTAAAACATTTTACATTTTAATGACAGCTGCTGTGATGCGTAAAATGGCACCAAATGTGCGTAAAATGATGTGGAGAGGAAGGCAGGCGCACGAACAGAAACTAATGTCAGAGGTCTGGAATATTGATACAGCTTCTGGGCTCTGTTAAGGAGGCATTTTCAAAAAGAAGCAGAGATTTACTTCCCCACCTCGTCGAGCACTTTGCGGTTGAGCTGAGCCTGCTCTCTCTGGCTCTCCATCTTGGCCATCTGGATCATATTCCTCAGCAGGTGGAAGGTCAGGTCGATGGAGAGCGGCGGCTCTTCGCTGCGTTTCAGCAGCTGCGCCGCGGTCCTCATAGCCGCTTCCTCCGCCTCCTCGCTGTCTTCTTCTGGCGGGAGCAGGTGGAGACGATCCGGGTTCCTCCTCTGGAGAAACCTCATGATGTTTTCGCCCAGTAGATCGGAGGCGGCGTTGTCCCCGGCGGCAGCCGCTCTGAGGAGCACCTCGTCCAGTTGCTGCGTTTGAAGGCGACCGCTGCCATTCATCCAGCCAGGGAAGGTGCGCGGTCTGCCGGCGGCTGGACGGAGGTGTGATGACAGGAGGACCGAGGAGAGCAGCAGGAGAAGGGAGACTGGCTTCATGTCCTGCAAGCAAAGGAAACATTTAAGATGACATTCAGACCTTCAGGTTTAAAAGTACGTTTCATAGTGTATCTTGGAAATGTTGCGTTTTATTTACATTCTCTCTGAGCTAAGCGTGACATTCATACACTTTTAAAACTTTAAAGTTTAGTTTGGGTCGTGATTCGGCAGATGTAAAGTCTCATGTTCGCTCCAAAGGCAAAAGAAATGTTATCTGTCAATCTGATGGAAAACCTAAATCTTCTAGAACATTTACTTGAACTGGAATTAAAATGACAAATGACTATTTAATGGCGACATTTTCTTTTGTAGCCAAAGATTGTTCAAGCTAAAGCGCATAAGATGACGAGCACCTCACTGCGCGGTTATTAAAAAGTTTAAACGATGAACAAAACTTTAGACTGAATGAAAGAACTACTGTTCTTACTTTACTGTCACCAGATGCTGCAGCTGGACTTTGCGGTCGGCCGGTGAGATTCAGCAGAGTCTGAAAAGTCCCTGTGAGCGGAGACTGGAGGGGACCGGAGGGTTTTATACGTCCTGCCCGCTCCTTTGACGTCAATGTGAGCACAGATAGCGCATTGGAAACCGGACAACTATCGAGACGCAAAGCACAGAAGTCCCGAGGGACAGCTGGGGAAGCTGTGATGGACGGCGAATAAAGGACGTGATTTTTTTTTTTACAGCTTCATTTCTTTTTCATCCTTGGTGGGTCATCAAGTTTGATGAGGTAAACTCACAGGGGTACAGGAGGAAGGTGTCAATAGGTGTGGGATTTCTGGGGCGATTCAGGAAACTGCCCAACTTTTTATTCTTATATTATCAGAATTATTTTGTTCTGGTTGTGCGTGATTATATTTTTTCTTTGCAACCCGCACTGCCTTAAATTCACTCTTAAATATGAATAATCTGAATAATAATAATATGAATCAAAATCTGTGAAGAGTCTGTCTCCCTGCACTGCATTGCTAAAGGGCTATTTCACTTTCAGAAGTTCAAATGAGTGAATTAGAGGCAGAAACTAAGCGCTGAAGTGATGCAAGAAGATGTAAAAGACAATAAATCAGCATTAATTCAGCTCACATTCACCTGCCTGAAGTTAAAACTTTATTTTTCACCAGGCTGTGCTCTAAAGCAAAGTATTGCTTTGGCCAAATTAGACAAAGAAATGGCTTAAAGATTAAATAGAAGCTGTGAACATGAAAAACGTCTTTAAAGTCGGACTGAATGGGTGAGGGAGCTGTCTATGGTGCTGAACCTTCACGGGATTATTAGTAAAAGCTCACTTTTTATACCAGTGAAACCAGAATATAAAGAAATCCATATTCGATGTTATTTACTCTGAGTGAGTCACAGAGCTGCATAGTTAAATATTATGAATCACGTAAATAGGGGACAAAAGTAATTAAGGCCAAACACAAGTTTACATCCTCAAGTTCAACTTTTCCTTTTACAGACCTGAAACATTTCCCAGACTCACACTTAGCTATTCTTAATACACTGCACATTACATAAAGGTGGTCTGGCATAATCACAACAAAGTTTTCTTCTTTTAAAACACTTCAAATACTTGGGGTTGTTAGCTCTGTGTGCACTTGCTGTTCCCTTCTTTTTTAAAGAGGGAGATTATTTTTAAAGGAGCAGCAATTGTATTTCCTGTATTTGCATTTCCTCTGATTCATTAAACAACTCAGTTGTTTGACTCAATTCACTCTGCGCTAAACAAACTGACTTCTATGGTGTTAAATCATGATAGTAGATGAAATTAAAGAAGAAACTTAAAGAAGTCCAGTTGCTTTTCTTTCTAATCTCCTTAGATTACCTATAACATACACAGACAGAGATGAAATGTACTCCCTAAATGTTATCTTTGGGTTCTATAAATTTAGACATAAAGTTATAATATGGGAATCAAAGGAGCATTTTTGTGCTTTTACACACAACAATGCCTGCTAGCAACAGCCTGTAGAACAGTTTGATAAAGAAAATTTGCAAATATCATCTTTCATATGAAACTATGTTGCTGTTTTCACTTTTTCTTCAGGACAAACATGAAAATGAGGAGAAAACGACTTCTTTCAAACACTTTGAGGTCACAAATTGTGTAAATCCACACAAATTATGAGCCAACATCAGTAACTTCAAATTACAGATCAGATCTCATTTTGATCACAGATGTCAGCCCCATCACACACTGTTTTCAGGTTGTGCTGCTAAAAAGCCTACACACTGTATCTTCGTTTAATTACTGGGCCTTAATTCTCAAACACAGCGAGCCTGGGAGATGAATTAAAAAAAATGAAATCCAGCTTTCTGGGGAGAGGCTCATTTCCCTCAGGCAGGCGGTGGGGATATTTGGCAGATTTTCAATCGATTCGTCAGACGTTTTCCGCTTGTTTTTCCCTGATATGGACCATGATTGTGTGTGTTTGTGTGTGTGTGGGGGGGAACAAAAAAAAAGAAAATGTGTGCAGTTAATTTGGTTGGCAGCCCAGCTCAGCAGCCTCCACATCTCCCTCCAAACAAACAAACCCCATCCCATCCAAAGCAAAGTTAGCGAGGTCAAACACACCACAGACTCATAAACTCAACTCGTGTAAAACTTTATTAGCTCTTACACCAGACGTGACCTTTAATTATCAAAAATGTGCACATTATGGATAAAACGATTCTTCATGTCCTGAAAAAGGGGAACGCAGCACTGGCATGATCCTGGGTTATGTTGCGGATTAGTGGTGACTCTTCAGCAGCTACAGTTAAACAGAAAAAATGTGACGCAGACTGTTAAAGGAACAGTTTGACATCTGAGTAAATATGACTGTCCTCGCAGAGAGAAGACTGATCTCACTCGTGCTTTTATGACACGTTATGTTAGTGTTGCATTAATGTATTTGCACTTGCATAGCAGTTTTCTCTCCTTACTGAACACTCAGAATGCTTTAGACTAGAGGAAACAAACTCCCGTTTATACAATGGTTTATTCTGTGCACCTTATTTTAAATTCAGACCTAAATCCAATTTACAATCATTTCTTCTCTGTATTATTGTAGCATCTACTGTACTTTCCAATATAAAGCGCTTTGAGGCAACTGTTGTTATTTGGTATGATAAAAATAAAATTGAAATGAATTATCCTGGCATGCCCGTCTCTGGAGAAAAGCTACAGGGGCAGAAATGCTTTCTTGGGGTGAGGCAGCAGCAGTGTGAACCACTGGACCACAGTGATAACCAATCCAATAAAAGACTGGAAACAGGAGTAAACAGCTGCCTTGCTAACAACCACGATTTTAAAGCAAGTATGTAAATCTGAGTATAAATGTCTGACAACAACTGTCCAGTTGACCGTTTTCTGTTTCCAGCCTTTAAAATAGGATAAGCTTGGTGGTTGCAGACACCAGAGACGTATTGAGCTTGTATCATTCAACTCTCTTCAAACTATTCCTTTAACATTATGTTAAATAAGATAAGGAACAAGGCTCTTTCTTTACATAGCCATGATGTTAGATTAGGTACTTTAACCACAGGAACCTCGACCAACAAAATAAACTCAAAGCAGATAAGAGTTGGTGTAATCTGAGTGAAGACAAACTGTGGCATCTTGTCCATTTATATCAGCTTTTTCCTGAGATCTGTCAAATGTAGAAGAAAAGTAGAGACAGCTGACACAACCTCACCTGCTTGCAAACTTCACAGAGGAAAGGAGACAGTCTGAAGATGTCAAATCGGCTGCAACACTTCTTGAATGTAGAAAAACGTCACTACTCTGATTTTTTTTTAAAAGAAAGAAAAAGGCCCCAAGCCAAATGAATTTAATCCAGTAATGCAGCTTTGTAAATGCTGCAGGAGGTTTGACCTCTTAATCTGTCAATTTTGGGAAAATAAAGTAAAAGATGAGGCAGGTTTAGACAAAGTAAAAAAACACAACTATGTAACCTAAAATCACATTATTAGAAACTCTGGAATGCACTTAAAATATCTGACTAAAAGTCCATTATTGGAAAAAACCAACACATTACAAAAACAATGATGTCAATACACTAAAGAGATTAGAAAAGTTTCCTTTGTGAGCAATAGGTGTTAATGTATGAGTGTGTATTGTGTGGATACACTGCAGCACCACCGCCAAATCCCATTTCCATAAATAATAAACTTTCACAGACATTTCTGCAAATGCAAGTTTGACTTTCAAGTGTGAATTTGTCACTCGGAGTAGACGAGCCGTTTCTCCCGACCTTTACGCGTGACTCAGTCACAGCTTTACACATTGGAAATACCAGCAGACTAAGTAGCCTAAAGTAAGTTACGCCCATGTCACACACACTACGAATGAGTGCAAAGTAATCATCAGCGAGAACGACACAGGCTGGACTTGTGAGCGTCCTTCACATCTTATTGGCCTTCCAGGTCAGGTAGGAGTTCCAAGCAACAGCAACGACCTGGACGACAGCCAGCCTGCAAGGAGGACGAAATCTGATGTGTCTGGTTTGGATGCAGTTTAAGTCGGAGAGTTTCATAAAGACGGAAATAAAGGCTTTCTGAGACAATTAAAGTTGGTTTCATGTGACATTTTCACAAGTGAAACAAATGATGTCTTATTTAGATGCAGAACTAGTAAAACTACAACTTCAAAACATGTTTTCAGATTTAAAATAATCCACTAAGATCAGACAGAGTATGTATCCTAAAAGTGCAGAAATGACTGTGTTAAAGCAGTCGAAATGTAAAAATAAAACCCTTAAGATTTGACTCTGTATACAAGCTTCTTCTGCTCTCACTAACCTTCAAATATGATCAGAGCTCACTGCCTGCATGCTAATGAAGCCATCAAACTCTCACCTGTGGTGCAGAGGAATGAAGTAGAAATTGGCAATCTGGACTGGAGGCCAAAGCTGAAACAAAACAGGAAACATTCAACTGATCAGTGAAACATATTCTGAAGAGATAAAAAAAAGAGATTACACTGAACACTTACATAGTAATTAGAGATCAGGGCATCTGTGTAGTCCTGTGAACACAGAAAGAAATATTATCATGTCGGTACCAACTGAAATTACTTTAATGAAAAACATTCAAAAATTTTAGGCTAAACTCAATTTATTATGAAAACAATAGAAAGGAAATGGTTATTTTGCTGCTTTCTTTTTCAGGTTCTCATATCGTCTTCTGTTATAATCAGAGCATCACGCTGCTCTCCACTCCTCTAAAACCCCAAATAAACAAACATGGTCCTGACAAAAGTTCAACATGAGGTTTCAAATGTGAAGTTATTGTGTTAAATTAAGCAACTCTAAAACATAATTTACTATCCAAGAAAGAAGAACTATTTCTTTATTAGCTAGCTCTTTATGTGGAAATCAGAGGACGTCCAGAAGAAATGTGACACTGTCCTGTGAGCCTGTAAGAGAAACTCTGTTACAGATTCTAAACATACTTTCTTTTAATAAAAAGTAAACTGACTCAACATCAAAACAATCCCATTAAAGATATGATTTGGTCATACACACACCCCCCACTGGAAAACCACAGTTAGCAGCACAGATTGTTTTACATAATTGAACAAAGATCTGTTTGTTTCTTTGTTCCTTCATCAAGCTCCTGTTCATGGATGAATATTTTATTTCACATTCACTGCCACAGATCCAAGCTTCTGGCCCCTGAGATCATCAGTTAGATCGTGGATGAATGAGTGTCAGAAGACTTCCTGTCCACCTACCACTGCAGACACTGAGAGTACATTAATTCATGAAAGCTGCACTCCTCTCCCTCAGCCTACTAAAAAAAAAAGACAAAAATCTTAAGAGGAAACTTTTAGTTGTATTTAAAAGACAGAAATAAAGTGTTTCTCCACTCAAACATGACGGACAAACTCGTGACCTCCTGCTTAGGTACGAAGTTCAGCCCTGCAGCATTTTCCATCAGAACAGTTGAAGCTGCCGGTGGGGGAGGAAGTGAGGAATGCTGATGTGTTCAAACTACAGCTGGTGAGTAGTTTCTGTCCAAACGGAAGGTAAACTGTATGCATGAACACCTTCATCAGCCACACATAAATACACTTTATTTCACTCATTTTGTTAAAACAAGAAAAATGTATTTACTTGTTACTGTAACAGAAGACGTTACAATAAGTAAATAAATATCATGTGTTAATATATTTCTATATTTAAACTTCAGAGTAAAGGTTATATACCATAGTTTCCTTCTGCAGTGAAACAAAGAGCTTCACTTACTTATTTGACACAACATTTATCCACCTGTGTCTGCAAGTCGATTACAGGCTGTGCTGTCAGCACGCTGTCTGATCTATGAAATAAAACATGCTGCTCTCCTCCACCATCGCCATTCATTGAAGTTAATCTGAAATTTATACAAGTTAAAGTTGGATTCTTAAAAGCTGCATGCAAGCGTTCATGTAGCCACTGCAGCATATTTACAGTTAGGCCCACATATTTTTGGACACTGACACAATTGGCTGTAACTCCTCTATATTTAATCAAATGTCTGCTTTTAAAGCCCTCATTCATCAGATAACTCTAAATTCAATATACTCTAAAACCCTGACAATACTTTTACAGACCTAACTGGATATTACAGACGATTTGTGTCTGAAGTCTGTGTGTTAATGTGACAAAAATGATGCTGACAATATACCTAAACTTGCACATACCATTTAAAGAAAAAAGAAAAGGCTTCTTTTATTTGTTCCCTTATTTGATGTGGTAGAGCTCAGCAAAAAGATTATGAATTATACTTAAAGAAATGTTTGGGCGTGAGTGCGTCGTGTAGTTTAATCATGTTGTTATGCTGGCGATGCAACCTGAAGGTAGAAATCAGGTGTGTGCTCTTAATAAACAACTTTCTCTCTCAAACACACAATATTACAAAACACACACACCCAGAAAAAAACCAACCTGTCTACTTAAAGGTCACCCTGACATCTCTTGGCATATAAAACCAACAAGCCAATGTTCCAGCTATAATATTTTTCTGCCTTTTTTCCAGGGTGAAAACAGTGTTTTAATTATGGTCAAACAAGCTAGTTTGCCACCTGGGGTGAAATTACGTCAATGTCTTTACCCACACAAGACGGGACCTTTCTTACCTCTTCTAGGAGCTTTTTAGGATGCGATAAATATAAAGTTATGTTGTAAAACTTTAGTGAAATACTAAACCCCAAATTCAGCTAAATTATTCATTAAAAAGAATCTAATAAGATTGTCTAAACTTTCAAGTTTTGGGATCCAGGTCTTCCCAGGGCAGCACCTGGAAGCTATATTTGTGTTTGCACTTTACACACTGTACTGTACATGCAACATCTAACAGAGGTCACACTTTTCTGCTCTTCCTGTCTTTACACTGTGCAGAATATTATGAATGTTCAGACTCTGATCAGTTACACAGCACAGCATGTGGTCTGACCCTGACATCGTGGAGTTGATCTTGGAAGAGAATGACGGCAAACGGAACAACATGCTTCAAACCCCCAACCTGCCAAGTGCCTTGAAAAACTGTGCAGTGATAAAGTTGTGATGTTTTAAAACCAGAGCCTCACACTTCTCACCTGTTTTTCTCACTTCTTCTCCAGCGTACTGTGTTTTATTTTTGAGTAATGACCAAGACTCTGACCAAACAGTTGCAGGTAAAAAGCAGAACATGTAAACAAGAGAGGCAAAGCTGCGACTGGAACTCTGTCCAGATTTATCAATCACAGCGGCTGTTTGGTCAGAGGCTCCATTCATTTTCATCTCACATTTCCTCAGTGCCAGACCCCGTTGTAACGAGCGCATTTGTCATTTATTTTCTGTCCTTTGTGACATTTACCGGGTTGGCCTTTCAGGTCTGCGCCTCTCCTTTTGTAAATAATTGATGGTGATCAGCAGCATGTTGGGAAAGCAAGGCGGCGACGGGCGTTTGAGCAGCTGGCACAAGATGACAGTTAGCTCTGACCTGGCATACAAACACACACTCACACACGTATATATGAAGGTATGAGTCACACTGGTTATTTCCACACTCCCTCCCTCTCTCTCTCTCTCATCTCTTCCTCCATCACAGGAAATAGTTTCCAATAATAATGAGAGGTGAGTGTTGGAGGTCAGATACTGTAGCTACGATGAAAACCAAACTTCCTCTCTGTGTACTGTCGTTTACCTGAGCTGTGTGCGTGCAGGAAGCTTACTGCTCTCTGACCAGTTTGTTCGTCTCAGGTTTAGTTTTAGTGCTTAAAAAGGTCAAATTCATGCCACACAATGACAACTGTAAAACTCTACACACGAAGAACAAAGATTGGAGGGTTCAACGAAGACTTTGCATCTGAAATCTGAATCATAGATTCTTTTTTCTATGTATTTAAATGCAATTTTACGGTAACACAAAGTAATTTATCTGTGCAATTCAAACTGATACCTTTCAGGCTTTAGATAAACCTGTTTTTATTTATAAATGTAACATTTATAAATAAAAAATGAGCTGAAGACACATCAGGTCAAACTCTAACCTTTTACCTCAAGTGGAGTTTTTCAAATTGATCAACGTCACCTGGAAGATTTTCCACATCACTACAATACTGATGGACTCATTCAACACAGGGTTAAAGGTGACCATTAAAAATGGTCAGAAAAATGTCAAGCAACTGTACCAACACCCCAGTTTATTGCCCTATCTGCTACCAAGCTTCTTTTTGAGGCTCATTAACGCCTTTTTTCAGACTTACACTTCACAAAGGTCAAAGGGTGAGAGACACATGACACAGAGTTATTTCTAATGTTTTGCATGTTATTTCCCATTTTACACTGGATTGTTTTTCCGCTGGGTAATGATGTTGGGAATGAATCACGACAGGATACTGAAATAAAACTCACTCACCCTCCTGAGCTTGGTGACGTTCTCCTCGACTGTCAGTCCATTCAGCGCACCAGAGATGCAGAGGAAGGCTCCCAGAAAGCACGGCGCAAAACACAGCTGTAAGGAAACAAACCAAAAAAACAAGAAGAAGCATCATAAGTTAATCATAAGTGTAACTGCTGTGGCCTAAATCAGCAGATTTCAGGTCAGTTTTATTTAAAAAGCTCCCCTCTGGCAGTGTGACATCAACCTAAACTGAGCAGTAAACGTGCAACCTAAAAACAGAACATGACTTTTGATTATGACAAATTGGGTGATAAATATCTAATTAATCTACTTGTGACAAAACATTTTCCTGCAGCACATCCGGAAAAGGAAGTCTTTAAAGAAACATCATGGAGGATGAAATCTTTCCTTCGCTGTCGTTCTTCTTTTTGTCTTATTTTCTTGATGTTTCATTCATTTCGTTCGATTGTATTTGTTTTTCCGAGGATCTTGGGATGCTTAGCTGCTACTCCATAGAAGCTGATGGAGTCCAGAAACAAAGTAACAAACTGAGTCTATAAGTAATTAAGTAATAAAATACATACCAGTGATAATCTAAGAAATCTGAAAGACTGAGGTTAAACTGTTCCTAGTATGAATCTTACATGAACAGTCACTCGACTTCTTCCGGCTGATCAGGTCTGACGCAGGAAGACGCTACAGCTGCATCACCTTAAATCTTTCAAGTGCTGCTGTTTGTTATGCACACTGAGGTGAAGCGAGCAGCGCAGACAGTGCGACTGGATCACTATTCAAGCGTGCAAGTGGACCCTTTGCTCCAGTAAATATTTTATTCAGTAACAAGCAGATACTGCTTTTTCTTTTCTTTTCTTTTTTTTAACATTTTGCTCTGCTGCAGTTTCACTGAAACACAGCAGGGGGCAGCATGAAGCTACCAAAAATGACTAGTTTTTAGACATTTACAGAAAAGTTGCATTCCAAGTTTATGCTATATCATTTTATTGATATATTTGTGTACCTTAATCTAAAGTTAATGATTCATTCAGGAAGCATGAGGTACAGATTATAGTTATGTGCAACTAGTCGACTAAACATTTAAACATTGCAGCTTTTGCTACTCAATGCCAAAAATGATAGTCAGTTATATTCAGCAATATTCTTATTTTATTAAATTACGACAGGAATTCCTGGTTCAAAGTTGTTCTACCACCATTGGCCACTCGCTGGGGCTGAACCCTGTTTCCTCTCTTTCTATGAATGAAGCAGTAAATAAACAGAGGCTTAAACTAAACAGATGACAGCTGTTCTGCAGCACTTATAAATCAATCAATGCAAACTAACTGTATATCAAGCTTTGTCAGAATAAACTGGAATATAACTAAGCAACCGAAGTCAAGTGTAATCAAACTGCACCTGCAACTCTTAACTAATCTGACATCACATATGTTTGAAAAATTATACAAAGTAAACAACATTTCAAGTATGTTCTGCTTTAGATAGTTTCTTAGGTTTTTCTATCAATTAGGCTATTATATCTTTTTTTGGCTGTCTCATTTAAACAACTAAATGAGCAACTACAAAATACCAGTGCTACCACTCAGCACCCTAGTAGATACACCTAAGGTATTAATTTGAAAATCCTCTGTGACTTCCTTCTTGAGTTATCGCATTCACAAACGTGGGTGTCCGCTCACCCTGTAGGTGACAACGATACCCCACCAACCTACAGCTGAGGGGCAAAAACTGGAGCTCTGTTGCATAACTCAGCCTCTCGGCTCAAAAGCTTCACAAAAAGGGAAAACAGTCTGCTAACAAGAGTTTCCTCCTATCAGGACAACAAAGACTCATCTGTCAGTCTGAGACAGCAAAACAATCTCAGCAGTCAGGATTCATCCACTCTGTTTGCCACAACTAACAAGCTCAGTGCGAGTGGCGAATACACACTTACACACAGAGAGCTGTTTTTATTGCTGAGCTGGTGTTCGCTTTGCTAAGAAGAAGAAGAAGAAGAAGAAGAAGAACAAGAACAAGAACAAGACGACGACAACTAAGGGTCCTTAAGATGCTCGTCTCACCTGGTCGACCAGCATTTTCTTCATGGCAGCACTTTTGGTTCCTCCAACAACTAGTCGGTCCAAAACCTTGTACCAGCTGCCGATGACAGGGCCCTTTATTGCAACAGAAATAAAATCACCATCATTATATTACTCTTGAAATTCCCCACTTAATTCTCTTCTAATATCTTTAACTGCAATGGAATCAGAAAACCGATGATGGATTTCATGAAAAATAAAAACATCAAATCTTTGCTTTTTGGTTTGTGCATTAAATATTCAGCCATTTATTCACAATGAACTCACAAAATGAACCAAAGTTAACAACTTGCTATGTGAACTATACAAACCTTTATGTCTAATTGCAATTTTCTGTAAAAATGTGTCCTTCACAAATCAACACAGGTCCACAAGAGAGAAACTGACACTGACATGGAGTTTGTTCAAAATCAGTCAAAATTTAACAATATTTCTACAAGGTGCAATCACAAAGTTCTAAATTGCTGCTGATAAAATTAAAAAACATGACGTGTCTTAGATTTGGGTTCTCTCCTCAGACTGCTGACAGCTCAGCTGCTGTTTTCAGATCACTCCTCCTCAAAGTTACATTAGTTGTGTCCATAAAACTACAGAGTACTTCTTGAAATCAAATTCTCCAGCTTTTATAACGAGGACCATCATTTGTGAGCTCAGATGAACAGTCATTATTGTGAGCAGTTGTACACCACTGTGGGCTGTGATCCTCAAGTATTTATTAACAAACCCATCATACTTGCTAGTTTTGGCCCACTGCAACTCCTTCCTGTTCCCAAAATAAAAGTTACAAAGATGGACTGACACTTTGGCACAATAGTGGGGAACCAAGGAAAGTATAAGACTTCAGCTGAACACCAAACAAAAAACAGACGTCCAGAGGTGCAAAAAAAGATGATGTTGAAGATGAGATTGGATAAAAATCAAGTATTTTGTTTGTTTGGGGTTTTTTTTTTTTTCATGTGCTGAGTCCTGTAACTCTGTGTTTGCATCTTGCAGAAGATGCACAACAGAACAGGGAATTCTTCTCCACTACCAAAAAATACAAAACTTAGGCCATAAAGGTACAAAAATAGTGTTTTATCAAATTTTTACATCAACCTCCTAGGACCTGGCGTCCACATATGTGGACATCACATTTTGGGTTATTTAGACCAAAATACTCAATTTTGCTCTACAAGGGCCTGATATCCACTTATGTGGCTCTTATTGTTCATGTTACGACCCGGCTCGAAACGATCGTAACAAGAGCGGGGTGTCCCGTGACTTCCCACGCCCAAACAGACACAGCATCGGACTTTTAACAATAGTTTATTGACAACAAGGGCACTCACAGTAGTGGGAGTGTATAATTTCGGGGTGAGCTAAGGCCAACACAACAAACAAAACTCAACCTAGGCTTTGGTTCCCCTCTGACCTGTTTACGGAAAAGAAAAGAAAGAAACAACACAGTCTGACCTCCCTGGTCTACAAACACAGGAGAAAAGAAGGCTTCCCAAAATAATCGGCAGCTCACCCCTACTTGCTCCGCACTTCACACACATGCCCGACTTTTAACCAAACAGCTATTGCTACGGCTGCTCCGCCTGGACCTGAGGCAAGTGCACGGGAAGTCTGCCACACCCCCCGCACCGCAGCTGTTCGGTCGCCCTTTTATAGTCCATGTGAACAGCAGGAACCAGTTACATCAGGCCGCTCCTTAGGTCCACCAATCACAGCCGAGCCCCTGCACAGGTGAATTTGCATACACACAGTAAGACACAGATAACCCACCAACACAGGCACGTAACAGTTCTTAAAAACAAAAATAAGGTAAAAAAAAATCTGGTAATTCTTTGTTTTTACATTCATCGGGTCCCAATATGCCCAGATATCAAAGAGAAATTAAAAATGCATGTCGTGGAAGAGTTCGGGTCTTAGGAGGTTAAAAGTTTTACATTTTAAATTTATGTCCAATTTTAAAAACATTTTCCAAAAGAACTCAGCAGCTTTCTGTCAACAGCTTCCCTCCTTAAACGGAAGCACGAGCAGGCTGGCTGAAGATAAACCGAATTCAACCAACAAATGGATGCATTATTTATGTGAAGGAGAACGATACATGATGCATGAATATAGGTGCCAATAAACATGTCGTCTCAAGTCCTGTGTGTGCTGAATAGCCACCTTCCAGACAAGACTAAATATCTATACATCTTGTGTGTATATTTTTATACGATGGAGGAGCGGAAACATAAATAAACTTTGCCTTCGTCACAGCGACGTCAGAAAGAAATGAGCTACTTGGAGGGCGAATGGTGCAGCTGTCACAGTTAGTGAAATACTGATGAATTAAACATACAAAGACATGAATGAGTGGTATACAACAAGTAACACAGATCAGACAAGTACATCATGAACACACACACTTAAAGTCATTGCTTACAGATGCACAAACAAGCAGGAATCTTTTTTTTTCCATGAACACAATAATTTTGCTTTATATTAACTTCCTCAATTTAAACAATTAACCAGACAGTAAAGAAGGAAGAAGAAGGAATTTTAATTAAAAACCTGTATTCTTTCTAAGTAATGGGCAACATTTTTTCTTCCAGGGAGCCACACTGACATAGATCGAATCAACTGAAACACATCACGCAGTTTAAGTTAAACTCTAAATTTACACAGCACAGTGTTGTACAGTGTGTTATCTGCACAGTAGAAGGCCTGCCTCTGTATGTTTAAAACATTGTTTTAAAATGTTGACTTTGTTTTACAAAGGTTCTCATTTGGTGTCCTCTGAGGTGGCAAAAGAAATCTTACAGAAAACCTTCCATATTGTAAACCCCCTACTGCATTATATCATATATAAATAGTTAGCACTATGTAGCGTAACACACAATTTCGGGACACAGCATTTGGGAATGACTGCTGTGAGTAACTGTGGTTGTCTATAATAAAGAAGCAAGATTCAGTGGTTGAGTTTGGGAACGTTTCTGTATGAAATGACTTGGAAGTGTCAGCATAGCGACCACAATAACAAATGTATGAATTTTCCAAATCCTTTGTTTCCCTTATCACCCCCTTTAGCAGAGGACACACTGAACCATCATTTATAAAAGAAAAGGAGATAATGCCTCCCATGATAACAAATTTTAAACACATTTGATTCTATGATGCAGTTTTTATGTCTTGGTGAGCGCTAATTACTGTTTTAAATGCTTAACATAATGACCCAGGTATGCACCGAAAAGGCATCACAAAAATGGCTGCTGAGAGGCTAGACTTGCTTTCATACGAACTGAAATATTATTCTATTTCTTCATGATTCACACAGTTTCTCTAGATCTAAAAAAAAAAAAATCAAGCATGTAACACCTTTTTAACAAAATAAAATCAAAGGTATTTAGAAAATTTTAAAAAGTAAATGAACTGAGAGTGAGAAGGATACTTACCACAAAGAAGAAACCAATACTCATCATCTTAGCCGTCCTCTGCACGTTGTGGTTAGCCAATCCTCTCCTCTCAATCAGCTGCTGGGAGATGACATCACCGACACCCACTAAGGACCCTGGAGGTCAAACAGAGTTGATACTGCATCTCAGTCCCCTGAGCACAATCGTCTACAGATATGATCCGTGCAGACATGTTACTGTTCCTGCAGTGAGAATCTGATTAGGCAGCACTCTTGTAATTACTGCATAATAACTGCAAATATGCCAAAAAATGTATTCAAAGAATCAACTTTACTGCTAATATTTAAAATAATATGTTAAAATATTTTATAAGCATTCCAAAATTAACAAAAGCTCCCAACCAAATGTGAACTACTAAAAAAATCTGCATTGTCTTAAAGAGATATCAGCTGAAGTCAAACTCGACCTGGAAAAAAGGAAAAGTTTCTTGAGATCAAATTTTAACACTACAACTGATAAAATGCTGCCACCCAGTGGTGAAAGTTTAAGTGACATTTTGCAGGGGGCGTTTACAAAAAGTATCTTTAAAATGCAACAAAACAGTCCAAAAGTACAAACTCCCATCCGAGTTCAACTTGGCGATGGTCACGCAATGTGTCCCTCAAACAGACTCAGTTGTTTTTCTTCTCCGTAATTTATCTTACCAATATAAATTATTTATACGAACAAATGAGATTTCATAAGGATTTCATCACGGAGCTCTTGCCTTCATTTGTTTCACACTGTTTATTAACAGGCATTAAAGGGTTGTCACCAACAAGCCACCATTAACTCATCATCATTGTGTTTTTACTTTGAACTTGGCGTCCATGAATTTCCTGAGTCACTGCTAATTTTTTATTTATAAACCAATTTTAGATAAACAATCCTGCTTAACACTGCATAGATTTCACAGAGGTCCTCTTCAAGTCTTCTGTTTGTTTCTAACATAAATCCTTTAAAAAAAAATAAGAATTGGTCCAGCAACTCATTTAAAGGCCTTAATATCTCCAGCTTGAGTCAGGACCTCAGTAAGCTCTGTGGTAAATTACTCCACTTATTAGCTTTTCACTTTATTATAGTGGGCAGCACGGTGGTTAGCACTGTTGCCGCACAGCAAGACGGTCCTGAGTTCAATTCTACCATCAGGCCGGGGGTCTTTCTGTGTGGAGTTTGCATGTTCTCCCTGTGTTTGTGTGGGTTCCCTCCGGGTACTCTGGCTTCCTCCCACCGTCCAAAGACACACAGTTTGTGGGGATAGGTTAATTGATTAATCCAAATTGCCCATAGGTGTGAATGAGGGAGTGAATGGTTGTCTGTAATTTATCCACAATAAGTCTGTGTAGGTTTTCAATTATCCAGGTCATGGTAGGGCTTGGAAGAAAAAAAACACAAGAAGCACTAAAACTTCTTGGGTTTGGTACAGACGTGTCACCTCTCATCCATGAAGCTTCTTCAGTTCTAAAGAAAAATGGTGGAGAATCCTAAACATTTAAGTCCTAGTGAAAGCTGTGCCCCTTGGAGGCAGCCTCGTTGACCAACTACTGATTTATGCTTCAGCAGGAAATCTACACCACAGTTATGTAATCACAGTAAACCCCTCTGAACCCCTATGCTGTAACCTGACGTGCACCTACCTGCAGATGTAACTACATGTTAGGTCGATGCTGGCTGTTCAGCTCCATTGATTAGGAATAATAATCATAGTATCAGTATAAATACTCACAATTGTCAGCTGATTAGACGTCAGCTGGACATAATGGAATAATAATAAGAAAAACTAAATTCATGTGTCATAACATGTAGTTATAACAAAAACAATTTAAAAACAGACCAACTGCTCAGAAATTCATGATGTGTCAACACTAACCTCAAATCTTTCAATAAATTTGGGGGGGGCGGGGTCCTTTCTTTTTTTGTAGGAAACTGAATGCAAACTGAAATTAAAAACTTTGAAAATGCATGAAGACTGTCAATAGGGAAACTGATTTTTCTTTTTTTTAATTCCTCAGAGAGGCCCCTTTTAGCTGCTCTAGCTGCAAGGTCAAACCTCTGCCTCCATCTAGTGGTGACTAAATAGTACTGCAAACAGTACTTTAAAACTACAGCCTTCTGAAAAAAGTAAAGGGTTAATACAACACTAACTGCTTAGGTTAGATCATTTACATCTGAAACTTGCTCCAATGTGTGAATCCACCAGAGCTCTAAAAGCCATTTTCAACGCTATGAAATCCAAAAGTGCTACACAACAGTTACAGAAATATTTTTGGTCTAATACCTGCATCATATTAAACTCATCAGCATGCTTTAGCGCTCTGTATCACGTTTTAGACATTTTGGGCAAACAGAGTTCAATTCAAATGTTTTTGTGTGTGTGTTAAATCAATATATTTATGGATTCGTGTGGATGTTCTGATCACTTATCCTGTAAAAATCTATGCAAACTTGATGTTCTCGTGAGTATGTACGACTCTACAACCTTCTTGAATAGATGTACATATCATAAACATATTATTCTTTTTTCATTTGCTTTTATTCCTGATCACAGTACAATGACCTTTAGCCTGTGTCTATTTGTACACTAAACTGGAGCAAAGGTTTGTAAAGTCAACCAGAAGCTGAAACGGGACCCTTCATTTTATTTTAATCAACAGAGGCCAGTGTATGGTGTACCCCAGATCGTTTCTGCACCTTCTCATGTGACATCTGTCTGCAGCTTTTCTACATTTACGTTTGCGCTTTCAGCGTGTAACTTATTTTTACGTGCAGTGACAAGGTTGTCCTACCCGCTGTCACTATCTGGACTGTCCAGGGGTATTTAGTCATCAAGGCCTGGTAGCCTCTCCAAAGGCCTGCCATTCCTCGTCCTAGGAAGAAAGAAAAATGAAAGCTTGTTGCAAATGCAGACTTTTCTGCTCAATCACCTCGCCCGCTGGTTGTAACGTGATTCAAATCAAGTGATACCACTAACAAGTTCCGTTAAACTGTCCATTAGTGATTGCCCATTAGTGTAAACTTCGGGCTTTTTTAAAAGATTATTTCAGGGTTTTAAAACACTTAAATGTATTCAAGACCTATATCGAAGAGGTTAGCTCACTCTTTCAAATTCAGTCAAACGGCTAGCTAATCCTCTCCATTCAGTTATATCACACTTAGATTAACTGTAAAATCTATTTTTTTATGACGTTTGGCTTGAGGCTCGGTCTCGTGCTGGCTGGCGAAGCTAACGTTGCACGGAACCTACGACTTGCACAGTGCGTCATTAGCGTATCTAAATCACAGCACTAACTTTCAATCACTCGTTTAGCTCACGAAACCAAACTAAACTGCACTCCTAACACACTGTAGCAACTCAGTTTAAATCAAGAATGACGAACTGCTGAGTCTTTCATCGTTTCTGTAACTTTCCGTTTAACATTATTGCAGCTGCAGTTTAACTCACCTTTACAGCTCACCGTAGTTTTAACTTAAAGGTCCGTAAACTGGCAAGCTGCGGTTAATGTACATAAAACTGTACACATGCCGCTTCCCTGAGGAAACAGGCGGAGATGCTTTCACGGCACGGAATCAGCTCCGACTTTGCAGTACTCCAACTGTACAGCACAGAAAAATATGAATACAAATTTATGTGGTATACTGTTGTTTCTTTTTTAAATACACTTATTTCGTTAGGCTTAGCTCACATCAGTTACATTTTTACAGTTTAAACAAGTTGTCAATCAAGTTGGATCTTATTAGTCTCAAGTTTTGTATTTATTATATTGGTAATTCTTCCAGTGCAACAATTAAAAAAAAAAAACCTGGTACACAATTAAAGGTCTTCTAAAAATTCCAATAAAATAAAAAGGGGGTTCAGGTAACACAGACATGTAGGCTTCCCAGTCTCAAAGATATTTCCTGAATTATTTTAGTATTTTAAGTACACAATGTTTTTATTAGTTTATATTAACTCTATATTATTGTCATTTCAGTTTATTTAAGTGATTTTTACAGATTACTTTAGAGTTTACTTAACTTTGACTAACACAGTATTCATTACATCTGCGTAAATTGATTAGTAATCAACAATTTATTTAGCTTTGTTGCAAACGATAAGGGCAGAAGAAACCGTGATCTACTACGACCAGTGAAGACAGCATAGGAACTGTAGTCTGCGTCAGTTCCGCTGTACACAATAACATAGGCACACCCCTGCCCTCTAGAGGACAACTCCAGAATAACAACATGACAGGAAGCAAATTGCAATGATTTTTATTCTGTTCAAGTGAAGTGGCACTTACGATAAATGAAACAAAAAAGAAATAAAAGTTATTACAATGGGACTTCTGGTTTACAAACAGGTGTAACTGGCATAAATATGACAATGGAATGGCTTACCAGGAAACCAAAATGTAAATCACTCAAGGAGAGGTCAATACTGTCCCCAGAACACATTTTTCAAGTAACGTGTTATGATTTGCTCTAACGTGACCTTTTTTATTGACTCAGTTTGCATAAAGTCAGAAGAAATAGAGTTATTTGAGAGCACGGGGTGTCAAACATGCAGCCCGGGGGGACCAGAACCAGGTCCATTTTGGCTCATTTGATGACTTCACAAAGTGTAAAAACTGGGAGAGATCTCAGCTTCACTAGCAAGGAGTGACAACATCTGAAAAGTTAATAGTTTTAAATCTAGACAAGTTAACACTTTCGTCATTGGTAACTGAAATGACAACAGACTCTGTGAATGTGGAAAAGCTGAGGCATACTGTTGAGATTGCACTTTTGTAGGATGCAGAAAATGTAGTTTCTAAATGGATGACCCATTAAACAAGAAAATGTAAATTAACAACAAGTAACGAGGGAGTGGGGTAACTGGTGTGGTGTGCTAGGGACAGGGTGAGATAGGGGCCGATGTGGTGACCCTGAATTGAAGCAGCTGGAAGAACAAGACAAAGACGACACATACATAATCTTACGGGCGTGGCTCACTTAAGATTATTTGTGGCCATTCGTGGGCTGTGAACTGATGTTTGACATCCCGGCTTTAGAGTTTAGCTCACAGTGGACATTTTGCATATGTGTAACAATATCCACACAGCTGCTGCTCCTGCTCCCCAAAGCCTCATCATCAACTTTACTCGCTTTTTGGTACCAGCTTCTCACTTCACCTCAACGTCGAGAAGAGCAGCCATCACAGCAAGGTGCAACATTACACGAAGCAAAATACATGAAGAGCAACGATGGCACGTATGTGGCTTTGGAAATGCAGAATTTCAGCATTTTTCTTAGCTTGCTTAAAACACTAAAAATGGTGGTACCAAGAATCAGTCGCACTGTGTGGTGGAAATGAGGCCTTGTAAGGAGCAGGTACACAGGTGAGGCTTTTAAGCATTGAAGCACCTGAAAGAGCTAAATTTAAACTGCTTTTAAATCTGTGTTTCTCAAATCAAACTGTCATTAAATAAAATGATACGGCACTGGATAAGAGTACAGAACTGAAAACATATAACATGCAAACAACATTTTCATGATGCAGTTTGAATAAACATCTGTTATGTGTTGAATGTGTGAAGAACCCTCATACAATACAATAAATAAATAAGAAAACATTTTTAAAAAATGTCTGCAAACAGAAGCAGTGTGTGGAATTTACACGTGAAATGCTACTAAGACTTAAAGCCAATCAAAATCTGGGAAATCTGAATGCAGCTCTGTTTTAAATCAAAACGTTATAGCAGCAAAGACCCCTGCTGTCATTTGGTTTAAGATGTTTTCTGTTGATGAGAATCAATAAAATCTCACAGTAACAGGGGTTTCAGGTCAAGAGCTGACAAGAAATACAGTACAAAGCATTTCCTAGTTGTGTGTTGATTCAATTAGCAGCTGAAGCTTGGCAGAAATGTTTAAAATCTCAAAATTTAAATTGCTTCAATAAAAAATAACTAACTGGGATATCCTGGCTCTCTTATTGCTGTACAAGAACCTGGTGGCATAAAGTCAAAGACACTGAGAAAAAAAAAACAATTTAACAGGAGAGTAACCGAATAAAAAGGAAGCTAAAACCTTTCACCTTTTCACTCGGTCAGTCTTCTTCAAGTATGAGTCGTTGCTGTCCCTTTCAGTGGAAGTCGCCTGAGATAAAAGTGTTTTACAGTACAGACAGCTGCAGCTTCAGCAGCAGAGCAAAGCTGGAATACACTGATTCTTACGAGAGCTTTAAGCTAGGAGAGAAAAACATCAAGCTACACCGCTAACTAGGCCAGACGCATCACCTAAAACTGTCCACGCTCGCCTTTATGTATATGTGCAAAGCAAATGATAACATTATTATTGACTGACCCAGCACCAGGAAGTGACCATTTTCATAAACTGCTTATACATCATTATAACTGAGCGTCGCTGGAGCTGGATCTTCCAGTTAACTTATCGGCTGGGTTTTAAAATCTGTCAATTAGTCATTTTATTTACATTATGCAGGTTATGAAGGTCAGCTTTTCCAGTAAACTGATGCAAATCTAAACATCACCCCTGAAGGCTCACGGGCTGCAGCTTCAGCAACAAAAACACATCACTGGCAAAATTATTAACACCAGAATTAATTCTCTTTTTCAATAGGTAGCTTTAGGTTTCCCCTTTTTAAATTATAACTTAATGGTATATCATCTTTTTAGAAGCATCCCGCATCCTGCGGGACAGCTAACACTTTCAACTTTGGCTCCTGACTTCTTTAATAACCAAACTGACCTTAAAGTATATCATTGCGAATGGGAAGCAGTTTGTAGAGCAACAGCTGACTGTTCAGGAGGACATCAATGGCACCAATCAGCTGTCTTCTTCTTCCAGTGACTAAGTGCTTTTGTAACAACCCTGCACCTCCATGATTGGCCCTCTCTCCTCAGAACTCCATCCCCTCGTCGCTTTCACACCAGTCCGACGGAGCATCGGTGCCGAAGTAACGATCTCCGAAATTCCCTGAGAGGAGCAGGTGAAAGGAGACGGGACAGAAAAAGTTGGACTTTTCTTTATTGCGTTCTCTGTAGTGGGTGACATCCGTTGCGAATATGGAAGATTTTAAAGAACATAACTGCCTTTGCTGCCACTGATTTGGATGTGAGATTACAGTGTGCATAAAGAACAGAGCTCTTTCGAGCAAATGTTTACATTGTAAACCTTCCCAATAACTCCCTTTACCTTGCTATTAAAATATTTATAATCCTGGCTAATAATCTACTTTAAATAAACCTAAAACACACCACTGACTTTTCTGTGGCTTTCCCAAACTCTCAAACACCCTGCAGCCGCTCTGCTGGTGCTAGATTTTGTCTGCAAACAGTAGAGCTTTCATCCATGCAGCAGTGGTTTTGTACTTTGTGTAATTCACAGATGATTTACCTTTTAATGCCTCTTATTGATTTATAGGTGACCTTTTCTTCTAGCCTCCCACTGTTTGTCAATAAAGGCTAAAAATACATTTCAAGGCCAGAGTGCAAAAAACAAACTTGGTTGTTGATCTCTTCCAGCTCTGCAAAGTCCATTAATTTCTTCCATTAAGGCCTCTGACACAGTCCTTGTTTCTTATCAGGACACTTTACCCTAGATACGCTGTCAGTAAAGTTTCTTAACACACTGTTTTGTTTTGTTTTTGGCAAAACCAGAAGATTTATGGGGCTAATTATGCTTAAAACTCTATAAATCATGTTAATCGTCTATTAAAAGTACAATGTTTTTCAAACAGATGATAAATGAACTTTGATAAAGCCAGAGTGCATGTACTCACCGATGCCTGGTATGATGTGGAACTGGTCGTTGACCTCCTTGTCTACGGCGGTGGTGATGATCCGAACTTTAGGGAAGGCGTAGGCCACCGAATGGACCCCCATCTCAGCCATCAGCAGGGACAACAGGAAGATCTTATCCTCAGCTACATCGTGGTCCTTCATGTGGAGAAACACAGAACTTATTTCTAGATGATGTCGGTGAAAGAAAACATCCAAGCAGAATGAATAATTTCATATATTTACATAATAACTTCGGCTTCATTAGCAGCATCACAGGGTAATAAATACTAATGACCTGAGCCTGCACAATGTTTGATAATGGATAAAATAAATCACCTGTAGAACTTTTATTAACCTGATGGTATCTTTTAAAAACAAGCATTTCATTGTTTGCCTACCCTGAAACAGACGCTTCAGCCCTGAAGGGTTGGAGCTGGCCAAACAGCTCCAATCCCTGCAGTAATCACACTAAGGTAGCTTAGAGAGAATTTAAAAACATCAGCACTTTTTAGGACACCAGTTTTCACCTTTATTTAACCAGGAAGTGAAAGTCTGTTAGCATAACAATGTAAATGGCCTGTATTTGTATAGCGCTTTTACTAGTCCCTCCTAGGGACCCCAAAGCACTTTACACACCACCCATTCACACACACATTCACACACTGGTGGAGGCAAGCTACAGTTGTAGCCACAGCTGCCCTGGGGCGCACTGACAGAAGCGAGGCTGCCATATCGCACCATTGGCCCTTCTGGCCATCACCAGTAGGCGGTAGGTGAAGTGTCTTGCCCAAGGACACAACGACCGAGACTGTCCGAGCCGGGGCTCGAACCGGCAACCTTCCAATTACAAGGCGAACTCCCAACTCTTGAGCCACGATCGCCCCACATGTCTTTTTGCTCCTGGGTCAAGACAGGCAATATTGACCTAGCACGTATTTTGAGGTACGAACAACTGAGCCGTGAAGACGTGGGGCCAACCTACCAGCAGAACTCTGACCGCCATGAGTGCAGCAGCTCCAGTGGACACGGTGCTGTCCATGAGGATGACGTAGTCTTCACTGATGTCTTTGGGCAGACGAAGGTAATGAAGCTGCAGGATGGAGAGAAAAAAAAAAACAGTAAGAAAGATTTTTTTCCCCCCATTGATAGCTAAAGTTATTAAATCTATACAACATAAAAATCTAACTTGTACAATAATTAGCACTGTGGGAAAAAAAAAAATCAAACAAGCAACATATTAAAGAGACAATCCTGTTTGGACAACACAGAGTCGAACACGAAGAACTAGCTAGATCTGACATGTAAAATTGTGTTTTTAATGTTGCCGCACTGATAAAACTTTTATAGTATTGCCTAAAAAACACACACACACACACACACACACACACACACACACACACACACACACACACACACCTCTGGTTCTCCTGTGTCATGATTGGTCTGAATGAGGATCTTTCCAAGTCTGATGTCTTTACACACAGCCATCAGAGCCTGTTCCATGGTCTCTCCCGCCCTCAGGATAGAAACACCCGTTATCTGGAAAAACAGACATTTTTGTGAGGTTTATTAGAGCGATGCAGCTTATCTGGACCAGAAAACGTTAAAAGGTTTAAAATGTATGTGCACTTAAACCTTCGGCTCCTCCAGATCTTTTACATATGTGCAAAATTATCATCTTAAGTTAAATGTCCTCTCATTATAGTAACTGTTAATGTCATCTTAAAGGACTTACTCTGTTACCGCACAGCCTCTTCCCCTCATAGATGCTACCCTGTGGCGTTTCCACAGACACTGACTGCAGAGGAGGAGAAAGAGCCAAGAGGAACAAAAGGAAATTAAAGGCTGAAGTAAAACAATCTTAGCAAAATCCCAAAACGTTGAATCTGTTCATCTGGACGTAGCATTTTCAGTGGGAGAAACATTTCGTCACTCAGTCTGAAAACGCGACGTCCAGATGAATGGATTCAACCTACCTGGATGACTGAGCATGCATCAAGACAAATCTTGGCAAGAGTTGATGCTGCTACTATTAAAAATGTTATTAGTAGACTTCCTGTTCAGAACAGAAACGCCAACCTGCTATGGAGCATAAGCAACTGTAGAAAAAATGTGCTCTACAGGAGTAAGAGCTGGCGTTCAGTTAAAAATCTTCATGCAAAAACTCACCTTGAGAGGCAGGAAGGAGAGGGCATGCTCTATCAGGAGCCTCATTAATCTCTTGGAGTAGAAGATAAACTCATCTCGGTTAGTTTCCCTGTTCCTACACAAACACAGACGGCAGATGCACACAGGTGAAAACTTATTGGTGTGAATGAGTGAATTTTTATGGCTAATAAAAAGTCAGCACCATTACACTAGCAAGCTCCTGTTTGATTATAATTTTTAAAGAAATAACTTTTAAATATTTTCTTCTCGTGATCCACATCCCAACTGCAGCGGCTCTATAGCTCACCTGTGCTGACTGCACCACACAAGCACTGGTTTAAATGATCTGCTGCACACTGTTAGGTTTACTAAAAGATATAATGAAACATGATATTATCGTGTTTATCGTCGTGTTTAACCTGCAAGTTTAAAGTCTGGTAATACTGGGCAAAGAATTGACAGGAAGTGATTTATTTTGAAGTGCAAGGAAATGTCGTCTCCACTTTGTTGCCATCTTCAGTGAATTTAGCGGGCAGCTTTAGAAAACTGTCACTATAGAAAGGTCCTGTCTCTTATTTTATTTTGAAGTGGTGCCCACAGTAGGCCTGTAAAAACGTGTAAAGTACGAGAGGTGGTTTGGTTGCAAATCTGCAGCTTCACAGCAAGGTGTCTCTAAATCCTACTCACTGGCCAATTTTAACAAGACTTTGCTTGTGAAATGAGCGTATGAAAGAGTGTTCGTTCTGACCTGATTATGGTGTGCATGCCACGGACTTGTGGCGTGCTCTCCATCACGCTGAGGGTTTTGGGTAATGGCTGACCCTGGTGAGCCGAGGCCAGAGCCGATCTGCGGCAAACAAAACACATTCATGCATCCAAAGTAAGAGATGTGTCTACATTCATTCAACTAAATACTTTTTCTGGATTTGCAGGTTAACTAATCAGAACCAATCAGTTCATTTTTCATCTCTTTTTTTATTATTCTGAAAGAAAATATTGAAAACTAGTATTTTAGGTTCTGTAACAAATATTTCTAAAGGCTGGGTATTGTACAGCTGCTCACATACTTATTAATACAAATGTAACCTAAAATCATTTCATTAATTCAGAAATTGATTTAATTAGTACTTATTTGGGGTTTTTTTATATTTAAGTGACATCTAATAATCATCCAGCATAGTGATGTAATCAGTCAGCTGACCGATGAGCCAGAACTACCCTGATGTAAACAGAAAGGCTTCAATATATGCATATCAGTTCTCATATCTGTAATCAATGAGCAACTTTTTACACCCAGAATCACAAAATCACACGACACAGAACGATGCTCAAAGAGGTTATATTAAGAAGCTGCAAGCATCTTAAGTCCTACCACAAGCCACTACAGAGAGTGCACTGCTTACAAACACCAACGACCAAACGCTCTGCAAAGCAGACATTTTAAGGTTAACTGATGAGGGGCCGGTTTCACAAAGATAAGCGGAGTTTCCTTTTTTAAATAAATTAGCCAAGACGTCCATCCATCTCACCAGTCTGTGTAGATATTAACTGCTATAATCAGGACTAATGTCAGTGGCACTGCTTCCTACACTAACGATAAACATGTAGAGCGGGCGGCTCTACGGGATTACAGCGTTTGGCCACCCCAGCATAAGCATGAGGCATCTTTGTGTAACTCGCCCCACATTACACGGTTTAACAAGCCTTTTTGATTTTAAAGCAAAAGTCGAGAAAGAAGCTGATTCTGTGTGTCAGCTGCCAGACTTTTAGAAATACAGCATTAAAAGCCTTGCTTTATTTAAATCAGTGTTCCTCCTCAGACACTTCAGGAATCGACAGCATCGCTCTGAGGGGCAAATTCAGAATGCAAAAGTACATGTCAATAAATGAAGGACTTGATCCTGCCCTGGCTTTTCACCTGATGTAGAGTCTTTAGATTTAGAAACTGTGGACTCTTCACCTCTATTGCTCCATTGTTCGTGGCACTGGAAGCTTTCTTAAATCTAGCAAGGCTTTTGTTCTCAGAACGTTTTGATCATAATGCCAGATAAAAGTTTGCACTTAAATAAATCAATGCGTGCCATGACCTTGAGGCCACAAAGAGAAAAACAATAAAAGCAATCATGAATAAATTAAAAATTTGGCATATGTGGCACATACCGTTTCAAACACATGCTACGTAGAATACTAAAGAGCGATGAAACTATTCTGCTTCATGCACACTCTGCTGCTGAAATATACAGCATGCTTTGTTTTAATTGTGCACAGCTTAGATTAATGGAACTGTGACATTTGTGGAATCAAACCCAGCAAACGTGTCGGTTTAACTACAGTCAGAATATGTAGTGCATATTTTAACAAGTTAAAAAGGCTCGAGTGCATTAAATCTATAAGACTACAAATCTGTATCTTTAAAGACTACAACAGTGAAAAAAGGTGCACGAGGTGAGGCTCACATATCCCAGCGCATCTTCCTCTGAAGAAGGTGACAGATATTTGTTTGGTGAGATTAAGTGTTTAAAGGTGAAGGCAGGAGGAAACACAGGGAGGAAAGAACAAAAAACAAAACAAAACAAAAAAAACACACACACAAAGGGACAAGAGGAGGAAAAAAAACAGAGAAAGGAAGAGAGAGAAGAGTATTAGCAGTGAAACAGCTTCACCACATTGCTGCTGTACAACACCGAACAAACACATTCCAGCTCTGCACTGAGGAGCACGCTCACTTCAATTTATCTCATGAGTGGGGTTCGCTTAAGGTGACTCAACTTCAGAAACTGGGATTAGTTTCAGTAAAAGCTGTGAGGGCAGCCGGAATTTCTCCACATTCAACAAATCCATCTAAGAGCTGACCTTAGATTTGCTGAACCAAACCATTTAACCCACTGAAACTTCAGCTGAAGTAGGCTTGCAAATTCATCTTCGTTCAAGGGTGAACTGAAGCTAAGAACTTCTACTTCTCAGCAGGTTTCATCTCACACATACAGGAGCACATGACCACCTGTGATCACACATAATTTAGGTCTCCACTCCAGCTTTTCTGCAAGTTTACAGCATCCTGTGGACACCAAAAACAGATCTTTCTCCTCTATCCTGCACCATAAAGTCTATTCTGTGCCTCTGGACCAAAACATGTCCCATTTCTTTTTTTTTTTAATGATGTGAACTGGCACAGGCTTCACTGAGCTGGCTGCATGTTGTTGTGGTTAGGTGTGAACATGACCTGAGGAACTTCAGCAAACTAGCCAATCTATGTCTGAGAGAACCAAATCAGAATTTTGCCTAAGTTCATAACCATGAAAAACAGGTTGTTGGTCCAGAATAGAAGACAGGACATAACGACTTGTCTTCTTCTGACCAATCACATTTGTGCTGGATGTGTTTGCATACAATTCATGTGGAGAGTAGAGACACATTTCTCAGTGATTTTGCTTTTCTCCTTTCTTTCTATTTTAAAATCTAAATATTTAAGCAGCTTAAATAAACAGTGCACAGAACAGGAAGTCTTGGCTCAGATAGATCCTGCTTCAATTTTGTTTTATTTTCCAGACAGTATTACATAGTGGATAATTTTTTCCTCCTCTCTCTTTATCATTGTTATTTTTAAATCTAAATATTTAAACAACTGAAATAATCAGTTCACAGAACAGGAAGTCTTGGCTCAGATAGCACCTGGCTCTACAAAAACACTGAAATATTGCCTGTTGTCCTGCATTAGCAGAGTAGATGATAGTTTTCCAGATTGCTTCTGATCCTATTCACTACCAGGACAAAATGAAGGGAATTTCATTTTCTTTTTCAATTCTGGGATCTCTATGAGACTTTTACCTGAATAAATAAAAGATAACAAGTGTGATAAACTCATTCATTAACTTGTTATCACAATTTCTAAACTCAAACTATGATCAATGGTTTCCAATGACTTACAGGAAACATATACCGTAGTTATATGACAGTACAAGAAATATTACACACAAAATGTGCCACCGGTCACAACACTTTAAATGATGTTTAATGACACGTTTTTATTTTAATCCATAACTTGAAAAGTATAGGCTGATTAGGTGTTTTCACAATGAATACATTCAAATAGTTCTGCTGAGTAAAACAAATAAAAGATGAAACAGAGACAGAGATGATAAAATCCTTATAACCCTCTGACCATTATGAAATGAAATCGGGATAAAACAGAATTAAGTGAAAAGGCGGGTGAAGCACTGACATGTGTATGAGTTTGTAGTAAAAACAAAACAGTTTAGTCTTTGCAAATAAAATAGTGAGGCATTCTTGAAAATGTGGTGACATAAAAGAGCAGAAAAAAGATGACTCGGAGGATGTGGTAAATAAAAAAAGCACCAACAGTCGTACCTCACAGTGATCTCACGCTGGAATGGTTACACAGCATTCAGCCAGGAGAGGAGGGGTCGTGCACGTACAAGGAGACACACACACACAGACACGTGTGTGCAAACAGCGAGAAACATAAGAAAAACAAAACGTGAGACAAGCGGCTTGTCAGAAAAAAAGGATCATTCACAACATAAACCTCTTCCCAAAAGAGAAACAAAAAATTCACAATACACAATAAATGTTTGCCTGTGGAGAGTCGTACATTTGAACAGACAAACACTTCAAGTGTGAACTTTAATTTCATGTTTGGCTGGACAAGAGTTTAACTGTGTCATATATCAGCTTTTTATGACCACTTCATTTTACTGTAGAAACAACAAGTGAAAACAAGCGAATTATTTCATGAGCTGTCAATTTTATATGACCAAGTGCGAAATATTGTAGTTTAAAACCACAGTCGTGTCAGAAGTACTGATTTAAAAATCTTTCTGGATACACAGCACTGTGCAAAGATCTTGAGCCACCCCGTCCTTTATATATCAAAATGGAAAAAGGGTGCAATGATTTAAAACACAAGAAAACAATAGTGGTAATACAGTTCAGAAGGCAAAGAAAAGAGTTGGTATTCTTTCCTTTGCCAACAAACGAAAGCGCATAATGCCAAGTTTGTACTTTCCATATAAATATAACCATGAATGTGTTTTTTAATTTAAAAAAGGCATATTTTAGTAATTTTAGTAAAGGCAAAGAGAAAAATATACATGCTGACCTGTGTGTGCCCGTCTATTTCTCATTATTACATACTGCACACACGCCTGTGAATATGACAGATGCTGTGGGTGTTCTGGCAGCGACCATGACTGAATGTGCTGAAGGTGGAGCAGATCATTGTTAGCGGTAGATCAAAAAGTGAGTGGATGACAGAACAATGAGGTGAGCTAAGATGAAGGACACGATCTTTCCTTAAAGGGTCATTAATTTAAGGTACCTACTTAAGACCTCTAACCACGAGGTGTAAAAGAAAAAAAAAAGCATAAAAAGACGTCACAAATCTTCCTGCATCACTTCAAATGGCCTGAGAGAAAAGTGTCCAGGAATTTTACTTTCCTGATTTTTAGTACCCTTAATTACTTTTAGTACTATTTTATCATAAAGGCCACTGTCGCTTAACTTCATCCAAACTACTAAAGCAGAGGAGAAAAATATGACATCAGCTAATGTGCTCTACCATCAGACGGGAAAAATAGCAGCATGTGACATCGTGTTATTGTCCACAGCCCATCCTGTTCACCAGGTTTAAATTCCTGCAACTTCTTCCACTTTTTCAAAAGAAAGTTCAAGTCAAAAGTCTGCTGTGTTCGCACAACAGACGCAATCCAGCACAGGACAAATGCACACCTGCAAGTGGTCAAGTGGTGTGTGTCACTACCATGAAGGTGCCAGCGTTCAAATTAAAGTGAAGTGTGTTTTTCATTTTCTTTTTTTACAATAGGTGCAGTCTCTGACTTAAAAAAAAAAAAAAAAAAAAAATCAAACTTCACCTTATTGTTTGTCCCAACTATGGACCTAACATGTCTGATGAATCTTAGATGTTGGGATGTTTTGGTAAATTTGCCTCCGTCTTTTATTTCTGTATCATTTCCCCCAAAATAAAAATAAATAAAGAAGAATTTTTTGCCGTCAACGCCCCATAGGCCATGTTCACACTATTCCACACCAGCCAGCACCACACTTACTTTGAAAGGTTAAAAAAAGAAAAAGATTGTGCTGAAGTAATCATAAAGGCATTCCCACCTTAGAGTTTTTAGAAGAGTATGTGCCACCCTACAGTGAAAGCCGGTCAGCAAAATATAAGAAGCTCTATCTAAACATGTAGGAATAGTTAATGCCAGCTTTAATACATTCCACCTGTCTGCAGAAACTATAGATCATAGTATCCTTTATAAGCTCATGCAATTAAAGCTGCAATTTTCCAAAGAAATCCCTCACATCCTCAAATGACAAAATGATAAAAACATAAACATTCCTTACCTTCTCCAGCTGACTGTGTACGTGCTGAACAATCAAATCCAAAGCTACAAAGTTCTCTCCACCTGCACATAAAAAACAAGCAACGTGTAAAGTGCTGATAGAGAAGAGCGCTCCTGTACTTTTCTATGGTGAACTAAAAATACTGCCACTGACCTCTGGGAACCACGATGTCAGCAACCTGCACAGTGGGCTCAATGTACTGCTCGAAGGCTGGCTTTACAAATTTATTGTACTGTTTGATGATGCCGCTGATGTCCCGTCCACGTTGTGATATGTCCCTCTTCAGCCTCCGTATGAGGCGGATGTCTGAATCTGTATCTACGAACACCTTCATGTCCAGAAGCTGGCAGACACAAGCCAAAAGGAGGAATCACTCATGGACCTGTAACATTTTTATATGCGTACAGTTTTTTGCTTTTGCTGCATTTATTGATCATTTTATAGTGATTTCATGTTTCTGTATATGTATATACATATTACACACAATGACTATCATTATTGATATTAGGATATTTTTGTAACTCTTTATGGGGTCAATACCTTTAAGACACTGGCCCCATAAAGGCACCACCAGTTCAGGTTTTATATCAATACTAGTAGCAGGATTTTCCTGCAAAGTTTTTGGGTATCCTTAAAGTTTAAGCACCTGTGCCCCATTTACTAAAGTATATTATACCTTTTTTAATCACATGAACAGAAATAATAGAAAATACAGAGATTTAGGTTGAAATAAAAATGTCAAAGTCTAAATGTATGAAGTATTAGGTAGTAATTAGGTAGTAACTGAACTGAGACCCTATAATTAATCACGCTGTTGTAAAAACAATCGCATAAACATCCAGTACTGTCAAAAAAAGCTGCAGTTCTCCTTGACTTGCAAAAGTATCCATAACAGCATCACACACCCACATACATTAACAAGACGCTCCATCAATGGTCCAGTACTTTTTTAAAATTGCTGGCAGCGGACATATTTATATCCTCTAATAGCATCTGTTAACATATGTCCGCCCCTAGGATTCTGTTATTGTGGCCATTTCCCTGTAAATAATGGTTAGTCGGGCTGAGTACATAAAACTTTGGAGTTTGTGTGAACAGACTGAATCCCATTCAAAGGTACCTCTTTTTGCGCTACACATACTTTACTTATGCAGAGTACTGTTGGATCCACTGAGGTCACTTCTCTAAGGTGAAATATGTTGCAACTTGACTCTATATCTGTATATCTTGACTGTATGTCAAGAAACTTTGACATATAGACTGGAGGAGCTAAGAATCATACCACAAACCTTCCTCATCATCAATGACCTCCTGATCCACAGTTGCCCCTGAAATGTAGCTCTGATGTGTGTATGTGCTTTTAATTAGAAACTCTGGTGATAAACTAGTGGCTGTAGTGCAGGACACTGCAGTCATTTATATTTGAAGAGTTCTCTGTAGGCCAAAACAAAGTTTCCGTTCATAGAATTTCTGAAGACAATGAATGAAAGATGTTTTATTCATTATTTTACTGATAGCCTTAGATTACTGTCTGAGCATGAGTAAAAATGACAGAAACAACTCCTGAGAGCTGCATATTTATTTTTTTAAAAGCCTGAACGCTTCTAACAAATGTCACTACCCATCAGTTCTATCAGTTAGGGTGTGTTTTATATTCCCAGCTCTCTGCAGTAAACACTTGATCTTGATATAGTCAGAATTTAAAGTGGGACATTAAATGTCCCATTTCCATTTTTTATCCTTATATGCCACTAAAATAACATAACATGACTCTCAGTGCAAAATATTATTAATAGTATTTTTTATCTTGCACAAGAAGGATAAATGTATTAAAGAAGAAGAAGAAGAAGTAAAGAGCACAAATTGCACAGACTTCATTTTTCAGTGTCAATAAAGTCAGTGTCCGTGAAAAGGCACTTTGAGCTGCTTCAATGATTTGACATTTTTACATCGGAAGCTTGACGCTGGGGTCGGGACATGCTGAAGAATCTGAGGAAACACCAGTTATCATTGCAGCTTCAAAGAGAAAGTCAGCCCCGATCCACCAACTAAGCTCCACTAAACTGAACCTCAATTCAGCAAAGCCAGAAGACAGAAGACAAAAATCAATGGGGCAGCATCACAACAAAGGTGGGACAACAAGGAGGCAACACAAAGAACTATTGATGACTTTTGAAATTAAAAGAAGTCTGTGTGTGATTTAGAGGAGGACGGCAGCGGGAGCGCAGTTATAACTCAGTTGCACAAAAAGCCACTGGCTGGCAGTTCAGGCTGCTGTAAATCTGACAGACTGACCAACCAAAAGGTGGCAGGTTGCTGGATAAGCAGTGCTGTCAGCTTGGAGGAGGTGAATGAAGAGTGGCCTGGTCCCAAAGGTTAGACAGCAAGGCTGTGGCTCTAGATCATTTCCTAACCTAGGAAAGCTCCCAGTTTTCTTTTGCCAAAGTGATGAGGCTGGAAAATTGGAAAGTTTTCCTTTGATGCAGCTACAAGCCTTGAATGTGAGCAATGAACACCAGGGAAATTTGTGGATTTGTTGATGACATTTATGATATAGTAAAGAAAAGGTGGAAATTTGTTGATTTTTTTGGTTTAAGTACAAGTGCAGGATTACACAACATATCATACATCAAACATTATTGCTGGTGGGTTCAGGACTGGGCATGAATACAACTGAAAAATGAAAAGCTATATCTGTATCAGGAACAATACACAAAATCTTTTACTCTACACTTATTATTGTTCAATCCAAACAAAAAATAATCTCAAACAATTTTTTTTTTTTAATTAAAACTGCACATTTTTCTACTGGAAGTATGCCTAAAAATGAAAAACCAACAAAGAAAAAACACCACTGGCTTGGTGTCCAACGTTGTCTATGCAGATGGTTTGTGCCAGCACTGCTTTGACTTTAGGAACTACTTCTTTTGTTTTCAGCACGGACAGGTCAGATGTCATTTTAAAGACCATTTGATGTCCATTCTCACATAAGATGGTCTTAATGGTACCACGTGCACCTACTTTGTGTATTATGTATTGTAAGACGAAACCATGAGCCAAAAACCAAAACAAGAACAGCTACAGAGCAGAATTTGGCACAACTGAAGTTTTATTTTGATTGGCTTGTTTTAGTAATTGTTTGAAAATAAAATTCTTTAAGATTTATTTTGTCTCATGTGACAAATGCATTACTGCAGCCACTGTTTGTGTTTGGCAGTATAGGAAGATAAGGACTCCAAGTTAATTCAACTTGATTTTAAATAAAATATAAAATAATATGGAAGGCACGTGTGTATTATCCAAGAAAATCATTTGAATGAACCCTTCACTGATGTAGTGAATCAAATAATATTTTTCTGTGCTAGTAGTGTTTTATTAAGCCTAAATAAATGAACGGGGAAGCGAGATGGAAAAGATCTATTATAAAACATATGCAAATTTAATCTGCAAAAACAGCTACTGACATTTAGAAAATACATATATCAATCATGATTCAAATTCAGATCAACAACATACAGACAAAAACTTGACATCTTTAGAAAATCCAATGAATAAATTATCTGAAAAACAAGCTGCTTCATCACAATAACTGAAAATTCCTCCTACTATGAAGCAGTCTTCCATAATGATCTGCAACACTGGCCACAATGGTTTGATAGCGTGAGAGAATCCTTTTATTAACCATGTCCCTTTGCAACATCTCGGTTTCTTAAAGGAAACCTCTTTATTAGCATATCGGATCTGCAGCTGTAATTGAATTCAATTACAAGAATGGACAAAAAACACCATTGATCACAAGAGACGCTGACTGTTATTAACTTAATCAGATGGTAATCAGCTACACAGCCGGGTCTCAGGAGAGGCTGCCTGTCTTATCATCACAGTCCAGCTCTCCTGCTCTCTCACACTCACTCATACACAATAGAAGAGGCTGGAGAGAGTGACTGCAGGACTGATTAGCAATGAAGAATACCTCTTTTTATAAGTGTTTATTCCCTCTGACCCTCAAGAGCATTGCAATAATGGCAGTGTCTCCTTAGCCTCCTAGCACTAGTCTTCTCTACACATCCATAAAAATGGATGTAAATATCAGCTTTAGGAGCCTAAAAAGCAAACTTTTAAAATAAAGCTTAATTTGAGTCAATTTCTGCATCACATCTTATTTTTATAGTCCAGATAAATATACACACCCCCTCCTACCAGCACATCACCCCTGTTCTTCAGGAACTTCACTGGCTCCCTGTGAAATTCTGGATAATATAAAAACTTCTTCTGCTCACCTTCAAGGCCATTCATAACCTCGCACCTCCTTACCTTTCTGACTTGTTAAGCACCACCTTTTCTGCCCGCTCACTTCAATATTCTTCTATCCAGCTTGCTGTGCCTTCCTTCTGCCTCACCACCATGGGAAGCAGAGCTTTTAGCTGCTCTGCTCCCAGGCTGTGGAACGCTCGACCCCCAGATATAAGGAACACTGGTCCTTTCCCATAGTTTAAATCTTAACTCAAAACCCATCTGTTCAAATCTGCATATTCACTGTGAACCCACTGTTTGTTAATTTTATCTTGTGCTTTTGTTTTATTGTTCTTCATTTTGTCATTTTTCCATTATGTGTTTTATTATTGTAAAGTGTCCTTAGGTGTCTTGAAAGGTGCTTTATAAATAAAATTTACTACTATTATTATGACATAAATATGAACATACACTCAATTTCTTGTTAACACTAACCAGCCAATCACATCTCAACAACTCAATGCATTTTAGCATCAACAACGAGCTGAAGTTCAATCCAAGCATCACAGGGACCACAGGTGATTTAAGTGATGTGGTATGGCTGTTGGTGCCTCAGACACGCACATTTGAAATATTCTAAGGAAGAAAAATGTAAAAGAAAAGTAAAACAGAGTGGAGGGGATACTGATATTCTTACCTTGAGCAACTCCTTGTTGGCGAAGGCTAGGATTCCCTCAAAGATGACAACATTAGCACCATACACAGTTTTCTGTAAGAGAGGACAAATTTAAGGACAGGTTCACATTTTTTCCCCCACTTGAAGCTGCACTTGCAGTGTGTTCATGTTGATTGTACTGGTGAACACAATGTTTCTTAGGTCATTAGTTACAAAGGGATAGGGGTCAAAATCCTCCAACCCCGCACTGTGTGGACACCTTGAACTAAGTGGTTCATTAACTAAAAATAATTTCAGTGTCATAAGTGAGGATATGAAAATTATTTACAATTAATGAGCTACAACGAGTGTGAAATTAAGCATTTATGATACAATACGGATGCGTTTTAATTAAGAAAAAATACACTTGAAGGTCAGAAAAAAGTTGTTTTTTTTTTTTTTTACCCAAATATATTTTTAAAGTATTCATTCTTCATGCTGGTCATTTAATGTCCTTTTACTTTGAAACACAAAAATAAATAGAATGTTTTGTTTATACAGTTAAATTTAAGCTGTTAACTATGGATCTAAGAGAATTAGAGATGTCTGTAAAATAGTCTTCTTCCACACAAATTGAAATAATCCATCTTTACTTTTTGTTTTGGTTATCCAATTCAGAGTCAGAGGGTGAGAGTCAGGGTACAAACAATAAAATAAAAAGAAATATATGAAGAATCTATGCGATATTTTACATTTCAAGGCACATGAGTTCTGGTTTAATCCAAGTTCAAAAACAAAAACAGCACCACTGTAAGTTGCAAAATTGCCCTCCAAACTATTTGTGATATCACAAAAACCCAAACATCTGGCCACATCTTAGACTGTGACTTAAACAGAGTATAGAAAAGCTTTTCTTCTTCTGGATATGAACATTAAAAAAAAAAAAAAGCCTGCATCTACTTGATTCTGTCAAATTGTCCTGGTCACATACAGAACTGGGAACAATAAGTTTAAACTTGTGTGTTGTCTGTGTTTTCTTTGTGAAACTATGACTTGGAATATTTTCTGCCATCAGCTTGCCAGATGCACAAGCCTGGACAGCACACCGCTGAAATCTGTGAGATATGCAAATCTGGTCTCCTGCTCTCAGACATGAAACCCTTTGCTTTCAGATAAACATGATTCCTGCATTAACTCAACATAAACCAAAGAAAACTATGAGACTTAAGCACAGTTATTTTTTCTTTTTAAATTAAAGGAAACACAATATCCTTGGTAAGGTGCAATAAATGAGATAAAAGACACTGCCCAGGATAACACAAATCTACTGTATATAAGATGAAAGCATAAAACACATTTACATATGATTTTTATTTGCCTTCAGACTTTTACAGATGTCAGTTAAACACTGTCACTTGCATGTGTGTGCATGACATACAGCCACTGACGCACAAACACAACCTCAACCCATGTTTGCTTTACTAACTTATCTGATGAAACTCACCCAGAACCAGGTTTACTACCAGGCGTTTGAGAAAGAGGTTAATAACCGATTCAATCACAGACAAAATGGTGCAGAGTATGTCACAATCCTATTACCTTTCCACGACCAGCTTCATGCTAAAGTCAATAGGCTGAACACTTTGCTATTGATTTTGAGAAAGAGCGGAGAGAGGGGGAGAGGCAGTGTGCACAGTTTGAGAGAAAGTGAACTTTAGACAAACAGATGAGTGTTTATTGATTTATTCATTTCCTCCTTCTTTACTAAGAGATGATTTAGTGGCTCTTTAAAATACTTAAGTGCCAGTGCTTGAAAGAAAGAAAGAGAGAGAGAGAGGGAAGGTGACCTAAAGTTTTACCAAAGAAGAAAAACTAAGTTGCTCGCTCTTGTCCATCTGTATAACTGCTTTATAAACACAGCCTGCAGCTTGATGGCCCTCAACACCCTCGAGGCCTGAGTCTTAATTACATCCACCCCGTTACAAAAGGCCCATAAAATGATCTCAGATCTGAGGCGATTTCCCGTGTGGTGTTGTGGCTTTCAGCCATGAAATTACATCGCAGAGAAATAGACAGTGAGCTACGCTGCCTGATTGATTCTTCACAATGCTTCTGGGAGGAGATGCTGGGCTTAATGTACTGTACCCTAAAATCCTTAATAATTAGCAAATTAGCAAGCATCTGAATTTTCACCAGCTTAAATAACTGAAGCATCCCCAGAGGTGTTAGGTGATTTGTAACTGTAATGTTCATTTTTCTCCTCTCAAGTGTTCAGTGCTTTTATTTCAATGAAGACAGACTACACTAAACTAACCGAACTCAAGTGGGTGGAAAACTGCTTCTCTTCTCACTACTTTGACACATTTGGGAATATTCTAATAATACACATTTTTATCAAGTCATCAGCTTCAGTAGCTGAAATAGCTCACAAGTTAGTTTAAAGCAACAAAGCCACTGAAAACTACTCCTCTATGTGGAGTAAGGCAGGGACTAGTAGGTGGTTTATGGGAGCAGACCAAGTGTTTCTATGTCTTCCCACTGTAGAAACCTCGCTGGTGTCTCATGCTTAGGCATAACTGATGACTCTGTTCTGGTCAGAGTTTGCACCAATCTCATGAAAGTCACAAATGAAGTTTTTTTTTCTTCCTGTCAACATCGTGTTTTCACATTAAAGGAAGCATAGGAGGGTTTTTTATGGAAAAACAACAAAGGTTCAGAATTCAACAGAAGTTCACTTGCATCTGAGACCTCTGGAAAAATAGTCACTGTCGAATATATTTAGGAGCACATTTGCAAATATCAAATATAACATATTCAGCCTAAACTGTTTTTTAAAAGGCTGAGTGAGGATGTCTATGACACACACACACAGGCTGCAAATACACGATGTCCCCACCCAGACAGTAAACCCACACTGGGAGGAAGAGAAGCTGAAAACAGCAGCGCCTTTTATTGTGATTGCCATGAAAACCTTTGCACCTAAAAAGCCAATGAGATAGTGGGGGGAAAAACATTAAACTGGACATTGCCTGCTGGCAGTGGGCATCCTAAAAACTGAGAGGGAACAACAACATTAAGAACCACTTTAAAAAAAAAAGCACAGCAGAAACAAGACCAAGAACGGCAGCGCAAAAATGAAAAGAGCTCAAAACTAAGTCAGAAATTGATCTATATGGTGGGCGGGCTTTTGGACTTTGAAGATTAAGTTCAAGGAGATCTAATGTCAAAGACTGTGAGTGAAGAGAGGAAGTGGTGCTGAGAACAAAGCAGTGAATGTGAATACTCACTGTCTGTCTCACAGGTAGCTGAGATATCAGGTTCAACATTTATACAGTCCTGCATGTCAAAACAGCTGATCCTTCATCAGTAGAACAGCATCCCTAATCTTTGTGTAAACAAACAAACAGCAGCCTGAAGGAAGTTTTAGTTCGTGGGAAAAATGTTCCTGAGACAAGCAGTCCTGGGGGCTTTGGATAGGAGACGTCTGCAGATGACTAGCCAAGACCAACCAAGCAAAGTTATGGGAAAAACATCTTCTGTTATGCTTTACGAGTGTAATCATCAATTACACTTAATCTGTTTCATGAGGACTTTGTGGATGGGATTTGATCACGTGACTGACTGAAATTTGCAAAGTGTTCACAACAAAAAGCAGATCATTCTCAACTGAACCCTCCCCACTTTAAACCAGAGTACAGAGCACAATGTGACGAATTAAAACACAGAGGTAAACCAACCAAAGCTGCAAAAACTCTGGAGGAAAGTTTGTGTTAAAAATGCAAATGACAGTAAAAATGGTGCTCAGATGGGGAGAAGGTTTCAGTTTCAGTCACGAAACTGAAATTTTCAATCACGACCCAACACAGTGTTAAAGTTAATCAGGGGTTTTACCCATTCTTTGCGTCTGGAGTGAGTGGTGAAGTCATAAACTGGCACTTTGATGCTTTTTCCCTTCTTCAGCTTTCTCAGGATGTTGACCAGCAGCTCAAAGTCGAAGGCATCGGGGTGATCGAAGTTGTACTCATTTTTAGCTGCCAGCTCCTGCTCTTCTTTATTCAACACCTGAATGACAAAGAGATATAAAGAAGAAAGAAAATTCACACACTGCAAACCAACTGAGCCCTTTGGTTTCAGGTATTTCAGGTACCTGAGATGGATTTTACCAGCCAGTTTGCATTATCTGTTTTCTTGGGAAAAAAAATCTGAGAGATGACAGATATCCAGTCACAGAAGGCTAAGCAGTACAATTTATATTTTCGATCAGCGAGACTCTTTTCAAATCAAAAAGCTCATTACTTATTGTGGCTTAAATACAGTATGTGAAATAATAGTGTGTCTTGACTGCAGCACTAAAGCTGCTAATGAGCTAAAATGCTATTAATCACAGTACTTATTTACACTTCAGTGCTTTCAGCTGCTTTTTGTACCTTGTAGAAAGAGTCCATTGAAAGCAGAACCACCCAGGGGACATCCAGCGCCTCAATTATCTTATTGGCTACTGTAGTTTTCCCAGAGGCACTTCCTCCACACAGACCTGAAAACGATGGAGAGAGAGAATCACAGCACTATTACTAACGGATAACGACAATCTGCTCAACTAGTACAGAAACGTTAGTCTGTTATATTAGAAGCAGACAGCAAAGCTTTCACTGGATACTTTTCTTTAAGTCAAAAGTCCAACACAATTATTTTGATAATAATTTTACTTTTCATAATTTCTTCCACCACTTCTCTGAAATAAATGAAATACTTGGGATTAACAATGACTGCAGCATAAAAGGCACCCAGGAAAACTCATGCAGAAACATTTTATTCAACATCTTGATATCAAGGACAGCAGGTGTAAAAACACAGGACATCCTTCTAATAAATTAGCACCTCAGTCTATTATATGAATGTCAGTCACAGTTATGCAGTTTTATCTAAAAGGAAAAAAAAGCCATGTCATTCATAATTAGGGAGACTTATCTCAGACACTACTGGGTCAGTTTGACTAATGGAAAGATGTGTTTTAAAATATCCTTCAATCCTTGAAGGCCACTGACAGTAATGCTGTGCTGAATAATTAGGAAGTCAGGATTTCACAGTTAAAATGACTTGCTTGATTTCCCACTTAGAGAGCCTCAGCAACCCCGTGTGCCCCACAATCCAAGTTGGCGGCACTGAACGCAAACAGTAATAAAAGTGTAACACTTTTAATCTGCACTGCCACTGTTATGTATTTGTGACTCACTAAATAAGCCATATCCTCCTGAGAACCGAGGAAAAACATTTTTCAGTTTAACTTTCTTGGTCCACTACAGACATAATGATTGGCTGGGACTCCGAGCACTGACCGAGCTCTATCCATGAATGTGCTGTGGTGGTGTTTTTAAGAACAAAACGAGTATAAAAACATTTATGTATATTGTTAGTGATACCTGAATGGATCTACCTTGCTAAGAACTAGAGGTGGGAATCACCACACATCCCACGATACTATATTATCACAATACTTAACGCACGATACGATATTATTGCAATTTTTTTAAATATTTTGCGATATTCAGATTCTGTACATAAAGGTAAACTTTATCAATATTCATTTTATCTAATATCAAAGTCTCGCACTCAGTCTTTCTCTCATTTCAGTTTTATTGTTGACAAACTGAACGGTTTGTATTACAGTCTAGTCCAAATTAACTGAATGCAACCATCTGGTACAATTATAGCTATTCTGAACTATGCAATTTATGAAAACTATGCAGCCCATTCAGCAACTGAAGAATTTGAAAGTAAATTAAAACAAAATATAATTTTACATTAAATAAAAAAGTTTTAAACTTAATTAAAATAAAACATGTCTTAAATTAAAATAAGTAAACTGTCATGTTTATTGTTGCCATAAAAAAAGTTAAACACATTTGGACAGTGAAGGAATGTCAGGATTCTTGCTCAGAAAAAGGATCAACATGCTCTGAAGTCAGAGCACAAAAACATTTTTTGTAACAAAATATCGATTTCTGCTGTCCCTGTATCGATACATTATTAGCAAACAAAATATCACGATACTACACAGTATCGATTTTTTCCCCCACCCCTACTAAGAACCAACACAAATCCTGTTTTCTGTGCTTTTTCTGGACAACGCTAACACTGGAGTGACATCACTCCTGTGTTCCAACTAGAGCAGGGCGATATGACCAAAAATATTTATCACGATATACATTTGAAAATTTGCGATAATGATATAACTGACGATATAATTGACACTAGACAAAATACTTTACAGCTCCACAACTGTATTAGTGCAAAAAACAAACCATCGATGTATTTTCACTTAAACAAGCAGCTGTTTTTTAAGTGCATTAAAGTTACATAAAAATTCAAGAGTGCAAATGCAAATTCCTTGCTGACAGTTTAACCAAAAGGCATTTCCAGTGGAAATTGGCCGACATATCCTCAGCATAACCATGTAAAATATCCACAAAGCTTAAAAAGAGGTTATACACACACAATACGGTAATATTATGTTGAAGCACAGTACGTATCACTCCGCGAGGCTCCTGCCTACGATAGCCGTAATGCTCCGACAATCCATCAAGCGATGCGGGTTCGTAGCTTAGCAAAGTCGTACTAAAACATTTGACAGATTTTCGAGCGCCGTGTACCACATAAAATCGTTTCAAGGTCAGTAAACACAACCAGAATTCATACATAAGGCACACGGGATTATAAGGGGCACTGTCGATTTTCAGAAAAATCAAAGGATTGATTTTAAGTGTGCCGTATTTTCCAAAAAACACGGTAATAACGACAGCCCGCTAGCATGCTCTACCAAAAATAGTGCTTTGTTGTGTATCTGACGGACGAAAGCTAAACCAGTTCCACACCACTGAAGTTGCAGCATTTTTACAAACCAATTCTGGTTCATCCGTTTCATTCAACGATCCGCTTTCGCCCTTCTCATTCTCTGTCGCTGCCATGCTTTTTCCGCCATGTGCGCATGAAAACAAAGGCACTGCGCATGCGCGTTTTACCCATATTCTATCGCAATATTTCATTTTCTTATCGTTGCCCAACATTATACCGGTATTACAGTGAACGGTATGATATGGCCCAGCCCTAGTTCCAACATCCAAGTTTGGAAATAAATGGTACGACGTCAGCTAAAGATAATCCTAATCCAGTACTTTTTTTTTAATTGTTATGGGACAACAGACTGCAATGTACCTGACCTTACTGGTACACTGCTTCTGTTTCCGATTCATTTCCTGTTTTCCTGGCACATAAACAGAGCGTTCTCTTTACAACTTTGGGCACGCCGTGCAGATTATGACCCAGGTGATCATGTCTGACAATCATCCCAATTATCTTTTTATCACTGCTTTCAAGTTAAAAATCGCCAGACCGATAGATTTTTGTTGCATTTAAAAAAAGCAGAAAATACTATTTTGTTCATCAAACAGCCAAAAACCACAAGAAAATGCACAGATTTCTATTAAGCGACTATATGAAGACTAATCATTCTTATATGTAGTCACCACATCCAAGACAGCATTCTGACCCAGAAAAAACCATGAGACAACAAATGTTTATGCAATAAGTTTAACTGTACGGTTGGTATTCTCAAGCTCTTTTCAAGCCTAACATATGTTGAATGAACTGATGTGTTTGTTTGACACAGATGTCCACATGCTCCATTATTAAAACTGTTACACTTCTGTTATACATGTTATCTTTTCTCTGACTGCTCTGATTGCTATCAGCAATTGTAGCAGAATGAAAATGTCCGCTGACCACATTATACAGTTTTATTCAAATTATCTGTGAAACGACACCAAAACATAAATGCAAAATCAAAATGTATTCAATATCAAGAATTAACCTGACTGCAGCTGCCTTAATAACTGCTGTCACTATTTATTTAATAGCTGATTGCTTTTTTCATGAATCACCGACACATTCAGCTGTCAGATGCCGACAGGCGGTGAGATAAAAGCATAAAATCAATTATCAAAATTGTTGAGTCATTTTTTGTTAACTTGTCCTTTCTGCTTCACATTTAGCCATCATCTGGATGTGAGGTTAAAAAATACTGAACGTGATGGCGATGAACAAAAATCATGCAACACGCTTTATGCTTAAGAGTGCAGAAAAATCTGTGAGCGCAAACATATTTTGAGCTGAGAGACAAAAACACAAAGAAAAAAAAAAGGAAACATGAAACCAATGGGACAGATGTCTAAAATAAAAGTCAATCCCAGCCTCACCTCCCTCGACCTCCTGGGTTAAAGACCACAACAGCAATCTTTCAGGAAAACAATCCTGGGAACGGGGCCAGAACACCCTGCTGGCTGGCAGGAGGGGGTGAAAAGCAGGATGAATTTGCTGTTGTGTCTTTGTTGGTGCATGTGTGCGTGTGTGCACGCAGGAACAGAAATAGCCTACAGAGCTGCTTCAACGACATCAACAACTCTTGGTGAAGTGTTGGAATGGGGTTTTTTTTTTGCCCTGATAAGACTCATCGGGGTCAAAACTGCTGACTAGGAAACCGGTCACAGAACACTGTGGGGCTGCTTATTTCCCGATTACAGCTCTGAAGATGTTATAGAAATACTAGCTAATCCAAAGTATCACAAGCTCCTGCATAGACAAGAAATTCTCAGCACGTCACCCAGCAGCAAAGCCTAGCCACTGGAAAATCCTGTTAAAACAGATAAAACTGATTTTTCTATAAGCAATAAACCCAAACTGTAGAGACAGCAGCCACCTTTGATACCTATGAGGCTTTACAATGTTTTTCTGCCATTCACTTTTGCTCCCATCCCTAAATCCATCTGTTCCTGCAACCCCAGCACTTTATATTCTCCATTGTTTCTTGGGACCGGATCAGCACAGTCCCCCTTATGTTACACAGACTGCTCCTTTAAACTGGGGGCCACAGTACAGTCGAGTGTGAAATTGTAACCAGTCATTGCGCGCCATTGACGGTAACAGATTGCCAACTAAAGATAATGTCCACCTCTCCCTCCACCTATCACCAGTCATGCCAGTCTGATGCGTTTAACCACGGTACGCTGGCTCTGCGGCTGTTAAACGTGCACAGGCACACACAGGTTTAGTGTCTCTGTCACGCTCATTTTACTGCTGCTGGGACTTGTCCCGATGCAGATATTTTACTAAGCTGATCAGCAAGATGGCAGCCAGCTGTAAATGCACCCACACCCACCCCTGAGAAAATGCAAAGCTGCTGCCCAAGATAACTGAAATGTCAGTTCATTTTGGTAAATAATTATTTGTTTTATCAAGTAACAAGACTAAGAACCAGCAGCCATGCAAACAGCTCACTAGGGATGTATTTTGGCACAGCAGTGTTTAGACTTAAATGCCAACAAGATCTCACATATGCCTCGTTTCCACCAGCAGCGAGTGCTGAGCCAACTTTCCCTCAGTGGCTGTGCAAAAAGAAAAGACGCCACATTATCGCAGGTCTGATAACCAAATACTTACACAGCATTACCTAGCACGAGTTAGGCAAATCTTTCTGGGAATAAAACAAAGACTGACCAGAATCTGCTGACTGCATCTGTACAACACTGTTGCAAAAGCTTCTCCCAAATTCCAGTGACATCAGTGGTTTTATTGATGGTGCGCCTGTTACAATTTTTTTTGGCAACTAAAACCAGTTTTTTTCTTTTGTGTGTGTGTGGGGGGGGGTGGGTGTCTACATTCAGCAACAGCACCATGGTGGTCAAAAATAATAATATGATTCTGTCCCCAGGTATAATGTTCATTTTAATGCACTAGCTTCTTAATGCCAAAGCTGTAGCTACAGGAAGCGGACGAAAGTACCTGAGATTTTTAATCTAGAAAAACTCAGATAGCTGTATTATTGATAGACTCTGTCATTCACTTCCTCCTCATCAGAATGCCAGGAGAATACTTGGCATAATTTTAAACAATTTAAATGAAATAAGATGTTCTCTCACCTATAACGAAGGCTTCTTTGAAGGTTGTCCCAGTGACATTATACCAAGGTGGTCTGCCTGCAGTGTAGATCGTCCTTTTACTAGTCCTCAGCAGAGGAGGCTCTGTCTTAGACTGGCTTGTAGTCCGTTTTCGTGGTGATAGCGAAGGGGTCAAAGGACAGCGGGGGACATGGTTTGAGAGGCCATCCAAGGAATCGTCACCACTTCCACTGGGGTAAAAGAAAGGAAGGTAAGCGAGCAACATTTAGCCCTTTTAACGGGTTTTTAATTAACAGGTGACATTAATGGGAAACTAGGATTCACATGTAAATAAGTATATATCACACAATGTGTCCCCTGAAGGCTACACTGGACCAGTCCCCAGGCTGTGATGGGGCAGGACTTATAAAGAGAGATGACAACCGTTCATATTCACACCTACATCCAATTTAGAGTCACCAATGAATCTAAATATGATCTGATATGGGTGAGATTTACCCCATGGAAAAAACTGGATAGGGGTGGGTCTGTCACATCATATCACAGTGGCAATGCAGTTATGCAGCTTCAAATAACACCAACAGAAGAGACATGTTTGGGCACCACAGGGCATTGTATTTTGACCGCTCCTCTACATTTCAGGTGTGCTGCTTGACTTTCACCAAAAAACAGATTGTTTGCGTATTTTTAGGCAAGCAGAGAAACACTTGTGGGATGTTTCCAAAGTGCTGTGAGATCATTTAAAGTAATTGTTAGACTCATACTAAGGCTAAGTCCTCATGTTTGCCTGCTTTTTGAACAGTTTGTGTTTGCAGTATGCCATCAGAGATGCCTTGTTCGCTCATAGTGGACCCCCGCTGCTGCTCCAATACAGGCATTTTCATTTTTACAACATATCTGCAGGTTTATGACCACCATTGTGTCAAAAGTAGCCTTTTTCTAACCAAAAGTAGCTCAAAGATGTGAAGCTATAAATGGGTATAAAAAGGGAAAACATTTACCTAAATATATTCAAAATATTTTATTTAACTCTTGGGAACCTGCAGATACACTGTTGTCCTGTAGAGAGAGAAGAGGGTCTCTGCTCACTCCGGAGACCCTCTATGAACTCTCCTCTTCACAGGGAAGCATCTGCTGTCGGTGTGGTTGAGGGGGAGGAAGGGGGAACTTGCCGGCCCTCCCCAGGAAATCACACCGCTGCCCTGGACACAGCATGACACTGGGTGGGGAGCCACCATTCACATGAGTAAGGCTGTCATCATTTGGCTGGACTTTATGGTTTACAAGTCACTACAGTTTGAACATGCAGTCAGTTTCTCAGTTCGTATTTAGAACACTAAGAAAGCAAGTGTGAAAGCTTCACCACAAGGTTTCACTTCACTAACCAGTGGATGACCACCTACTGGCTATGTCCGTGTTTCATTTATAGTCTATGGCTGTAGCTCAATGGCAGAGAAGGTAGGCCATTAAATAGTAACTTGTAAGCGTGCAGAAATAGGCAATAGGTTGCTTTTTGCAGAAGCAAAATATTATGCAAATGTAACACTTTTTAGGCTGATTTATGGATATTTTTTTTATTTCCTTTTGTTTTTTTCGCTTCTGTGCTTCATGCACATCTTAGTCCCTGTAAAGATACAGACACCTAACGTAGATAACTCGCTGACCTAATTTAAATACAAACTAAATGCAGCTTTGCATTTTATTTACAATCAGTGCAGCCAAGTTAAAGGAACACCTTCACAGTAACCATCAATTTTTTGAGTGGTTGATATGCATCAAAGTATGCAAGGATCCAAGGTTTTTCATAGGTGCACTGACATTTCAATGATTCATAAACTCATGCATTTTTGCATAGATTTAACACCCAGCTGCACTACAGCTACACAGCCAGGTCACCAAGCTGCCAGACAGACACCTGATCCCCAGCACATCCTCAGTGCTACGTGTTATGAATAAGGGGGCGTTAGCAACAAAGCAACACTAGCTTCCGTTGTGATACATATGGTCAGTGAACATCTAGAAACTGGTGGTAATTAACAAAAGCCGACCCTGGTTAACAGTAGCCATTCCTAAAAATAAACATTTAAAATACACAATTTGAAAGTGAATATTTTTTGAGATGTGATGGTTAATACGGCCGAATTTAATAGGCCGCACTGAAAGGCTGCCGGATACTTTTAAATGATGAATAAACGCTTTGTAAGTTGAAAACGTTGATAAAATCGTCATTTGTCGCATTAGTCTTGCATACAGAATGAGGGGATCTGTACAGATGCTTATGGAAAGAGACGAGGGCAGAAAGTGTTGATGTAACCACAGATAAAACCTCCATATAATATTTTACGACCGGGCCCAGGTCTCTCTGTCCTCACTTAGGTGTTTTTTCGCTAATTCTCCCATGTTCTTTATTAAGCTTTTGTTCTCTGCACCCACGACAAAACACAATGCGTGGGTTACACCGAGTGTGGCAGCTAGCTGGACTAGCTAGCTGCCAAGAGCCGTTTCCACCGCGGGGCTCGACAACACCCCCGCGTGCCACAACAGCCATATTTTATTCCTTCCTTTTTTACCTGTCTGACCTCGACATGGATCTATCCCCTTCCGTCCCTCCATTTGTCTGCGGCTCATCCGGTTTGCTGTCGCTGCTGGTTGTTGCCATGTCTGCTCAGTCAGCTCAGCGCGGCGCGGCGCGGAAACCAAACACTGGGAGCGTCGTGACGTCAGCGGGCGTAAACTAAGATTGTGTTCAAGGTAATAGAAAAAAAACGAAACTTTTTTTCAAAATTATTTTGAGGATAGTATAAAAGAAATACTATCTCCTGGTTTAAATTTAACAACAACAAAAAACACTAATAATGTATTTAAAGACATCTATTTATTTTAGCTACTTCCTTTAAGGGTTGCCACAGTGGATCATCTCCATCTCACCCTATTCTTAGCATCTTCCTCTCATGCCAACTCTCTCAATCTCCTTCTTCATTGAACCCGTTAATCTCCTCTGAGGTTTTCTGTCCGGTGTATTCATTATACCTCCACTGCACATGCCCAAACCATCTGACCCTTGCCTTAACTTTGTCTCCTAACTGCTCATCCTGAACTGTCCCTCTTTCTAATCTTGTCCATTGTGGTTGCCCCCAATGAAAATGTTAGTACCTTCAACTCTGCTCTCTCTCTTTTTGTCAGGATCCCCATCTCCAAGCCATACATCATAGTAGGTTTCACTGCCATCTTGTAAACGTTCCCTTTCTCTCTTGCTACTATCATTCTGTCACAAATAGCCCCTGACACTTCCACCTGGTTTCCACCTGGTCTACCCTGCCTGCACTTTCTTCTTAACCTCTCTTGTGCACTGTCCATTTCTTTACATGGTTGACCCCAGGTGCTTAAACTCATCTACCTCCCCTACTCCTGCTTCTTGAAGCTTTGCTGTTATAGCTGTCTCCATGTCATTTGGAGATGCATTCTATCTTGCTTCTACTCACTTTTCATTCCTCTTCTCTCCAGACCTTACCTCTGCCTGCCTGGTCCCTGATCTCACTACAGATCACAATGTCGTCTGCAAACAGTCCACAAAGACTCCTGCCTGACCTCATCTGCCACTTATCGCACACCTCTGTACTGTCTTGCTGTCTTCATAGTTTCATAAACTTTTTCCTCTGTAGTTACAACAGCTCCGCACATCATTCCTGTTCTTGATATAATTAATTTTAAAATAACTTTAGATAATTTTTTGGTTACCTTGTTCTTTTGTCTTAGTTCTAATGGTCAATTTTGTGATTAATTTAATTCGCTGGTTTGCCACTATGACAAAATAATGAATTGATTTGTGCTATTATTACAGTAAATTAAACATTAACTATTTTGTTTAACTAACAGATTCTATCGTTAATGCTTACATAGTAAATAATCTTTTACGTGGTAAAAATACAGGTTTAGAACAAGAAATAATTGCTTATACAAATATTTAAATAAATTGTTAAGTTCAAATAAAGTCTTGTCATTGTTTTGCCAAGGACTGTCATTGTAAACTGGCAGTTTAAGGCACGCTTGGAAGTCTTTGTTTTATGCTTGGAAAAAGATGCACACACGCCCCTGACTGATTACAGGTAGTTTAAATTTACTTTAAAAGCATTTTGGGTGAATTTCTGCGTTTAAAACAGAGTTTGAAATCGTCCACATATTCCACATATTACATTAGAGTAATACCAGTTTGCACCACAAGATGCTGTGGTGAGTCAGAGTAATCTAAAATAGGCCATGAATAGCTTAAAATTATTTTCAATTGCAGTCGGATATGAGGAAAAGTTCTTGGGAAAACAAGGGTAAGGCTAGATATAAATATTTTAATAATTAGTGAAAGTTAAAATATGAAAAAGAAAATCCCACTTGCACTGCCAAATAGTAGTAAAAATTAGTTTTTGTTCCAGGTGGTGATTACAAAAAGACAGGTTTCTGCAGATCCAGCAAATTTACGTTTGTCCCATTGTAGCCTGAACGCAGCACTGGAGCGCTGTAGTGCTGAATTTGAGACGAATGACAAGAAAAGTCTCACAACTTAGAATAATTAGCGTATCATGCTGTGTAATGAATATAAAGCATTTCAAAAATAGAGGATTTTGCATGCTCATTAATTCAAATTCTTGTTTAGTTAGAGCCGCATTAACCTGCAGGTACAGAGAAGTATTATTTTAGAATTTTAGAAGCAAACAAATATTTTGCGAAAATGTTAATATGAAATCCTCCTGAGAACAGAGGGGAAAAGGATCTTTCAGTTTAACTTTTTAGGATTTGCGAGTTCACTACAGAGGACATGAATGAAAAGACTGGGGCGCCAGGATTGACACTAGGATGTTAATTTGCGAGGGCTTTGTAAGACTAACTGAGATTTTATGTACAGGATATTAGTGTATATATGACTGTGTTTTTGTATTACTTTAGTCGTATGTTTTACTTATTTGTTTATCTATTTATTTATTTGTTCATCCATAGCTACATAATGATAATTTAGGTATAAGAGCTATTTTATTAATTGTTACCCATCTGTTTAGAGTTACGCCTAAAAATGTTCTGTTTCCTTTTGTCTAACAAGAAACACAGAATATATATATATATATATATATATATATATATATATATATATATATATCTTTCACGCTCGTCCCATTAGCATTCACCAATGATGTGCACCGGGTGATCAGTCAGGCTCTGCGCTGCAGGTATCTCTGCTGTTCAGTCACAGCAGCTGCAGTGATCAGCGCGCTGTGTGTGCCTCATTACTGCCGCTGCAGCTCCAAGTTCGAACCTGCAACTCGGACCAAATTAAAACCTCCCTCAGAAAAAGCCGCATGTGGTTTCCTCCTCCTGCCTCTCAGCACTGCAATGAAGGAATTTCCTCGTTTGTACTGAAGTCTCTGCGCTCACAGAAATGAGGTCTCGGCCTGAGTTTTCCCCGCGCTAACTACACAACAGGAAGACCGGACCGGTCGATTCTCACCTGCATCATCTTCACCTTGGAAAAAAAAAGTCGTACTTTTTTGCCTCTCGGACAGGACACCAACTGACTGCTGGCTGCAAAATGGATAATAATGCTGGAAATTCGGAAAAATCTCACCTCATAGACGAGAAGAATGCCAAGACATATTCACTAAAACTGCAAAGGTGGGGAAATGCTTTGCTTCATATCACTGCAGCTGCATGAAGAATAATACCACATGTAGGACGAAGTTATGTGAACACATTTAGTCATTTTGGGGCATAAATTGTGTATAAAATGTATGTGTGTGTGGGGGGGGGGCGAGAACAATTCTTTGTTTGCTGACACTTAAAGAAAAATGCAAGTAAGCAGATTTTGTGAAGGACATCAACATTTTTAATAGAAAACTCAAAATATTATTTTTTAAATTATAATTTTAAGATAGATGCAGGAAGAATCCACTATTGTTGCACATTATCTTATAAACGTGCGTAATGAAGGCGCACTGAGAGTGGTTGTTATAGTGCACGTTGAGCAGGCTGTGGCTCTCACGGGTTGTTTTATGTGAATGAACAAATTCATTTCCATGCTTGGCTTGTTTCTGGACAGCCTGTGACAAATGGCCCCGGGGCCAGTTCACTGAGCAATGCTAAAAACTCATCATCTGTCATTAGCAGAGGCTCCAGCCTGCAATCACAGAGGGTACACACACACACACACACACACACACACACACACACACACACACACACACACAATCCATGTAGGTGCTTAAACCTGCTGATACAAAAAATACACAGCAGAGAATATTACTAAAAGGCATACACAGAGCTGGTTCGAATTTTTAATTCTAGGGTAGGATAATAAAAATATTAAAACATAGTTGGAATGCGCCCCTTTTCTGGCGTATTTAACAAATAGATCCCACATTATAGAAATAAGTTGTATAGGATTTTCAAGAGGCCCACGTGTAAAAACACCACTTTTAATAATTGAATTAAAAAAAAAACACTGAGTTTAAAATATAGATGGCGGAGCAAATGAACGAAAAAAAGACGATTTTATGCGCACAGTCAAAGCTGATGCAAACATGTGCATCAGCTTTGTTTGCTCAACATCCAGCCGGCTGCTGCAGAAACACACCTGGTGATTTTTCAACGCGCTGCAGAAAAAAACAGGTGGAGACGCTCTCTCGCTTTAATATGAAATACGTGAGGAAAATCAAATGCAATCGCCCACTCAGCCATTAATCATAATCCTGCAGAATTATCTGTTAGTGTTATTTTCAGCCTTCAGAGGCCCTCGTGATGCACGTTTCCACCTCTTTGATCAACTGTTTTTAAGTCAGTGAAGCTGGTAGTTGGAAGTGAATCGATGCCTTTGATTTCACGCTTTAAAACTGGCTGTTTTTTTATTTATTTGTTTTTTTAAAAGATAATTTCCAGATACAACATGATTAAAAAGAGATAAGGTGGCAGAAATTTTACGCTTTATAAAGCAGGAGAAGAAAAAGGGAAGCTCCACTGGGTGGGAAACACGTGTTTTACAGGGTTACTTACTTGCAAATATTAGTGCAAACTTGCAGGGCCTTTGTATTGTATTTATTTATGTATTTTGAATCAATCAAATAAAAAAGCATATTGATCTAACGTGATTTTGTAGAAATAAGTGAAATAGGCCTACTGATCATTTGGGATTCAAAGAAGTGTTCAGAAACACAGACAGATGTGCATATGGCGCTACATTTGGGATTTCATGCACCATTTGCGCCGTTCTTGTGCAAGTGCACGCATGTGTTTACAGTGTCACCTTTAGCATTTTCCTCCCCAGCTGGCAGTAAAGTGACCTTTATTGTTCACATTTAAACCAAATATTTCTACAGTATTTTTGATGTATTTTAGAATCAGCAGAACTCGTAATCAAAAACACAAGAATAGATGTAAACATTAGCATTAATGTTAATAAAATAAATACGAGCATCCACGAATTCCAAAGTCAGACTTACTCAGTCTATCACTTAGAATTCATTTAATTTCCAAATATCACCGGAGGGCTCAACCCGAAGTTCTGTTTTATCAGCTTGAATCTGCTGTTTTGTTTTTCAAGTAGTAAAAACGAAAATGATAAGAAAAAGAGCTTGCATAAGTTTGGAACAATGATTGCTAATCCATTTATAAAATGTCCGAAAATAGAGTAAAATATCATTGAAAATCAATTTAATATGGATAAGTAACAAATACAAAGGTGATTGGATGATTAATTAGTAAGTTGAGATAAAAAAAAATCTCAAAGTATTTGTTTGTAAGTGCCTGACTGTTTGAGGAGGAAAGAAGGGATGCGCCAACTGATCCTTACCCAGGTACCTCTAATGAGGTTAATCCGTCCATGTAATTCACTTTTAAAGTGTTTGTAACATCTAACTGATGGCTATGCTGATAATGTTTAAACTTTGCTTTGTGGACCACTTACAAGCTTTAGCCATGAGTCTGAGGTTACCAGGGTTAAAAAGAAATAAAAAATATCTTTCACTCCGTTTAGTGATCAGTAACTACTCTGATGACCAATTGATGGTGCTGTGGATTCAGTAAGGCTGTTTCCATCTTCCTGAAGATTTGTTAAATGTTTGTCATTAATCAGAGTAAATGTGCAAAATAAATTCTGACCATTAAAATACATTTTTAGTCAAAGCCAAAATCAGGAGATTAAAACCTTTGATATTAAAGGCACAGCAGTTCTTACGTTTTTCAGTCAAATGTCAGTAAGTCATTCAGGACCAAGCAGGAGTAGTTATGTATAGCTAAAAGGCATCTACAGTACTGCTTTAAATGTGCTGTATTGATTGGAGGCAGGCCTGTGATTCTTTAGTTTCCACGCACGAAACATAAGCAATAGGTGTATGTGTATTCTTTTTTTAAATTAGGCATCACTGGATACACCGAGTTCAGCTATTATGTCAAAATATGAGGTTAATTATCTCAAAGTTTGAACTAATTCAAATTTCTGAGAAAATCACTCAAAACTTAAAATGAAGTAAGTATTTATTTATTTATTTATTTATGTGGCAGGAACAAGCTGTCATACATATCTCAACAATTTTTCAATCTCCCAGAACTCAAAAGTCCCATTTTTGAAGAGTGAACCATTGACCACTAGAGGGAGATGCATTGAAACTGGGGCATTTTGCACAAAGTATTTAATGTTCACTAGTGGTTACTTAATGTTTTCTGGCATGCCCAGAAAACAAAAAAGAAGGCAAAAGGTCCACACCCCAGAAAACTTGAATTTGAAAAAAACAAATAATAGTCAGCACATTTAATTTCAGAAAAACCAGATCTATTTAACTTTAGTCCACTGCATATTTTCCTTGATTGGTCACACTCCACCTGTATCAGCTCCCACAGTTTAAAAACCACTGATGTAAGCAAATAATTCCTATTCCTGGTATTTCAGTGGGAGGTCCCAAGGCTGAGGCACATCAAGTGGTTGTCATTTTAATGGATGCGACCATATTGGATTTTATTGAGAGTTTGAAAACAAATTCTTGTTAATGACCAATAGCTGATGCTGTTATCCATCATTAATCACCTAATTAACAACATCACAAACGATTTATTTTGTCTGACCAACATTGCACAAAATATTTAAGGGACTTTCATATAATTTAATATACATTTTAATATACAACATAATAGGCGTGTCACTAGGGATTTAATCTAATCCATGAGAATAAATATTACAGACTGAAGACCAGTGATGAAAAGGAAATGTGACTTTGGTCTGCAATGTGATGTGAAATCATCGTAAACTGTAAACATGACTTATGGTGCACTGATGTGGACTTTTCTTCTCTCTGGGGAAAAACAAAGGCAAATCTCATGGGTCATTCACAAACATTTAAAACTAAATGTTTTTGTTTACATAAAAAAGCCGGATCATCTGGATAAAACCAGGCCTTTTATTAAGGTTAAAAACATGGACTGTTGACCAAGATCTCACCAAGTGTAAAGCTTTCAAAACCTCTAATTAAAATATTAGAAACAAATGTAGCATCTGTATAAAACACAGATCTACAGCCTGCAATCACAGAGGAGATATATATATATATATATATATATATATATATATATATATATATATATATATATATATATATATATATATATATATCCATATATATATATATATATATATATATATATATATATATCCATATATATATATATATATCCATATATATATATATATATATATATCCATATATATATATATATATATATATCCATATATATATATATATCCATATATATATATATATATATATATATATATATATATCCATATATATATATATATATATATATATATATATATATATATATCCATATATATATCCATATATATATATATATATATATATATATATATCCATATATATATATATATATATATATATATCCATATATATATATATATATATATATCCATATATATATATATATATATATATATATATATGGATATATATGTGTATGACACTGCCTATTTACTAAAGCCTGCACATCACAAGTGATAAAACAAAAAGATGAAATGATAATCACTTCTGTACTCCACTGATTTGTCTGCTGAAACATTAATATGCATATCTGTAAAAATAAAACACTGCTCAGTAGTTTCTCACTGCAGAGATTCTTCTGTCTGTTAACAAAAGTGCTGCGGGATGTTCTGATACAGCAGATTGCAGTTGTAATTAAATGCTTATGATTTTGTTTTTTCCCCTGCTGGACTTCCAAGGTCTCATTTCATTTCACAGATCACTGACTTTTCCCCGAGGAGTCTCTCTCTCTGTCTGTGCTGCTGATGCTGGGCAACAATAAACGCTGCTTACCTGCCCTGTGGGGTATTGACAAAGACATGAAAGCTACTTTGAAAAGAAAATCTAATGTTAATAATCTTAGGGAGACTCATTGGGTCTGCCATATCGTCAATTTGTAAGGGTGGCAGTGAAAAAAGTACTTGAGGATGACTGCCAGAGGAATATGAGCCATGTATCAGTAATAATTACTAGTTTGTTTTTTTTTATTATATTTGGAGTGCAGAAGCAGGTTTTTTGGCAGTTTATAGTACCATCTCATTCTTGTGCTTATGTTAGTTGTATTTAAATGAAAAATAATCATTGATGCCAGACACCAAAAGTGAGGCGGGGTCAGCAGAGGGCTGTAAATCCCTAAATACAGACCACTGAGTGAATTATCCCACTCAGGGAACATCTCAGTGAGGACACTTTTGATTGTTTCATTGAATATTTTGGTCATTGTGTTATTTTTTCCCCCAGCAGAGTCAACACGAGGAGCAATCTGTCCTACTAAAAGACGCTCAGACACAGTTATGTTTGACCTGCGATCGTTTGACTTAAACCAAAGGACTTAAAAACATTAAGACTATTAGCACTAAACGCTGAAAGCAAAAACTAAAATGCACCAATATTTTTTTTTGTTGTTTGTACAACTTTTGTTCTTTTTAAGGTCTGTAGTGTTACACATAAAATGCATGAACAGGAAAATACGCATTACAAACAAACACAAAAGCTTTTTCTTCAAATTTGTTTGAAGCCCAGTCACCACCAGGGTCAAAACATCGTCACCACTTTGAAATAAATAGACTGCAAAAAACACATAATTGTAAAAACTTTGCAATATATTGGATTTTAAATAACTTAAACTTGTATTTGCATTTCAAATATAATTTTAAACACACTTTTTTCAATTCTCTGGGGGTGTTTTTTGCAGGTAATGTTACAGTCACAATATGTCCACCTAATTAATGGATTTGACTATTTGACTTGACAAATTAGAGCTGAATGCTACTGAGCCAGTTAAAGGCACAGCTGTACTGCGGTTGGCTGGGAGTGTTTTCAGTGTTTAAAGCCAAGGAGCCACTTGATTAAGGAGTGCTGACCAACAACCAAATAGTTTCCAAAAGAACAGTGCAATTTACTACCGAGATCAAATAAAATAAGCAGTAACTTCATGAGGTATTAATTTGCACCAGAATTTTTGGACGAGAAAGTAAGAAAGTGCAAACAAAAACATTTCACCCTTATTAAATGTAAAACCACCATTAAGTCCACCTTTAGTCAAATCAGCTTTATTTGTATAGCATGTTTAAAAGACATCAGGTGTTGAACAAGTGCTGAACATAAGGATAACGTAGGCAAAATAAACAGAACAGATTAAAATAAATGGAGTAATAAGATGACAAGAAATCCATATATATATGCGCACACACCTATATATAAATGCATATACTAGCATATGTGTACACATGTATACACCAACATTTTAGACAGCACAGATGAAAAGTCATGAAAAAAAATGATCAGGCTTCACTGTGTTCAGTTTACCTTCAGAACGGGATTAAAAAAAATCTTGTTATGTTTGAATTTGGCAGAAGGGTTACAGATGTTAATGGCACAGATGTTTGCTTAACAGGCGGCCCTCCCCCCCTGACAATGTTGCGCTGCAGGCCACACAGTGTGTTTAGTGTCTGAGGATATTTTGCATGAATCTTATGAACAGGATTTTTTTTTTCTGCACACTCTGGAATTTATCATCACCCCAAGGTTTAATTGTGTGTGTGTGTGTGTGTGTGTGTGTGTGTGTGTGTGTGTGTGTGTGTGTGTGTGTGTGTGTGTGGTTTTCTCTCGTGTCCCGGTGGTATAATTGAACAGAATCTGTTTTCCGCCTGGCTGCTTCTTTTGAGGTTGGACATCTTCGAAGAGGAGTGTGTGTGTGATAATCGTACAGCGCTCGCAATCTCCTGTGTGAAGAGTGTGACATTAAAGTGTGTGTCTGGTTATCTCAAGTGAGGCCAAATTAGCTTTTTTCCACCTCATTAGTCACATCATCGAATCCTCCCCCACGCATGATAAGAACAGCAACCTGTGTGTGTGTGTGTGTGTGTAAGAGAGAGACAAAGATAGAAAATAAAATGGAAAGGTCAGCATTTTCTTTTATTCTCAGCAGTAATCCAGTCGGGTCTGCATCTTGCCAGGGTTCAAGTATACATAGATGTGTAATGTCCAGATTGAACACTGAAAAATTTCACTTTCAAATGAAAAGCATCTTATTGTAGATAGGCAAGATGGTGTTAAATGAAACGATTCTGTATTTATGTGCAAAATGAACAGAATGGCAACTATTAAATGATTACAGTATTATTTATTTTACCACTGCTACTGTTTTAATTTACTAAATTACCAAATAAACAGGCCAGATTATTAGGTATTAGGTAATTTATTCAGTTGCTCACTATTACATATATTTACCAGTCACATGGCAGCAACTCAGCAACATTTAGACCCAGAACCTTGTTCCATCTGTGCTATAAGAATTAAGGCAGTTCTGAAGACAAAAGATTGTCCAACCCAGTACTAGTGAGGTGTAACTAATAAAATTGCTGCTGAGTGTACATGTGTTTTTGTATTCTAATCAACTTCCTTCAGATTCCTTTGGAATTACCTGGTACTGGGTTTGAAAGGTTGTCTGCTGTCTCTGTGAATCTCTGTGGTTGATGGGTGACCAGTACTGGGTACACCCTTCTTCTTGCCAAACAACAGCAGGTATAGTCTCCAAACCTTGGCAGTCCTAATAGGATTAATGGTAAATAAAATGAATGGATGGAGTATTAAAAAAACATTTATCTATTTGTTGTTATATGTTTGCTGTTTGGGCAGTGCCTGTCTTCAAGTTTACAGTCTGATTTATTATACACAAGAAGCACTAATTTTATAATTTGCTTGTCAAAGGATTGTTACACTTTCTTGTTAAGTTTTTTTTTGTTGTTGTTTGCTTGTTTTTACAACATTTTGGTCAGATATGACTTTCATTCACAAATTTGTTCTCAATTAAAACACTTCTGTAACCTGGATGAATAGAAAACAACACAACGCACAAGACCTAAGATGGAGCGCTTATGAGTTATTAAAACTCAGGAGCAGTCGTGACGTGAAGTTCTGGACTGTAAAACAGGGCAGTCTGTTCACCCTCCTTCACTGTCAACATGAATCGATTTTAATGGGTTCTTCATCGAACGAAACAGCGCACCATTCTTTCACTTAAGTGAACACTGACTGCGATGCACTTTGTCAGGTTTCCACTTTGTAAACCATTGGGACTCTATCAAAAGATGATCTGCTGTGCTGTAACATTAGCTAAAAAAAAAAAAATCAGTTCACTCAACACCTAAAACACCTCAGCTGTGCTGCTGTTACATGGATGGACAAAAAGCCAGCCTCCATGAGATCAGACAGGGGGTTTTACTAAGGCTGAAATTACATTGTTTTAACAGACATGTCGGTCAGAAGATACAAATATAATCTTTTTTCTTAATAAGTAAATTTATCTTTAGATGCACCCATCACACTGCAGACTAGCTCACATCTTCAAATATAATGCTTTCTGTCTGAACAGCCAAGCATGATTTATATTATTTATACTGTATATAGTGCTTTTCTATTTTCATTGACCTCATTTAACAATGCATTAAAACTGAGCTTTGGAGCACATGTTATCTACCTCTCATTTACGATCAGTGTAGAATTACCAGTTAATAATATATTTATTATTTATTTAATAGTCCAAGTTACTCACATCATTATACAGAAAATGTGAGATGTAAACTTGTCAAAATTGCTAATTTCCATTTTTCCCAGGGAAGGTCACATAAAAGCTTTACAATAAACAAATGCATAAAAATATATAACAAATGAAACATCAAAAAACACAGCGAACAACACTCTGTTCATTCATTAAGTATGTTTAAATGTGGTGCTGAAAGGTAGAGCAACAGCACAATACTGCAGGTGTAAGATTATAATGGCAGCCCTGCATCATAGGTAGGTTCTTCAGGAGGAACAGCTTGAGGGTCACATTGTTTGATCAGGAGCAGCTAAGTGATAATAGCATCCTTCATGGCAAGCTCACTCATTCAACCTGTGAAAATATACTACTGTTTATTTTCTGCCCCCCTGCAGCTCCTTTCCAGACTCCAAAGAACATTATTCAGACTTCCCTTTAAAGAATGGAGGCATGTCGGGCGCCATCGAGCTGAAACGACCCGTCGGCACTCACTGCCACGGCCCCAAAGCGTCGGCATGCGAGGAGAGCGTGGACAAGCTGCTGGCCAAGAAGAAACTCTACATCGCTTCAGCAGTCTGCCTCGTCTTCATGATTGGCGAGGTCATAGGTGAGAAGCACCAAGAAAAGAAATGAATGAGAAAAGAAAGAAACTTGAATGGTGACCTAATTTGTTATGTGCCTTCTCAACCATTTGGACATAAATAAACTTCCCTACTGGATATTCACACACCATAAAGTGTGGAGATTTGTGTGGGACACAATACTTATGACAAGAAGATGGTTATAAGTACTTATAAAGCATAGGAAGCTATTACATTTGACCAAATGATCACTTTTGACGGGAGCAAAAAAATCATGCAGACAAGTGTTCATGCACATGTTAGTATCATTATAAGCATCATAGCAAGAAATGCTTCAGTGGTGAACTATTGAGGAACTCCTTTATATATAAGTGTAGGTTCATTTATCTTTTTGTAGTGTAACTTTTTTACTTTTAAGAGAATAAAATGGTGGCTGACATTCACCGGCTGGTTGCACGGATATTTAAAATGTTCTAAAAGAATAAAATCACTCTTTTACCTGAGGCAACTGAGGCTTTAAATTACATGTTTAATATACCTCTGAGTGTCTAAGATGGGTGTATTTAAAAGCTATTAACAGAGATGTTATTACCCAGCAGGTACTTTCACAGTTGGCGAGCTACGACACACTTTTTAATAAAAATCTTTTTTTATTAGCTAAATGTGAATGAAAATAAACACAGCTTCACACTTTCTGTTTGCTCTGTTCTGTTTGGATATTGTATTCAACATTTATGTACATAACACAAAAAAAAGTGACATGAGTTGGATTATGTCTCTTTCCTTATCTTTAAGCAGACTATTATAAACGCAGTCTCATGGCTCATATACATTATCATTTGTGCCCAGTGTCGTTTTTCCTCCTGATTTACAGGAGGCTACCTGGCCCACAGCCTGGCCATCATGACTGATGCGGCCCACCTTCTGACAGACTTTGGCAGCATGATGGTGAGCCTGTTCTCCCTGTGGATCTCCTCCAGACCGCCCACCAAAACCATGAACTTTGGTTGGCACAGATCAGGTGAGAATAATAAGAATTCAGCTTCAGCTTCATGTAGACTGGATGCTGGAGACAAACATTTCGTATATGCATTATATTGCTGGTCATTTGTAGGAGTTCCTGGGCCTGAGTAATTTTGTGTAGAGTTTCTTTTATTTTGTCCATGTAAACTCCACATGGGCAAAATAAATTCTCCATGCCCTCAACTTGCTTGAGTCACTAGATGTATTGTGGCTATTCTGATTGCATGCCCTGGTGTATCCCTGTGTAAAGGTTGGGGCAGGTAATGTCAGCCTGGATTGATGGTCTCACTTTTTAAGAAAAGGAACTAGAGGCTGTTTTCTAACTTCAAGTGATCGCTCTCATCAGCCTGCCTGAAAACATCTACACCAAGATACAGGAGAGAAGAATCTAAACAGTATAAACTTTGGATTCAGGAGGAATGATGTGGCCTTCCTTCAGTTTTGATGTGTTTTGTGAAGAAGGCATTTAAATGTTCCTCTGGTTTTCTGTGGGGAGTTCTCCAAGAGTCCAGTGGTGCTGCAGTTTGGTAAAGGGTTCCTCTTTGGTACCAACTTTGTTCATAATTCTTATGGACAGGATTTCTAGTTGCCGTCAGTCTGCTGCTGCTTCTCCTTGAAAGGAGACAATTAAGGTGGTTTGGCTATCTGAGTAACACACCTACCACCTCCTAGCTGAAATGTTTCTGGCATAGTATGGGATGAGGATCTGGAGTAGACCCAGGATACACTGCATTATGTCTCTCGGCTGGCTTGGGAACACTTTAGTGTCCACCTCACAAGAGCTGGAAGCTGTGGTTTTAGAGAGGGAGGCCTGGTCATTTCTGTAAAGACTGCTAGTATCATGACACAGTCCTATGCAGGTGGTAGAAAATGGATAGATCGATCTTCTGCTAACCTTCCCTGTGGGAGCATTTTTATACTGAGAAAAAATATTGTCTTCATCCCTTTTTTAATTTAAATGATTTGTCCTATACAGGGAGTGCAGAATTATTAGGCAAGTTGTATTTTTGAGGAATAATTTTATTATTGAACAACAACCATGTTCTCAATGAACCCAAAAAACTCATTAATATCAAAGCTGAATGTTTTTGGAAGTAGTTTTTAGTTTGTTTTTAGTTTTAGCTATTTTAGGGGGATATCTGTGTGTGCAGGTGACTATTACTGTGCATAATTATTAGGCAACTTAACAAAAAACAAATATATACCCATTTCAATTATTTATTTTTACCAGTGAAACCAATATAACATCTCCACATTCACAAATATACATTTCTGACATTCAAAAACAAAACAAAAACAAATCAGCGATCAATATAGCCACCTTTCTTTGCAAGGACACTCAAAAGCCTGCCATCCATGGATTCTGTCAGTGTTTTGATCTGTTCACCATCAACATTGCGTGCAGCAGCAACCACAGCCTCCCAGACACTGTTCAGAGAGGTGTACTGTTTTCCCTCCTTGTAAATCTCACATTTGATGATGGACCACAGGTTCTCAATGGGGTTCAGATCAGGTGAACAAGGTGGCCATGTCATTAGTTTTTCTTCTTTTATACCCTTTCTTGCCAGCCACGCTGTGGAGTACTTGGACGCGTGTGATGGAGCATTGTCCTGCATGAAAATCATGTTTTTCTTGAAGGATGCAGACTTCTTCCTGTACCACTGCTTGAAGAAGGTGTCTTCCAGAAACTGGCAGTAGGACTGGGAGTTGAGCTTGACTCCATCCTCAACCCGAAAAGGCCCCACAAGCTCATCTTTGATGATACCAGCCAAAACCAGTACTCCACCTCCACCTTGCTGGCGTCTGAGTCGGACTGGAGCTCTCTACCCTTTACCAATCCAGCCACGGGCCCATCCATCTGGCCCATCAAGACTCACTCTCATTTCATCAGTCCATAAAACCTTAGAAAAATCAGTCTTGAGATATTTCTTGGCCCAGTCTTGACGTTTCAGCTTGTGTGTCTTGTTCAGTGGTGGTCGTCTTTCAGCCTTTCTTACCTTGGCCATGTCTCTGAGTATTGCACACCTTGTGCTTTTGGGCACTCCAGTGATGTTGCAGCTCTGAAATATGGCCAAATTGGTGGCAAGTGGCATCTTGGCAGCTGCACGCTTGACTTTTCTCAGTTCATGGGCAGTTATTTTGCGCCTTGGTTTTTCCACACGCTTCTTGCGACCCTGTTGACTATTTTGAATGAAACGCTTGATTGTTCGATGATCACGCTTCAGAAGCTTTGCGATTTTGAGACTGCTGCATCCCTCTGCAAGATATCTCACTATTTTTGACTTTTCTGAGCCTGTCAAGTCCTTCTTTTGACCCATTTTGCCAAAGGAAAGGAAGTTGCCTAATAATTATGCACACCTGATATAGGGTGTTGATGTCATTAGACCACACCCCTTCTCATTACAGAGATGCACATCACCTAATATGCTTAATTGGTAGTAGGCTTTCGAGCCTATACAGCTTGGAGTAAGACAACATGCATGAAGAGGATGATGTGGACAAAATACTCATTTGCCTAATAATTCTGCACTCCCTGTATATCAGGTTTATGAAGTTCACGTGGTGGCTTACACAAGGAGAAATTATACAGACAGATTCCAGATACAGATTATAGAGAGCGCAGTGTTTAGCCTCAACCGTTGGAAAAACAAACACCTATTAAGACAGATTTGGCATCTATGAAATCATCCATTAGTTATGAATTCCTGTTTTAAAGCCTTGATCTGAACAATTTTTGCTATTTTGAGACCACTTGTTTTGAGCAAGTAATGACTGTGACTGAAGAACAGAGGGAGGCTCATATGGTGTAGAGTTTAAGTGTAGCCTGCTATATTGACCATCATTTACAAGATGAACATTAACTTGCATTGACTGACAGGGAACTGGTGATTGAGGCCATCAACGTATTAGTAAAGTCAGTTTAGTTTAAGCTCAGAAGAAGCAGTTTAATTTTAAAAGTATATGGTCAGCAGCATACAGTAGATGTGCCTCCTTATTATCAGTGATGAACTGCATGACTACAACAAAGTAATAAAGGTTCATGATTTTCTTCTCCTTCCAGAGATCCTCGGGGCATTCATCTCAGTCATGTCCATCTGGATCGTCACTGGAGCTCTGGTCTACTTGGCCATTGAGAGGATCGTACGTAACGACTATGAGATTGATGGACACGTCATGCTGGTCACCTCTGGCTGTGCTGTCATCGTCAATATTGTGTGAGTGCTTCACACCTTTAAAAGTATATTAACGCTTGTAAAAACTTTGCTCTCAATGTATGCTGCTGCTATTGATACCATTACATAATATTACTATTACTTTTACTATTAATAAAAAAAATTACAAATATTTTACTAACAAAAACCATAGACAGTATTTAAAAGATGGCTGTAATACAACTGATGACCCTTTGTCTCGTTTCCTTTCTCTAGCATGGCGTACATCCTCCACCATTCGACCACCTTCCACGCTCACGGCAGCGGTTACCACCAGATCGACGAGGATGGTCAGAGCCCCGTGGTTCATGGCCACTCGCACGCCCTCCTCGGCAGTCATGGTAACACAAGCGTCCGTGCTGCCTTCATCCACGTGGTGGGAGACCTGCTGCAGAGTGTCGGCGTCATGGTGGCGGCGACCATCATCTACTTCCGGGTCAGATAAACAGATATATTACATGATATAAAACAGAGTCATATTAAAAGCACAAAGACATGCAGGTACATGCATATTTGTATTCTGAGCATTAGAGAATTATATTTGAATGTGTACAAAGAAACCATGTATGGTTTCTTATGTATTATGGATGAAAGATTCAAGCATTTCTGTTGTGTTGCAAGATGTTCCTGTTTTTGTGCCTGGAGCACTTTAGTGCCTCATGACTGTGGAAATCACCATCTGACGCCCTTTTCCTCGCTCTTTAAAGTGTCCTTAACCTCTTTTCTCTCTTTCAGCCCGAGTATAAAGTAGCAGACCCCATCTGCACGTTCCTATTTTCTGTCTTTGTTCTCTGCACCACTGTCACCATCCTCAGAGACGTCTTTAGGATACTCATGGAAGGTATTAAACAATCAACAGCTTCTTATGTTCGAAATACTTTTTCATATTTTAATAGTGGAATCATATACTGTACCTGATAGTTCCCATGAAGCATAAAGTATTTTTGTTATTATGCAAAAGGGGTACTTCACACCAGATTTACATATGTGTTTTTCCTCTTGCTTGTTGCGCCACTGATCTATCTACATACTGGGTTCTCCAGATCAGCTGTAGAAATGCCTGTCTTTGAGTGCAGGAGGGAACTGACTTTGTGGGCTCAAAATGGAAAAACATATATTTGAAAAACTCACAAACTCTTGTCAGAAATTATAATGCAGTTACTCAAAAAAAAAAAACCCATGTAATGATAACAAACCCTGTTGTAAGTCAATAAATTTGATATTTATTTATTTATTATAATTTAATTAAACACATTGAAGTTCAAAGATTTGATTCAAATCATAAAATGTACAATTACAACATAATATCTCCAGAAGTTCTTTAAATGGAATTATAACAAATTCAATCCAATCCAATAAGTCCAGTATGAAATCAGGCCAGTTTTTGTGTCCTAAGGTTGTTGTCCTGAAAAAAAAAAAACCCTGCATCACACTGAAACTTCTTAAAAAGATCGTCCAGAAAAAATACATTTTTCAATACTGTGATAAATGTTTAATGTGAAGATGCTTTAGATACAACGGGTTCATCTGTAGCTGGATTTGACATGAATGATTATTATTTCTTTTTCTTCTTTTATTGTGTTAAATCTGAGGTTTAAAATCTAGTTCACAATTTTCCTTACATGCTGATTGTGGCACCAAGGGCAGATGTTATATAAGCTGTAGCTTCTGTCACAGCTTTTCAGTTTGAAATCTAAATAAAGATAAAATAAGATAAAATAAAATATAACTGTTATAGCGTCTCCATCTTCTAGGCTTGGCTTAGAGTAACTTAAATTCCTTCTTCATATGGTGAAGTTGAGGGTCTGTGCAGATGTTTGCATGCCTGCTTACTTTTTCTGCGAGTGAAGACTCAGCTGCAGAGGTTTTGCATTACAATGCACCAAACATGGATGCAAACCAGGTTGACTTTAAAGACGTATAGCAGGAATGACTGCTCAGCCGTGGTTTCTCCAGCTGTTTGTGTTTGCAGCAGAGTATAATCGAGGCCTTACTGTGCAGAAGAAACTGTGCAACTGCCCGTAACAAGAAGCTCAGGCTAACAGCAGAATGTAATGATTAATGGCAGCTCCTTTGCTGTAATTTCAATTACATGCTTCTTTTGGTTAGCAAATATAGTTTAGTAGGAAAAAAAACACACAGTTGCCGGTGAAACTGCTTAAAACTAAACTGGTGGATTTGATTTAATTTATACATTTGTTTTGGTAAATCTATCACAGTTGGTGGAAAAATACATTGTGCAGTTTGTCTAATGATATTTTTGTTGCCTTAAACACCACAAACTACCTTTGCTATATTCATGGGTACCCAGGTGCCCGATATCGCGAAAAGTAGATGATAAACAGGAATACAAGCCAAAGAAAAAAACACAAAAAAATCCAACAAACATAAATCTGATTTTATTTCCTGACTCTTCAAGCTATAAATTCAGTGTCTCAGCTTGATATGAGATTGGAAAAGGGAGAAACAGCTAGCCTACCAATACCTATAAAGTTCAGTAACACTGTTGTTAAAGCCAGCAGCTTGTTTTAGGTCAACGGTCAGAAACAAGCATGCAGCTGCCCTGCATCAGTTTATGCTGTTTATTAGAAAAAACTCTTTTGAGAAAGGTTGAATATTGCTTTAAATTAAGCTTATGTGATATTTCTGACCATGATGCCTGCAGCTAGGATCCAGCTGTCAGGCTTTGACCTGGTATGAAAAAGGTTAACATCACATGTTGCAAAGGACAGTTATGTCACGTGGAAGTGCAAAAAACAACATATTTGGAGCCTAACTGAAGTATTCATGGTTTAAGATATGTATGTCCCCAAGCTCCACATGGCATGTTTGTGTAAAACAGCAGAGAAACACGTCTGTGGTTTTCCTACACAGAACAAAGAGCGGGAGGACAGATGGTCACATCCTGGGGATGCCCTGAGATGTTAGATCGCCCAAGTCTCTGCACGTCACTGAACTTTCACACGATGACCCAAAGTAGCTTTTGGGCATCTTTGAAAAGAAGCTCACAGTTTGGTGTCAATGAGCAAAATGATAACGTGCATGAGAGCCATGTATCTGATGTAATACTGTATACATACATGAGAGTTTTAATACTTGTATTTATGATTAGTTTGCATTTATATTTCTTTTTGGGTTGAATTTACTTTCAGTTTGTTTCCGTTTTAGGTTTGTCTGTTTATATTTTTATTACTTTCACTGTTAGTTTTAGTGTTTTTATAATCTTAACGTAGAAATATTTCCCAGATTTAAGATCTTCAGAATAGATATTGTAGTACACAAAACAAATTTTGAAGGCAGTCATGCAACTACCTCAGTCTCATGTTCAGGAATGCCTCCTGCACATTGTCTCTATAGTTTTAGTGACTAGTTTTAATTAACTACTGTATAACTGGTCATGATTTTAGTCAAATTTGACTTCTTTTCAACCTGTAGATCAGTAAAATAAAACATATCACTGTGTGCTTATCGAGGAATAATATTGTTCTGTATACCAGGCCAAAATCAGGTTGACAAAGTCTCTGTGTAAACCATCTGAAGCAGACTGTTTGCATGTGAGCCACACATTCACAGACGTACTGTTAAATTGGTGTGTCTTAATTTTGATGGCCCGTTGTTTTTCAGGGTCCCCTAAAGGAATCGAGTTTAACTCGGTGAAGGAGGTGCTGCTGTCTGTGAAAGCTGTGAAGTCCATGCACTGCCTGCACCTCTGGGCTCTGACTCTGGGCCAGGCGCTGGTTTCTGTTCACCTGGCTGTAGGTAAAGTAACACACTGATCTACAGTGCATAGTACAGTGAGATGCACAGGGAATTAAGGCTACTTTAGCCAGACATTAAAAGCTCCACATGGCTGATGAGCACTAGCCGGCATATTCCGATATGGGAATAGAAAACTGTGATACGAAATGTGGATTTCTGTGTTACACCCCTAACAGACCACAGTAGAGTAAACCACACTCGCTCTGTTCATTTTTACCTTCTTGTTTCATCACCAGAGGAGGGCACTGACCAGCAGTCTGTGCTGCAGGAGGCCACTGACCTACTCCACACCAAGTTTGGTTTCTACAGCATCACCATCCAGGTAGAGCTCTACTCTGAAGACATGAGCTACTGCTCCCACTGCCAGGACCCCAGTGACTGATAAACAACCAGAGTGGACTGGACCCAGCAGGACATGGACGACTAAGACACATTGTCATTCTCTCCTGGTGGTCTGGAGTCGTGAGGGATGTATTCACAGAGCAGCTTCCCTTCAAGGAAAGAATTTTTTGGTTGTTTTTGCCATTAAGTTTTAAAAGATTTGACAGTGAAATCATCCTTGTGCTGATAGTAGAGTCCTGATACCAAAGCTCCATGCTAACATGGAATATGCCAGTTAATTCAAAGTCCTTCAAAAAGGGGTGGCATGCTTTATTTCCATCACAAACTGAGACAATTTCACAAGAATCACCAGGGTGAAGCTGTCCTTGGGGTTGCTGGTGCTAGCTTGTAAGGAAATTTTCAAGAATAAAGGAAAGTAGGGCCCTGAAAAAAAAACACATTTTACCAAAAATCTGACCTCTTCTAATTAATTTCCTCAACAAAACAAAGATCACATCACAATACTATTTATATAAGGACCACTAATATCTTATTTCCAGTAATATGGTGCCAGTTCTGCTCTGTTCTACCTTGGTGCCTTTTAAGAATCAGCCCACTGGTTATCTGTAAAGTTACTGGCAGAAACTCGAGTACTTATCATGGAAATAACTTTATGTGGTAGCTCCTTCATAATGACAGATGTCTATCTTTGGGGTGAGACATTTCGTGGTGTAGAGATGGTGCCCACTTTTGGTCACAAGTACCACTTTTTTGGTGGAAATGCCTGTGCACAAGCTCATTAGGTTGAAAATAGATATAAGTGATCCATAGAAATGATCAATAATAGTAATTGTTCTCCATCAGACACCCTATTTTAAATTAAGAACAGTCATACCAGCTAAAATTCAGAAGTTATGAGTTATACTTTACCATAAATTCTGTATTAAAACACCTTAAAGACACAGTGACATTATTTATTGATGTCACTGTGTATTAAGTTTTTATTTGTTTCTTTTTAAAAAAAAAACCAATTCTGTTTTACTTGCGCCTCAGCAGTGTTTCATTTCAGGCTTAATGTAAGTAAACAGAAAACACTGCCAAATAAATGAGCACATACAGTGATTAGGCTTATAGCTATTCCTACAGTAAGGTAAATCCTTCCTTTGTGAATCTAATAATTAGCACAGTTTACAAAGTTAATATTATGTTGCATTACATAAGAAGTGTTACTCGATAATGAGACAATAGACGTTCAAAGAAAGTGTTTATTGAGGTCCTGAATTAAGAGAGGTGACGCTTCTTTGTTCCACTGAGTTCTGTACAACCACAAGCCTCATTGAAACTCAAGGAGTCGCCCTCTGCTGGTCAGAAGGAAGGATGCCCATTTCAGACATTTGAACAACAAAGAAATAAATAAATCTGAGGAATTTTCTGAAAATATTTTTATTCAGCCACTTCTTGATTAATGCAACTTTCTTACTCATTTTAAATGATAAAATGACTTTAAAAAATTAAGCCATTGTGAAAGGTGATGAATTGCACGTTTTTAATTTTGCAAGTATTTTTTTATAGTTGTCTTCTACAATTGAAAGGCAGTAATTGTAGTAAAATCCCTTCTTCTTTCAAAAAGATGCTGAATCACTCAAACACTTTAATTCAATCAACTGTGAAATTAGTGTAAGTTAAGTTCCACAAAACAGGAACAGTCTCCTCAAAGTCTTCTTCAAATTGCTAAAAAATAATTAAAAACACTTTTAAAGCACCACAGGAGATTGATTTTGCTGACGTGATTAAAGGCATCTGTGTAGATGTTTGTCCAAAGTAATTTTCAGTTTATCTTCTGGGCTATTAATTAAATGTTTCCAATTAATTTATGAACATTAGCTTTACTCTGTAACAAGAACATAAGGTAATAAATAAGAGGCATAAGCTATATCATCTGCTGCAGATGTTAATATGGAGCACCTGATGAAACTCTACTACAGACACATTTGTTGTATCAGCTCTACCAGACCCACTATAGTGTAGTCATCTCTATGCAAGGCTTGCAAGCATAACATATTTTTAGTGCTAAAGTGTTAAAAAGCTCACTGATGATTGATTTCTGACATTTCTTTGTGCACGTTTCAAGTACCTGTAACATGCTGTCTCATGAGTAAGAATAAGAATAACTCTTTAAAAATCTTTTAATTTTGTCTGTACTCTTGGTCACCAAAGACCACATTGTGCTGTTACTAAAGACCACAGGGACGTCATGAGACGCAAACAGGAAAGGACATGACAATTAAATTGTTAAAGAACAATGTTCATCCTTAAAAGGAAATGTTGGAGGCATGTGGCACTAAATGTGTCACATGCAAAATGTGTGCAGCTCTTCAGTAATAAACTCACATATACGTTCACACTTTTGTTTTCACTTTAGAAAATACATAAAGACGTATTCATGTTTCCACCAAACAAAGGGAAACGTGTTCCTTCTCATGATTGATAAGCACTTTGACAACAAAGAGTTTCAGAATCACGATTAGCTTTCCAAAACGACCTTTAAAAACAGACACGATCAAATCTGTGTTGCATGTGTAGCTCAGAGCTGTTTATATAATGGTGGGCAGAGTATCGATATGGATTGAGCAGAAGGAAAATGAACGGAAAGTGTCAGACTGAAAAAGCATTCACCTACCTCCACTGTCAGATCTGAGTGGACATTTGGGTCTGAGGGCAAAAATGATTTAGTTCTGGAGCCGGACGATTAGTTTCAGCTGCTGTCATCTATCTCATCTCTCTCTCATTCTTCCAGCAGACATCCATCTACTGTATGTTTCTCCATTTCCTGGGCTTTCATCAATCCATCTGCTCTCCATCCATTCATGTTTTGCAAGTCATGAAGCATCAGCTTCCTCTTACCTTTTTATAGACTGGGCTATGACTTTATGCATATCTGACACAAATCTGTTATATTTTTGTTTTGCTTTGTTTTTGACCACAGAAGAAGGCAATGCTTATTTTTTGTACTGGGATCCAACCAATCCCAAAGAGCTAGGAGAAATTCAAAAGGCATTCCAAATAAGAGACTGGGCCTAGAGACCTAAACATTTTGTTAACTTTCACCAGAATTGTGGACAGATTACTGAACATAGACCAAGAAGCCCAAGAGATTAGTCCAGGGTCCAGTTTGTTTAAAGTGACTGTCAGTCAGTCTACTACAGAGAAACACAGAAATATGAAGACAAGAAAAACTATATGAACAAAAGTAATGGGACACCTACACACCACACCTACAGGAGCTGCACCACTTGCAGCTGATCATATAATTTCTAGGAGGGAGAAATTTCATGAAATACCTTGTTGCTGTGGATCCTATCACTGTACTGTGTTCAGATTCATTGGGCTCTTTAAAGTGACCCATTCTTTCACAAATGTTTACAAAGGCAGACCGCATGGCTAGATGCTTGATGTGATAAGCTTGTGGCAATAGGACTGAAAACACCTCTATTTAAAGATTAAGAGGTGTGGTCCAGTACATTTGCTCATATAGTGTAGTGTTCATATACTGTACTTTAACTAAAAACAATCACAGAATGAATGCAGAGGACCCCCCCCCCCCCCCCCCTCCACCCCACCCCCACTAAATTTACATCAATCTGGCCAACAGTTTGTTTTGTTTGTGTTCAAAATCATGATGTAGCTGTTGGGATGCTTAGAGGACAAGAACAAGCTAGCAAGCAGAAAGTTTGGGCTGATGATAGTTTTAAGAATGGGCTGTAATCACATTGTCCACTGGGGACCATGAATATCCACAGGAAGTTTCACACTAATCTTTTCAAAAGTTATAATTTGGCCTAAAGGGTCACAAAAAGACAAACTGGATAATTTATAAAGAAAAATGTAAAGATACCTCCTCTGGTGAGCAGGAATGGGGACATTTTCATAGCAAGCTCTCCATTAAATTGGTTTGTACTAGTTCATTTTGTACAGTGCAGAAAATCTGAGCTGGTGATGGCACTGGGAGAAGGGGTAATGCAATCATCACAATCAAAGTTTAACTGAGACATCCTCTGGGGACCATGAATATCCACATCACGCTTCACAGCGAGGTCATTAGTTACACTGAAGATGGCACTTAGAACCGAGCACTTAGACTTACAATTACATATAATTACATAAAAAATACACAGCATTTTAATGGAAAATGTCCACTATTTTAATGTATCCATTGCTTTTGGTGTGATTTACGTGTAAATTCACCATAATTTTTCTTTTTTTCTATTAGATCTAATCCTCTGGGGACAATGAATATGTAAATTAAGTCTTAGAGCAACATGATTATGGTGATTATCTATTAAGTGCCTCCCTCCTTTGGCATGAGAGGAAAAGCTATTTTATGACCAAACCGGAAATTTTAGAGGGCATCACCTTGGGACTGGTGGAGCTGGGTATCTTCAACATTATAAGAATTCACTGTCTTAGATCCGCAAACACCCACAGCATGTTTTATGGAGATTTCAGATTTAGTTTGTATTTTCTTTCAGGTTGAGAAAATATAATAATAAAAAAAAAAAGCTATTTTACACCCATAAAAAAGCCAATGAGTCCGCCAACATGCCTGTAATGCTTCCCAGCTGCTATCAAGTGTTGATGTTGACTGTTGCTTTAAATGAAAGGACAATTATGCATTGAAATTGCCGAATTCACGTCCATTCTGATCCAAGAGCTTGCATGGTTGTTAGCTGTTATTCAATATCATGTACAGTAAGAAGTTTCTTGTTCAACTGCCAGTCAGAATATGTAGACGCACCATGTGGAGGTTCAATCAAAGAATAAAATCTTCTTTAAAATTCTATATTTTCACCAATTTTTAGAGATCCTATATATTTTTTTCCTTTTAGAAATTATAAAATGAGAATATATAAAGGACCCAACACCTACAGATTTTAGGTTAAAACAAAGCAAATATAATAAAGACCTATGCATTTTACTGCACTGGTTTTGATATACATGCAGTTCTCCTATACGGGCTCTACTGTTACAATTGAAGCTTTATAAAGTTTATTTCATTCCAAGAAAAAATAAAATAAAGGAAAAACATTTCCTGTTTGTTCACTCTGAACATCTAATGTCTGAGAATGCTCTGTTATTGTGCCATTGCCATTTGTGACAATTAGAATTTGTGTAACTGTTGTAAATATGTCAAATAATGTGATTTTGTGTGTACATGTGTAAATACATCTATCTTCCTTGTACAAAAAGTGGTTCCCAAAAAGTCCTATTTGTCTGTGTTGTGATGTCACATACGATCCACTTGTCACATGTGTGATGTTTGATATTTCATTTTTATGTGTGGCAACAGTTTTTGTAAAGTGAAATAAAAGACTGCTGATGATGGAAAGAAGCTGGATTATTTTAGTTTAAAAGTTTAACAGGAAATCTAGATGTAAATAAAGACTGGAGCCACGGTCTTGCTTTATTATAAAATTTATTATATGTAACATTTCAAAAATAGCAAAAGCGAGCAGGGAGAAGAACATTTCGATGCTTTTATGAATAAGTTAAAGATAATGTTGTCAGTAATGAAATATGGCCACGGCTGACAACACTATAATGAAATATTATTGTGAAACTGTCACTAAAATTTATAATTAATCAAAAAATGAAGCACACTTTAAAACCCCTAATTTAACTCAGAGGGAAATGTGTCTTTAAAAAAAAAGTGATTCCAGTAATTAATTACACCTCACTATTATTTTCTTGTAGACAGTTAAAAATAAATAAAGTTGGAGAAAAACAACAACGGGAAAATGTACACCAGGTAAGAAAAAGATTTAACATTTCTAAGTGTTATATCCTGTAGATACAAAAAATTCAAGTATTTTCCCTAATTAGAGCCTGAGTTGTTTGAACAAACAAACGCAGCCAAAATTAGCTCCCAGCCTGCTACCGATAATGTGAGAGGGTGATAACAAAATGAGGGAATGCACAAAAAAACCCCTTCTCTAAAAACAAATTCACAAATTAAACAACGCGTGAGAAAGTCTGGAAATATTACAAACACCAGTGGGTTTAACTAATGAAATTACTTATGAAGTTTCAGAACACTCTTGCTAGTAAGCCTAAGAAATATTGGCATGACGCACCAATTCTTTGGAAAACAACGCCATCCTCACTTTAAAAAAAATAACGTTTTAAACGTCTTTCAGCTCTCCGTCGCACTGAGAACATGTGCCTTCAAAGAAAAGGTTGCGCTTTACTGCTGTAACTAACAGGTTGTAAAAGGTCCAACTTTTACTTTGAAGGTGAGCATTCTCCACGTGTCGCACTTTTCAGTTTCAATGTTGCTTGGAGAACATTTTGCAAGTGTTTGCAGACAATCTGGCGTCTTCCATGTAAACTATGGGCAACTGTTGTAATGCAATCAAAACGACCAAATCAATCACCAGAAGGTTTTTGTTGCAGCACCGTGTTCCTCTTTGCAACCAAATTCATGTGCAAACAACCACTCTCCAACCAGGTGGGGGACACACATTTCATCACTGAAATGGTCTCTAGGCCTGTGTGAGTGAGGGTTACGAAAGGCACTTAACTGTCAACTGCTGCAGTTTTTCTGATGTAGAGAACAGAACTGTCACTATTAGGACTTTTATTATAATTTGATAAGAAGAAAATGGAAAACGTGGAAACATTTAATTGCCAGGAAAAATTAAATGGCTTTGAATTCAACAGATTCTGGTTGGGTTTGGTTTACAGAGAGAAAGTCTTGCTTCAGTTTCTCAGGGTGAACGATGACCAGAGATCAAAAGAAAAGCCCCTAAACTGGTCATGAGAGAGTTTTACTTTTGTTAGTTTGCATACTGTAATTGTGTCAATTTAAAGTTGAACTTCATTATATACGGAGTGACATTCAGACAATTTGGATATATCTAGCCATGTCTAGATGCTTCAAAACCTGGACCAATTAAACCTGTAGTACCTTCATGGCTTGATGTCATTAGTTTTCGTTGACTGATTTTCAACATATACAAATGTATAAGAATAAAAACGTAATATTCATACATATTTTCATTATTCACAGCTGCGTGTTTCAGAGGTCACTTTTTTGACTGTCTCTTGAGGGAGTACAACCCACCGTAGCAAAGTTAAACTCCTGCTATAGCTGCTCTGTCACCGCTTGGCCCGGCGAGTACAGAGCGTTGAACTGGGCCTGACTCTCACCAATCATCTTCTTCAGATGAGAGTTCATCAGAGCCCTTACACAGTTAAATCTAACCAGTCCAGTCTGACCCCCGGATGCGACCCAGTCGTGGCAGCTCATGTTTGGGTTGAAACGAACCTGAAGAAATGAGAAAAGACAGCTGAGAATATTTCTCGTCTGTGCTCTTAAACCAGCAACTGAACATCAGAGGTCAATTTACAGAAGAGCAGATACTGGCATTATTTACAGGCAGAAAAGCAGAGGACCAAGTGTGGATCCCTGAGGGACTCCATATTTAATACAAACAGCTTTCTTTGTGTTCTACTAAGGCAACAGCGGTTTTTATTTATAGGCTAATTTCTTGTTTTCTCTGTCCACAGTGTCCACGCAGCTGTAGCTCTGAGTCAATATCATCACTTCCCCCTGATTTCTTTACAGACGCTTATCCACCCCACTCATCACTATAAATCCTCCTGGTGCACGCCTCCCTATATTTTTTCACTTCCCCTTCCCAAGTTGCCATCCTCCTCTTTCTAATCCATTTATCCCTCTCAGACAAAGAGCCAGTCAAAAACCTTTCCTGCTGTTTTGTTTTGGAGCCTGTCCCAAGAAGTCTCTGTCCATCATTTCATCCCAGAGGGCACAGCGACACCCTCCACTCTGCCTCTCTTAAAATTAAACACATCAAATCCTCAAATGGCTGCTTTCCATCTCCCCCTCCCTCCTTCCACTGAGGGTGACATTTTTCTCATTTAACACATCATTACATTCAGCCCCTTTATAGCTGCCCATCAGAGGAGGAGGCAGAAGAGGGAGGAGGAAGAGGCTATTCTTACAGATCTCACCTCCATTTCCTCTCATTGTACTGTTTATCTTTTCCTGCTTTTTCTCTTTGTGTTGCACTACAGCCGGAGTCTGATGATACCCGCCCTGTGTGTGTGTGTGTTTCAGATACCTTATATAGAGCAGACAAAGGCATGTCATCCAGGATGATCTTTGCCTTCACTTCTGTGTCTTTCATCCGTTTCCACACAGCTCGCCTCTCGCTTCCTGCAGTGGTCCGCTGAAAGTGAATGATTATTACAGTGTCAGTGTGGTCTTCCTCTTATTTCGTTCTCTATTCTACTATAGCCTTTTTCTCCAGTTTGTCTTTGGCCTACATATATTACTTGAACATTCCTTACTTTTTTAATATCTGTTTAATAAAAAACAATGAAAGCAAATGAAGATAAAAATTAACCCACAAAATCAAAATCTGTATAGTGGAGGCAGTATTTCTTTGTAGCCTCTTTGTAGGTCTGGAATTTCAGCGGAGGACATTTTCGTCCAACTCTTCCTCCTTCACTGTCGTTCTCATTTCCTGCTTCCTGTGTAGCATTTGGTTCTTCTGTCTCTTCTCCCTGCTGCTCTTCAACTGTGTTTCCTTCCTCTTCCTCTCCTCCCATTTCTTGTTTTTCTCTCTCCGTTGCATCATAAGGCACCATAGATGTGAAGTAGATGGGCTGAAGGGAACAGGTTAATAAAATGGACCGTTAGCTTGTCACTAAATCTGAGCAATTCTTTCACTGCAACTGGCCACATATTCAATTCATGTTCTTTGCCTTATTTTCTATGAACACTACCAATTTTATATGACATCTGATATAATGTAAAATGATATTTTTGAAGTAAACATAGGGAAAAATAAAGAGCGATAAAAGTAAAGTAAAAGTAAACTTACAAATCGTCTCTCTATTGTGCGTTTGATGTAAGGAGCAACGTAGCTGATCTGAGGTAACAGAGAGAAAATCACCTCTCCGAAGCTGTCTGCGGTCACCAGACTGTTAATCCACTCTGTGTACGACAGAGACTGCAGGGACGCATAGAAAATGAAATATTAAATCACACAGCACTGCTGAGGAAAAAAAGTTTCTCTCAGTAACTTAGAGCAAATTTCAGACACTCAGGGATAGTTTGAGTAATGAGACTAATTACAGAAGCACAACTAGCCTCAAATGTATCAGTTCCAGTAGTTTTTTCCACTCCCACACAATTAAACCCAAAACACTGCAGAAAAAGGAGGTTTTCAATGATTAGAAAGGGTAAAAGAAGGTAGCAGTCTTTATTTTCCTCGTCATCAACAAAATGATAAAATACTGTTTTGAATCCATAACTGACACATCCTATACCTATCCTATTGCTTAATGCCACCTCGCTCTACGCCTGGCCTAAACTATTTAACACTACACTGTTGTGATGGTGGACGTGTTCATTAATCACAATAAAACACGGACTGTAGTTTATTTTAAATCAATTTAATACTAGAGGGCAACGCTTCTCCCATAAATACTCACTTAAGAAAAAAACGTGGACTAATCCACTGTTGGAGACGGTTCCAAACAAAGGCAAAATGTCCTGACACTTGGAAAAAAATAACTGAAACCTACCAGAAAAACTTCTAAAGATTCACATCCTCAGGAGGAAAAAACTGGCTGCAGTGTAAGCAAAGACGAGTGAAAAGCAAGACTTGGATTTGACCTTTCAGAGGAATTTTTGACAGTAACAAAACTATGGAATACCTTTATACTCCGGAAGTCTGTGTTGGCCTTAACTACCTTTTATCCATATATATTGAATAATATTAACATCCTCAAACTTTCTTCATCGTCTCGAAAATGACCGTCGTGCCCCTGATTTAAGGGTTTCCTGAAGTTCAAAGCTATTTTATTTTGTGCTCTGTGACTGAATTATGGGATGCTGATGACTGAAGAATGGAAGATTACAACAGCTACACTCACCCACACAGTGCCGGACCGGGGAAGTGCAAAGAGCGAGCGCATGTGATGGTCGATGTAATGGACTCCTTGTGAACCTTTCCTAAATTAAAAAAAGAGAGAAAGAACGAGTCATAATGACTTTTTTTATTCTTACTTCAAGACTGCATATGTTGACAGATCGCAGAGGAGAAGTGGGGATGTGGAGTTTGTTAGCAGGCAGGAAGGTTACACTATGGCTAGTGTAAGCTCCACTACCTTTGGAGTTTGAATCACTCTGAAAAGTAAGGATGAACTACAATATTACCTTTGATGCTGAATTTTTGTTTTCAATGCTAAATGCAGCCACTCTGTTCATCTTCCAGACTGTTTCTACTACAGAATTTACAAAGCTGTAACCTGAAGTTCATAATCTTTGGAAGGTGCTGGCCATTTTCCACACTTTAACTTTTTGTTACACAAAAATCACAAGTGAGTATGCCCAATGAAACTCAGTTAGGACACTGATACAGTGGAAAGACTTCTGTAAATAGGAGTTTCATGTGGTGACTTTTAGGTTAGGGCTGACACAGTTAGTCCCATGAGCTAAAAGAGTGTACATGAACCCAGCACCAAACCAGCTCCCACACTCTCGCCTCTGTCAGTGCGCCACAGGGTGGCTACAATGTAGCTTGCCATCACCAGTGTGTGAATGTGTGTGTGAATAGGTGGATGACTGAATGTAGTGTAAAGCGCTTTGGGGTCCTTAGGGACTAAGTAAAGCGCTATACAAATACAGGCCATTTACCATTTGCTGACCAGGTGAAACTCTCAGGAGAGGGTGAGTACCTGAGGGATGTGCCAGCAGCTGTGGACCCTACTCTTCAGATTCCTTCTGAATTTGAAGAAGCGATTGTGAAGAAGCTCAAGGGAAAAAATGAACTCTGATATTTTCATTTATGAGAAAGAATTGCTATTAATTTAATTATCAGTGATTGTTTTGGTTCTTTCATTGTGACAATTTTTGTTTCCATTAGCTGTCAAAGAATTCCTTTCCCAGTACTTTTGTATTCTTTTTATTTTAAAGTGCACCTTATGAATCTAGAACCCAAGTGAACAGTGATTGAGACAAATTTTGATTTGATTTCTCAAATCCTTTCCCAAAGAGCTCTGGGGTCTGATCGTGGATGTTCTCTAGTGTAAATGCTAATGTGTCCCTAACACAGACAGAGGTCAGGGATTTGGGTTTGGTTCACCCTGGAGTCCACTGCTTCAACATACTGTCTCTTTTCTGAGCATGATTAAATACATATAGCACTGTATTGATAGACTTGTGGCTAGACTGCCTCCATGCTTTAATGTTGGACTCACTAACTCTCTAGTATTTGTTCATTTTGGTTTACAACTGTCCAACATATCTTTCAAACCTTAGAGGCAAATACCAGAAATACAATGTAAGTGAGTCAGATGTAAAGTTGTAACAAAGAAACAGAGACAAGCTTTCTTACACCACGATGCCGTTGTCCTGGGCCATCAAAACCCCCGGTGCATTCAGTGGCCAGTTGATTTCATTGGCCAGACAGCGTTTCTGAACCGTGATGGGATCGTAGAGCCTCCTCAGATCCCATGTCTTCACGAAGCGGTCGTCACCTGCCGTCACCAACAGGTATCTAGAAGACAAAAATCAAATGAAAAGTTAAAGACATGTTGACGATGGGAAAACAGACCAGGATGTTCTGTTGGTGGAAAATATAAAAATGGCTGAACACAGGGATTTAAATGTGATGCAGTGCTTGAAGTCAAAGTCATTATTCTCTTTACATTGATCAAATCTGACGGCGGCGTCTGCCATAAAACAAATGAAGGCAGAACAATCGATACAGTCAGATTTCTTTTGTAAGACAAAAAATGCTTTATGAATGTGATGACAAAGGAGAAAAAAGACTTTGCAGTGAGAGAAAAAGAAAATACAAAGGTGTTAAAAAACAGAGCAAAGACAAAGAGAGGGGAGATTTGATCTTTTTCAGCATGACTGTGTAATTAAAAAGCAGTGATCCAGACAAGATACGCGTCCTCAGAGTCTCTCTGCTCCCAGCCAGGAGCTTTTTCTCTCTCTGTGGGATTAATCTTGATCATTTATCCACCTTTAATCCAACTTTAGTTTTATGTTTAGAGAAAACTAAAGTCTGTGGTTCAGAAATGAAGAAAATAGTTTAAAAAGTGGAGGAAAACTGGCTGCTATCAAATTAGGTTCACATCTGCTCAAATGAAGGCTGCAGTTGTAGTTTTAAAGGAAATACTAATTACCTCAATCATTACATCTGACTACTTGCATTTGCCAGCTGTTTTAAAGCAGTGTCGACTAAAATGGGTCATTAGTTTGTTTTAAGAGGTCACAGCCCCACAAAATGGGCTTTAGCAGGACAGCAACCACGTGTTTGAAACCATTGTTACCATTATCTCACATTCTGATCTGAGGTTAAATACACATTTACAAAATGTTCTTCAGCAGTTCTTCAAAAAAGCAAAATTCATGACAAGGCAGAAAATCCTCTGTGAAAGCTTTTACATCACGCCACAATATAAGCCATATTAATCATGCTTTAGGTGAGTCGGCAGGGCTGGATGGGTTTAGAAGGAGATGACGCTGATGACCTCACACTGACCTGTTAGTGGGAAAAAATGACATTCTGGACAGTTTTTTAATGAAAAACCAATTCTGCTTCATCCCCGATACTGACTTGCAGTGTATATCTGTGAATACTCGTATTAGACATAGGTGATTTCAATAACCTCTCCAGCTCACTCCTATCTGCACATACATCAGCTGACTAACAGAGCACAGAAAAAGGATTTCAGGAGACACAGTCCATAATGGGGCTAAAGTCAAATCCTTAGCTATGACATTTTATTATTTTTTAAATTGGCCATCCCGTTTTCACTTCTGTATCGAGCATTTAAAGTTTACTCACATCAAGAAAGTTGCGAGCAGTTCATCAGAATTATTTCCACCTGTGCTTTAGTTAATTTGGTTAAGTGATTATGTTGGTATACATACTATAAGAAGATCCAGCTTACACAGTGCAGTCCCTCCGATATCACGGGTCTGAGTTAACATGTTAAAGATAAATAAAAGTCAGAAACTGAGAACTCAAACAAAACTAATTCTTAAAATCCACATGAACGATTCTCACATAAGCCCATTATCATCTAGAACCTGTAAACATTCAAGCGACAGGTTTATGTAACTTTACATACCTTTTAGAAAGCCAGTTGCATACCTGCAGCTTGCCTATTTCTGGGTGTTTATTTGTAATAAGATATGAAGAATAAATATTGATGACATGAAAAAACAGCACAAAATGTCCTCTATAAACACTTGAAGTTTTTGAGTCAGTTAACTATTCCAAGCAGGGAGAGTGAACTTTAGATGTGAATGGAAAATCACACCAGGCAGTGAGACCTCAGCAAGGCTGCAGCCTGAAGGTCAGCGCATGTTGACTTGGATAGAGCTAAGTCAGGTTGCCTTGTCTGAGTGGTGATAAGGACGTGGCTGCTTGCCCGGCCTTGTACCCTACATTCTGAATTAGCGCCTGAATACAATAGAGGGAGGGCTCTACTGCAACTCTGTGCATTCAAAATTTATTGTCTCGCCTTTAGCTCCGAGTACCAGAGGCGCCAACAAATCGCCTTTTTTAATTGGCTGCGAATAACAACTACCAGAGTAAAGTAGATGAAGGAAAAACTGATGAAATAAAGACACAAAGATAGGATCACTGGGTGACTGCAGTATTTTCTTTAAGTTTTACTGAGGTTTCTGACATTTTCTTGTGAAGACCTTTGAAATTCTATTGTACTGTTACACAAGCAGTGACCTTTAAAGCTGAAAATAAGGCCAATGTGAAGGTGCTAAAACACTGCAGTCCCATGTAACGCTGCCTCAAAAAGTGAGTCAGTTCCCACAGACTCCCGTTTACAGCATTCAAATTTACAGCCCAGTCTAAAATAATGTATTTATTTCCTTCAGAGATAATTTCTCCTTTTACAGTAAAAGTACAGCTTTTCTGAATAACTTGGATACAGGCAAGACTTAAAGTTAGACGTGTGTTTACTTCGACTGACAGCTGTAGCTGGCATCTTGACATCTACTGGATTTGTCTACCATGTTTGTGCTGCTGGAGCCTTTGCATTATGCAATATGTATATTTGGTGTGGAAGCTGGTCACCTCATAGCATGAAGGTCCTAGGTTCAAATCCAGTGGCCAGCTGGACCCTTTCTGTGTGGAGTCTGCATGTGTGCACACCTGTGTGGATCAGCACACCTGTGTGGATCAGCACACTAGTATTCAAAAGGTTTCTCCATGTAACGATCTGCTAGGGAGTGTGGGGATTCATAGCTCCGTCCCCCAGGGCATGAAGCAGGTATGGCGGAGATCCAGGCCCCAGACATCCAGAGGCGCCAGAGTACGAGGACCCAAGGAGGACCACCACAGGGGCAACCGTGCCACCCTCCTGGGAAGAGCTGAGGAGAGCCCCAAACGAGAGGTCACCCAGCAGCCATGGAGCAGAGGCCAGAGGGGGCTGCAGTGACGTGCCCGCAGGTCTGCCGGCAGCCAGCTGTGCCAGAGAGGACCGGGCCTGAGGCCCAGAGGCCTGAGGGCACCACACCCCCCGGAAGGGGCCCGGCTGGGCGCCAGGCCCTGCCAATCAGCCACCAGGAGTGAGTCGGTACATACATGATGATTGTAAATTTACTGTAGGTGTGAACAGCTGTCTGTCTCTATGAACTAACTCTGTGATAGACTGGTAGCCTGTCCAGGGTCTAGCTTGTAACCTCAACAGTTTATTCTTGGATATAGTTTTTAAGCAAGCATGTCACCTGATAACTTAGTACTCCACCCTCTTGTCCTCATAAGCATGAACTGTTCAAAATTCAATAAAATGCATACGGCATAGAGGCATGACAGATTAAAATCTTGATTTTGAAGTCACAGTGTTTTATTTTGATCCAGAAAGAGTTTTGATATTATGCTCACCTGGAGGCAGGACAGAAGGCCAGGGACCGGACTCCATTGTTGTGAGCAAGGATGCATCTGTAGGGCAGCAGACTCAGCGACCTGTCTGACTCTCGCACACGCAACAGCGCAGACTTCGCTGTCAGATCCCAAAGACCTACTACACCTGGAGAGAGAGTTGAGGAGAGAACAAGTGGAAAAGTGAAACTACTGGCATAAAACAGTTCTTTAATCCATAATCTTGACTCATAGTTGAATCAGATCAGCTCAGGACTGCTCCTTTGTTTATTCTCTCAAACAGACAACTAGTTAATCAAGAACATCTGCAAGAAATCAATTCATACCATCATAGAATCCAATAGCCATTATATTGTGTGGTTTGTCAGGAAGCCAATCCATAGACAGGACGAGCCCGCTCATTTCATGGTGAGGGGCTTTGAAGGCGCCCAGCTTCAATGTCACCACTCCTTTAACCTGCAGAAAACAAAGGTCATTTTCATTTATGTCCTGTCTCAACCTAATGGTAGATACACAACATCGACAGGGCTGTGACATTATGAGCATCAATGAAAAAAGACAGTGTAAATGTATTTTAACAGGTTCCTACCTTGTATACTTGAGGTGTTTCAATGCCTTTACCTGTGAAAACACATAAAAATCCATTTCTTTAATACCCATAGATTTTTTTTGGTAACTGTTTTTAAAAAGTTTTGTTAATTAATGTTTCATTACGTTATGTGAAATCATTTTTTTAAACAAATGATTCACTTTGATGCACAGGCAGCATGTACCTGTACTGTACATGGACCCATCATATTTCTGTCATGTAACCCAACTCAAAGTTCCACTCTGCTATCTGAAATTAACCCTGACAGCTACAGTAATGGTTTACTGATGACAATAACATGAAAACTACAGAAATTCACACAGTGAGCATGAATGCAGGCAACAAAAATCCTGAATGTAGTGCTGGATGTCCCTTGAAGATTTTTCTGTAAGCAGTGAGAATAACAGGCTCAGCTAAACATCGACGGCCCAGACTCGGCTGTCTTCAATCTGAGACGCGTTCACTTAGTGTCAGATGTAATTAAAGCTCAGCTGCAGAGCTGTGATGTTACATGTCAAGAAGCCCATTTCTAACGTGTTAATATTCTGACATTTTGGGACAGATTTTCTAACAAGCTATGCCAGAATAAAACCCTCTTCGGTATTAAAAACGTCTCTGTCAGGATTTACCAAAGAGTCGTAGTATTAACTGTGCGAGTGAAAGGTGTAGGCGTGGTTACTGTTGTTTGGCTCTCATTATTGCACTGTGCATTTGCAGGACTTTCCCTTTCAGAGGTTAAAAAATATTTAAATTAATTGTAAGCTTTTTCTTTCCTTTTTTTTTTATTTTGTGTACAATGCTGCTGTTATAGTTGCTGCTAGGAGCTTTAATTTATTTGGACTGACTGAGAGAGATGTTAACAGACTGCGTGCATTACTAGTGGAAGCCCACTCTTGGCAGATTGTGTTGGCCATTATTGAAATGATGCGTTTCAGTTTATAAATTAGCACATTGACGGTACATCACCTGCAGAACTTTCCCATCACTGCATGTTGCAATTTTTCCCCACATAGTAAATATGGCCCTTTGAATGCAAATCTCACCATTATCATAGAGCAATGCCAAATGATATTTTACATGCATAAAAGGCTACAGGCTATATGCAGTATGAGCAAAAGGAATTGACTCTGTTATAAAGAGTTCACTGAGAGGTGTAGCAGGAGTACAAAAGCAGCAAATTTTTACCCTCACCATGTTTTTGCTATACTACGTGCCAGCATATTTAGTGTTGGTAATGTACCTTTAGCTTGTTAGCTAGCTTTTCATACAGATTAACAGGAATCCTGACATAACTAGAAGTACAGACAGAAGGTCTTGTATTCAATTCAAGGATGTAAGAGGGCTGATGAAGCCTATCACTGCTATCATAGGGCGAGAATCAAGGTACGCTCAGTCACAGGACTAATACAGAAAGATGCTATGGCCATCACCTATTAACACCACATAGGTGTTTTTTTAACTATGGGAGCAGGTAGAACATACAAACTTCAGCCACAGACTCAACTCGAACCCAGGACCTTGTTACTGTGAGACTATACTGCTAACCATCACACCACCCTTAAATAACCTTAATGGAGGAAAAAATATATCTTAGAGTCAAGACGATTTGCACATTTATAAGACCCAAACAGATAACGGATAAACTTTACGAAATGACTGGATATTTAGTTTGGCAGAAACTCTACTATCTGTGTTTAGGCAGTCGCTGTGTTTAAAAGCAAAAAACAGAAACACGGTGTCAGACTTTTCCAGATCATTAATTTTCTTTCCTCCTCCAGTTTAGATTACTGAGAGTTTAGATTAATAGTGTCTTCTTCGCTGTTCCACTCCCTCCATCACCTCACCTCTGCCTCAGAAAAATACACAATAATATTTTATATAAACCTTGTTGTAAATCAACTCTTGTTCTTTTGGTCCTCCAGATCATCAGTGAGTGGTTATTCAATATGATGTCATATGTCTGACTAGGGTGTAGCAGAAGTTTGAGAAGGCTTGTCTGAAAACGTGAGGGTGATAAGTTTTAACCTTCTGGGACATAATTGGCTCTCTATAATTGTGAAAATCACATCAGTCACATTAAAACAACCTCACATTGTGCAGCCCTCTACCAGCTCGGCATGCAGCAGTGTTTACTCACTTTTCTTGTGAACAGTTTTAATGTTGTGAGTAATATTCCATTCATTCCTTCAGTTTCTGCAGTTTAAAGTCTGGATCGCAGGAGTAGCTGTACCACCAGAAATGTCCTGACCTCCCTCTAACTAACTAACTCTGGGATTTTCCTTCTATAATTCCAAGGCTACCGTGACCTGGGGGTACCTCTGGGGTGTCCTTTTTGTTAAACATGCCCAAAACACCAAAGCAGGTATCCTAGTCAGCTGCTCAGACCACCTCCTTCTATGTGGAGGACCAGCAGCCCCTTACTTTATCTCTAAGGCTCAGATCTTTTGAGTCCCAGTCAGTTCTACACAGTTAAATAGCTGCCGTCATTTGTTTTAACACAAACTTCAGAGTTACAAATGTTGCAAAAAGAGAAAGTATTATAATGAGCTGTGATGACGGATATTCCCATATGGTGGATGATTAGTCTGTATCAGTTTTTTCCCTTTTCTTAATCAACATTTTCACATACTTAGCTTTATAATTATCACATAATTTCCTCCTCAACAGGGCTCGCAAAATCGCTAGCCCGACGTCCCGGGGCTAGCGATTTTTCCAGTCGGGCTACCAAAATCTGTCTCTGCCCTGCCCGTCGGGCTATCATAGGAAAATATATTTCAATGCTTTTGCATTCTTTCGGAAATGTAGCTGGGTAATTATGTCATTGGCATCGGTGAGCCACTGTCAATATGTGACATATTGAAATCGTGTTTGAATTTGCGCTTGTTTTTTGCTTTCACTTTGCAATCGCGGGAACTGTGTATAGAGAGTGACAGTACTGATTGGTGAGTGACGATAATTTGCGCACCAATTCCTCTGACATCGTCTTATCAATCGTTAGCTTACTATGCAAACATGACAAGTGAAATCTCCCGCAGCAAGCTTAAACATGTGAGAGGTTGATCGCGCAGAGAATCGCTGAGCGTTATGTGAGTGCGTGTGTAAAAGCAGCAGGATATATATTTTAGTTCTGCTGAGCCAAATAAGACAGGTCAGCGTGAAGAAGTGACAGCCAAAGAAAAGCTTACCACAAAACGGAAAAGTTATGACAAATCAGACTATAAGGCAAAAAGAAAGTGCAGCTTTATGGTTTCATGGACAAAAGAATTTCTGTGGCTGCGATATGATGAGCTATATAACCAGGGCTGCACATAAGTGGTCCGCAGGTGCGCATTCGCTGTCAAAATAAAAAACGCGCACAAGATAAGAAGTTGCACCGCGTGTTTGCGTACATAAGATTTTCTGGAGGAGGACAGACATTTGTTTAGAACTCTTAAAGATGTCGAAGAAGCTCCTTTAAGCAATTACTTTGGTTTTCCTCCACCTCCAAAGAAATGTCAGAAGGAGTCCGAACCACAAAAGAAGCTCGTATTCTGTTTTGCAGGAGGTGAGCTGGCTTCAAACAAATGATGAACGCACAGAGGTGTGGTGCAGAATGTGCCGTGAAAATCCCACTCTAGCGGACAAAAACAGTGCCTTTTATATGGACGCAAACGCGCGTTGCAACTTCTTATCTGGTGCGCGTCTTTTATTTTGACAGCGAATGCGCACATGCGGACCACTTATGTGCACCCGTGTAAATAACATAATGTTCTGCCGGGTGTGTTGTTGCTTTTCCCTCGATTTCTGAGTCGACAAGCGCCTTTGTTACTGGGACCAGTCATTTTAAGAAAGGCCCCCATTAGAACCCATGAGAAATGCAAGAAATGCATTATTGCTCAGTCTGCAATATCTTTCCCAGAACAAACACCAATTGCAAATAACATACTAAAAATAAACCTGAAAATCAGTTTAGAACAGCGTACTATGTTGCAAAGAGTGAACTACCACTGGCAAAATTTAGCAGTCTTTGCAAACTTCAAAAAGCAAATGGCCTCGATCTTGGTTCCACTTGCCTCTTTCCTGTGACTTCAGTGGAAATTTCAAATTCAGGATCTGACACAGACTGATTCATGTCCTACACAGTTCGTACAAGTTCATAGAAATTTCTGTTCAATTAGAACCAAGTATTTGAGTTGATGATTGTAATTTTTATACAATGTTGTAATTTGTGTTTAAAGAATTTTTTGATTAATGTTTTGTTTCCGTTACAATATTATACTTTAATGTATAATATTGTAAAGGAAACAAAACAGGAAACAAAACATCAATCAAAAAATTGCTCTCTTTTTTATTCGGGCTACTTAAATTTATTTTGGGCTACCAAAAACTGAAGAGTCCCTGCCCGAAGGGCTACCAGGGATTTTGAAATTTTGCGAGCCCTGCTCAAGATCCACTGCACAAAGCACTTAAGAGTTTGACTAACTCTGGTTTTGACTATGGTGCAATTAATAATGATTATCTTAAAATTTTTCACCAGATAAACAAAGAAATAAAGGCTGACTGAGTGACTGTGTCTAACCGGTCAGCTGTGTTAGCTGAGCAGAAACAGGAGGAGCGCCACAGACGCTTATAGACAGTAAAATATGCCGCTGAGGATAAATGGTGGTTAGTCTGTTGTAAGGAGATAAACAGTGTCGAGGCTGACGAGAGTCAACTGAAAGGGGAAAAAAGAAATGTTTGGTGGTGTCCATGTTTTCTGACATTGCCAACTCAGTGAATTTTATTTATATGAAATGTTCCAACTTGCTTTATATTAATTAAAGAACAATATTAAGACTGGACTACACCTACAAGTAGTCTAAAATATCACAATCCATCTTACTCTTTAAAAATTTCTAACCTAGTTTTAGAAGCATTCATCTTTAATTTAATAAATTACAGTATTTTGCAATTTTGCACACTTTAACTTGGCCTCTGTGTGACCTCCTCCATCTTCTTCCCTGTCCAGTCTCAAGCAAGTCCTTGATGACTGACAGAGTAAGGATACAAGAAGTGTCATCTAGTAGGCCTAAAATTCATAGCTTCCAACACTAACAACTGGCTCGGTGATGCATCTTCTTTGTCATTTCAATTATAGATCCTTGTCTGATGGAGAATGGCGCTGTAAATTATGTGCGTACACTACCCCCTCCTTCAAAACCTCCAGCCACCCCCCGCCCTCCAATTCTGGAGCTTTAACGGCCTCCTCCTCTCATTCACGCGCTCATTCATTCTGGTGACTGGATACACAAAAGCCATTTATAATTATCTGTTGCAAACAGCACTAAGGGGTCAGGATAAACACACACACACACACACACATACACGCACGCACAGTTTTAACCCTGTCCAAGGCAATTTCCCCTTCAACCCTTGCAGCCGATATAGAAAGATTATATTATATTATATCCACTTTTGGTCACGTAAGATAGGATAACTAATCTGCATTCAGTCGGTGCTCGACATGTCAGCCTCAAAGAAGCTATTAAGAAATTCTCTGGTATTTTTTCACTTGGTTAAATGTACCTCTCCATGTCGTCCCCGCCTCACTGCAGGCAGAGCAGCATAACAATGACACTTTGCCTTTAAAAAACAGTCGCGCTGATGTTAGCCATTTTTCTACTTAAAATAAATTTAATGTCAGGGAAAAAAACGACCACATGTGACAGCAAAATTATTAGTGAAAAACCTGCAAGAAATGTTAGACTGCTGCTTACAATCACACGATTAAATGAATAATTGTCAATGCTTCAGGATTGTGGTGCTGCAGTTGCTGTTAGCAAAGGTGATGGTCACTGAGAAAAAACTGAACAGAGATAATATGACCAAATTATGCTTTTTATCTTTATGAAGGAAGTGTAGTATCAGAGAAAAGTAAGACATATGGTGTGTGATTTTAATATTGACTCATCTTAGTCTGTTTAGCATTTAAGTTGGGTCAGATTTTGCAGCTTACAAAATAGCGCTTGTGAGTGCTGTTAAGAAAAGAAAAATGAAGGCACTGTCCCACTTGAATGTCTATTCTTTTTATTCTCAAGACCGAGGTAACATCACTTTCATCTAAACATTCAGTTTGTTCTTTTGAAAATGGTGGCGCCAAATGATAGGAACAAACAGTCTTTAACCTGTCATATTCTACATGCACATCTCTGAACCTCACTTATGTCCAGTTTCACAAATCTATGACACTATGAGCATAGTGCATGTAACAGTCCAGAGTATTCACAGCATGCCACCCAATGGCTCCACTTATGGAGCACTTTTCCCAAAACTAAACATAAAATCAAATCTGAGATGAGATGTCCTCTTGTGTGCTTTATGTGAGAAAGATCAAATAAATGATAGTTACCTGATTCTGCTAACAACCTTTCAAACCAGGTTTACCTTCAGAAGGAACCTTTCTGGAGACCTACACTATAACAAATGTGTACATTTATTAAAGATATATTTGATATTAATTGACAGGTATACAACTGCAGGTATGGCCATGCAGCTCTAAGGCCCATCTTTCCACAGAAATTAGTTCCATTTCCCTCTTCTGCATTTATGCTACTGCTTCTCCCAGATAAGAGAACACACTGAGGTTCTGTTATATCGCTCAAATAAGATATGCAGCCAGGCTGTGCTAGAGGCCTTCACAGATGCCACACAAAGTTCAATATTACATTGGCTTTACTAAACCAAATAGGTCACATGTCTACAGTTATCAGCTCCGTGAACTCAGATTTTTCCAATCTAAGTATGCTAAAATAAAAAGGTTGATCTTGGCACTAGATAACTAATTGCAAACAAGTACAGATTACGTGTAGCATATTTCTCCTCAGGTCATCAAGCTTCAGCAAAGCTATACAGGATTATACAGGATTCAGTTCATCTCCTAGTCTTCCTTAATAGGGTTTGTGGCAACATTAAGACATTCATTACGTTAAGAAATATTGAAGGAAAACAAATGTTACGATTGCTGTATTTATGAAAATGGCTCAGTGTAAGCTAAACAAGCTTTTGCAGTAGTAGTTTGTGTGTGCAGTCATCTTCAAATGTGGGTACTCAGTAACCTTTCAATCCAATAACTATAACCTCTGGTTGCAAGCAGGGGGCTGATGGAGGAGCCCTCTGAAAACTGAGCCCAATGATCCATGGCTACAAAACAGAATGGAAACTCGAGTCCACGAGGGAATGAGAAAAAAATTAAGAACAGAAATGTCGGGTTTCATTTATCTTTTTATGTCCAAACTGAGGCATTTGAAATACTTCTTAATTTCAAAACCAAACCATGTGTAATACAGTGCACATAATGTTATAATGATCAGAGTACAGGCAGTTGTGCAGTCACCTATGCAAGCCATTGCTAGTGAGATGGAAAACTGAATCATAAAAAGGCCCAACTCCAGGAACCCTTTTGAAGAATTCTCAAACTGTGGCCATGATGTAGGCTTCATAGTTTTACCCAATCATGGCTTACAAGTCCAAAAATATGATGCAAAATTATTTTATTTACTCCTTTTAATTAATGTTAATGTAGAAGAATTTAATGTGCATGTCTTTCAGTGGAGAGATCAGGTGATTTAAAGGGGACCTAATGTGCTTTATTTCATATATGCTGTTAATGTGGTGGATATTCATACCAAACATGGCAACATTTTCAGATAACGAAGTGAAAGTATCAAAGTAGCAGTCCCTATGAGCCCAAAGCTTCACACAGTATTTTCTATTCTTTGGCTATGTACAATACCAGTACCAATTTGGTTAGCCTGTAGGCACAGAAGCCACACCCACCTGACCTTTAGAACCCACGTTTATAAGGGGCATCGAATCAGAACAGGAAAAGGACCTAAAATGACTTGTTTCAGGCAGAGGATAAACTTGGAAACTACAGCAAGGCACATCAAAAGATAAACTCTGATTCATTAGAAAGTTACTCTAGCAAACCAGAAATGAGCAGAATAGATTAAAGGCTCAGAGAAGACCTTGTAGACCTGGGATTTTCAGTAAAATCAACACATTTGACTTTATAGACCAAATGCTAAACAGAGCGGTGAATAACTGAGTTTGAGCCAACTTTACTGTTACACTGTGGAACTGGGAAGACATGCCCTACAAGATAAGCTTTAATGGGATCTAAAAAGGTTGCGTCCACTGAGATATAACACAAAAATGTGAGTATTTATATGTAAGGTGTATGCTATACTCATGATCTCACAATGGTGTTTTGTTCAATATGATTAGCCTGAACCGCTTTGAGGATACTGACTGATAAACACACACACACTCACATGCAGACATAACTGGGTTTCTCTCTATGATGGATGTGGCAGATAAGTTCGTCATTAATCTCGTTTGTATCGTCTTCTATCAGCAGAGCCCCAGAGGCGACTGAGAGCGCAGTGATCTGAATAGACTGGACCACAGGCTCCTCCATCCATAATGTCACCATGTACTTACACTGTCGGACAGTGTTCTGTGTGTGTTTTCAAGTCTATAACTGCTGCCATTGTGAAAGCTGCATGAGGCTGGTTTCTTGTGGATACTGTTGCTTTGTCAAACACAAGCTCTACCACGTTTAATGAGGGTCACGTCTGATATGATGGATAAGGTGCTATTTGATTGATTACATACTCGTGCTTGAGTTCATCAGGCTGTGTTTAAATGTGTGTAACGGACTACAGCTGCAAGTTCTCATTAGTGATTTGTTCAACAGAAAATTAATTGGCACCTACTTTGATCCTTTTTGGCAAGCTCTCAAATATTCAGTGGCTTGTGGTTCCTTGTGAGGTTTGCATTATTTTTACTGACAAATCTGAGCTTGACGAAGATTGTAATGCCATTTTTTTTCTTTTCTTTTTACACACAGGGCAGGACACCTTTGTCTTGCAAATAGAAAACCTGTATGGGGCCCATGTAGATTAGCCCATGTGGGACCCACAGCAGTTTTGCCTTTTTGAGTCTCTATGAGGATTTTCTGTTGGCAACCCAACCATAGTGGGGTGAGTGAAAACTCATATTGGGGCTCCAAAGAGCAAGACTGCTGTGGGCCCTGTGTCTTTGCCCTGCCCTGCATGTTTACTGGCACATTGCTTATATTAGGGAAACAATATACAGGGAAATTTGACTGTTGAGGAGATGATGAACCCACAGAACACGTGTTATTACACTGTCAGAAATATGAGACTGATTTAGTCAATATTCTGGATCTTAGTGATACACTGCAAAAGAACTCAAGAAGTGACGATAAAGATAATTAATTACTAAGATAAATAATATATTTTCTAAAATTCTTTGACTTTGCTTGGTGAGAAAATGTTTACTTCCTTTTACCACAATGCTGCTACAACAGATCTGTAATACAAAGCAAGTTCAAAATAACCAGCATAGATTTTTATTATCTGGCTGCAATCATGTAGGTCACATGACATTTTCCTGTGAGCATATTATTGAATGAAAAAGCTGAGATTGGTCATAAACACAAACCGGGCATGACGGGAATATTACCCAACACAAACAACATACTATGACTGCACATTTGATTAAACTCATCCAAAGCCAGGAGGGTGGAGGAAAAAGAAGCAAACTGTTCAGTAATTAAGGATCAGGTTGCTGGGATTAATGTGTTACTCCGAAGCCTTTTTTATAATTTTAAGGTCTAACATTTTAAGCTACAACACTGGTGGCATTTAACGGTCTAAGGAGCAACTACAGGAAAAAGTGTAAACACAAAACTTAAACCTGTAGGGTTACTTGGAAATCTTATATTAGATCTAGAATGAGCTACAAGAATTTGGTTCTTTAATGACTGTTTTTATATGACTATTTGAGTTTATAAAGACATACAGAAAAATTAGATGCTTTGAAACTGCTTTCAGCCAAAAGGAACAAGTTTCTCAGGAAAAGGGTCCAGACTCACTCGAAAATCCTGTGATATCATGAAACAATTGCGCCAATATTATCCAAATAAACTAGCCAGCAGGTGGTGGGTTTATATGTTCACCTGTTATCAGGAGCAGGTCAGGTCTACAGGACAAGATACCATGGGGAGTCACCTTTATCAAACTGAAAACTCAGAGAGGAAACTTCAACTTCAGGTTTAATCCTGAGCCCCAAATTCTGTTTCACAGTACAGGCCTTAGAGCTTTACTGTGATCACAAACAATCCAAGGGCTGCATGGTGCCTCCAAAGACAGCGTTTACATGCCAAACCTTCTGATTTGGCATGCGAAGAAAGAAAATGAGCTAAGCTAATTCCTAAATAAATAGGTATAAAGACATCCAGTGTTTTTATAGTGATGCGCTGATCTATAAACCACCAGTAATGCACTGCTTCAGTGCGTCCCTATGTCCTCATAGGATACAGGAGAAAATAGACACCCAACATGCTGACTTCAGACTTTAGAAAGCCAACAGTGCCCTCTGCTGAACACAGGACACGCTTCATTTTTACAAGTAAAATACTTTAGATGGAGCAGTTATAAATGCTGCAAAAAAATTGTGTAGGGGAAATCACAGTCTTATGATCAGTCTTACCAGAGTTTGGCTGAGTGATGTTGGAGTGCAGAGCATCAGGGTGGGGTATGCTGTAAATGGTAACCACCCCGGTGGAGGTGGCCACTGCCAGAAGACCCAGTCTGGGTAAGAATGGAGCCTTCAGTGTGAGGGATTGATAACACGTTAGAATGTTATAAGATTTCATCATTTCAATATCAGCTAAAAGCTAAGACACTTCATAGGAAAACATCTTACCTTTCTGGCACAGGTGGGAAGCTCCCAGCCGCCAGCAGGACACCACTTCAGATGCCAGACGAAGCCCTTATCCTGGGCCAAACTATAGACCACAACTGGCTTGGAGTCTGGTCTGTTTGGACAGAGGTGAAAGAAAAGAGAACATAATATAAAAAGGCTGAAGTTTCAAAGACAAATTTCTTATAAGTTCTGGAAACATCTCACTACCATCTATGATGTGAACAGTTTGTTTACAGAGTGATGTTGGACTTTTTCTGGAAGTAGTTCAAACCAGTCAATCAGTCAAGAGACTGACAGACTTTTATAATTTTGATGATTTCCCACTCTGCACATTTCATTTGTACCTGTTGCCATACTTCAGTTTGCCCACATCCCACAGCTGAATGAGTCCAGTTCCTGTGGAAGTTTTGTTGACGTAGTGAAAATCATCCATGCGTTGATGACAGGACAGAGCGATGTACTGGGTAGCAGGAGCACCATCAGGTGTTGGACACCACTCCAGAGCCCACACTGGTCCACCTGCATACAGCATCATGTCCCAGCGTTCTGGGTGAGGGGGAATAGATTCGAACCTGCCAGTTAACAGAAAAAAATGAAAACAAAAAAAGACACCAAATGCTTTATTCCCCCTCGCCTACAAAAGCCACCAAAAAATCTGCACCGTGTAGAACAAACTGCAAATGATCACAATTACATATTTTTATAGGTATGAATTTTACTAACAAACAAATACAAAAAAGAGGTTTTCTTTGGAAATGTATTAGCAGCAGTTATGTCTCAATAGAACTGTTCTTGACATATCTGAGGGAAATCATCAACCAGGGGTAACTACACCATGATCACTGTCACCTTTTGAGTCTTTGCAGAGGTGCTTCCTCCTTGTTGAGTCCTTCTCTGGACACTTTGAAAGCAGCTGAGCGAAGCGTCTGAGGCAGATATTTCTCCAAATCACTAAATGAAAGCAGAACACACAGACTTTTAATAACTTATGTGCATATCAGCCAGAATAACACGTCCCTTGTCCAGCTCCCTTTATGAAGCCACCAGATCAGCGCAGGTACATAGTCCTGCGATGGCTCTTCTTTATTCACTAGACTGGCTTCTTCTTGGAGCCACACTTTTCAGACATCATCTCAGCAACCCCTCCTGGCAGTTCCTTTGTTTTTTTATTGTTTAACCCTTTATTTATCAAGCGCTTTTTAAATGACCAGAATTCTCTTAGCAATATTGCTTGAGACAAAATTCAAATTGCTTCAGAAAGAAACGATGACAAGCTTTTGGGGGGAAATCAGTGTATAAAAAAATCAGCTCCGCCTAAATGTTACCACTTTTACTCACATGACCTTACTTTTCACGCATTATAGGCTAGTGAGAAAATTAAAATTGTTCCTGAAAGATGAGAATTATTTTGTCATTTTACAGCCAAAATTACAAAAGAAGTCCATTAGGCCTGTTTGAATCCCAGTCGATTAAGGGTTAATTAGGATAAAGTATCAGATTTGGATGACTCCTTACTATTGTTCCTATGTAGTTTAAAAGCCGTATTTGAACTAATGAATGGATATAATGCAACTATGAGGGCAGGATGGTGGTGTGGTAGTTAGCACTGTTGCCTCACAGCTGGAAGGTCCTGGGTTCAAATCCACAGTTTGGGGCCTTTGTGTTCACACCAGTCTCTGCCCACAATTCAAAGATATAGGAAATTTTAAATGTGACTTTGAGTCTCTCTGTGTTGACCCTGCCAAGAGTATAAAATAGTCTGAGCCTCATTGGGTTACTTGAAAGCATATACAGCAGGGGTGTCGAACTCCAGGCCTCGAGGGCCGGTGTCCTGCAGGTTTTAGATCTCACCCTGGGTCAACACACCTGAATCAAGTGATCAGTTCATTACCAGGCCTCTGGAGAACCTCAGGACATGTTGAGGAGGTAATTTAGCCATTCAAATCAGCTGTGTTGGATCAAGGAAACATCTAAAACCTGCAGGACACTGGCCCTTGAGGCCTGGAGTTCGACACCTGTGATATACAGCATATCTCATTGTATGAACATGTGACAGCTGATTGATTCAGTAATGTGACTAAAGACAGGTGACACTCTGGTTAACAGGTCATCTTAAATTGATCCTAGGTGTGCATGTCTGTCTGGCCCTGTGATTGACTGGTGACCTGTCCAGGGTGCAGCCTGTCTCTGCCACTGCCAGAGGCTCCTGCCCACCTTCAGTCAAAAAAAGTGGACAGATGTCCCAACACAAACTAAATAACTAAGCATCTAATGAAACAGTCAGATAAACACAATTGCAGTTAAGACTTTCTGGTATGACTTTTGTGTTAAAATTTCACTGAATAAAATAAAAAAAAACATTCAAAGTTACTTGGTAAAGAGTGTTGGGTACGGTCGTTCTAACACAGAAAATAAAAAGGTATATCCAAATAAAACTTAATGAGTTATTCAATTAAAACTGGATTCAACTGTATTAAACGAACAAAGCAACAGAAACTACCTTTGTGGGACAGGAACCCAATCCCTGGTGGAGGGCACCCACTCTGGAAACACCCAGCTGCTGTAGTGCTCTTCCCGACTGCAAGCACAAACATCAACAAACACATGGTTAAATAAAACAAACAAACAAGCAGTTAGTCAGTCTGAGACTTACTTATTCAAAATGCTAAAAAAACCTCAACAAATCAACCAAAAAAAGTGAAGTTTTGTAAGCTGATATTTTGAGATAACCCAAAATTTGACTTTAAGAAGCTTTCAAAATAAAGGGTTTGAATGTTCAAATATTCCAGTGTCGTTTGCACTTCAAGACTCATTGTTTATGTCATCACAAAAACTGATGTATGAACTAACAGCAAAAGGACAATGTTCACTGGTACTTCACAAAAACAAATCATTACTGTTAACTGACTGCAACTTACAATTTCTTGGTGGTCTTTGCGCTCTCCAAAGCAGTTTTCATGATGGGGGTGTTAAGTCCATTTTGGGCTTTGGCGAACGAGCATGTCTGCAGGACAGAAGGAGACAGGATGAACTCATTATGCACATGTTCTTCCTTCTTTTCTATGTGGCTGCATTAAACTGAGAAATTAAAATGTTCTGGTCATTTTAATCAATAATGGTTTGCACTTTGGTTTAGTCTCAGAAAAACGCAGAAATCAGAAATCTGATGATTTATGTTTGATATAAACTGCTCATTATAATGACTCCTATTTATAAGCCCAGGTTGGTATTGACAAATCACAACAGTTTAACTTTTAATTACCATCATCAAGCAGATTCATCTTTCTGTATTAGACTGATATGGAGATACCGTATTGAAGTAATGTACTCTAGTGCACTGCATGAGGTCATAACCAGTAACTGTGCCATCAAGCTAAAATGAGAAAACCACTGACGTTGTTATTGTTGACGTAATAAAGTGGTGGATTTTTTCCACGTTTGCCACAATTGAAGTCGAGGTCTGAGTCATATGCTGGTTCTTCGTCATCATCTTCCATCTCCTCTGCATCCTCCTCTTCGTCATTATCTGGCACAAAGTCTTCGTCTTCTGCTGCATCACTGTCAGGATGTTTCCTCTTTTTGCCTTTACCCACTGCAGGAATAGAACGAGGGATTTAAGTGATGATGCACAGAGATCTTTACTGATATTTGCAGAAGAAGGAATTTTTCTGCACTGCTATATGAAATTTTACACTGCATGTAACTTGTGAGATAGCAAAACACAACTAACAACTGACATGAAATGTAATGTTGACACAACAGTCTAAACAAGTTCAGACAAGTTCATTAATATAGCTACATCTACGCCAGTTAGTCAACACCTGCCGTTTGAAGTGCGGCCCATTTTCAGACAGGAGACACGTCTACAGGTCTTAGGTCTTAGACTACGTTCACACTGCAGGTCTTAATGCTCAATTCCGAAATTTTTGATCAAATCTGATTTTTTGGTCTGCTTGTTCACACTACAAATAAAATGTGACAGCAAACGTGCTCTAGTGTGAACCCACAAAGCGGCCCGCATGCGCAAAAGAAGACGTCACACACAACATGCTCTGTTTAGACCCAGACCAAACGGTACTGCTTGACTGATGGCCCTTAATATAAAGACTTGTTTCAGACTTTACCTTCCCCAATTTTGCTTTAAGTTATTTTGTTATTTACATATAGCCTAATAGTTATCCTTATTGCTGTTTCAGAGAGGAGCGGTGCTTCAAAGGATAGTTGCAGATTTCTGTCAGAATCTGCAGATTATTCAGTAAATAAAATGTTCACGTTGTTTTCCCAACAGTTTCACTAACATCTACACTGGACGGCCAGGAAGCGTTCACGATGTCTTCTCGGGCGCTTCTCCGGCGCAGATAATTGGCGTCTGTCTTGTGTCAGTGACGTAAAAGACGGATTTAATGCGACATGACCATTCACACAGCAGTTGCTTTCTAAAACATCAGATATGTATCGGATTCAGTACCACATACAAAAGTGACCCAGATCGGATTTGAAAATAACGGATTTGTGTCGTTCACACTGTCATAGGGTCGCATAGGGTCAAAAAAGTCGGATTTGATGCGCTTTCGCCTGCAGTGTGAACGTAGAATTAGAGTGGTAGCAACCTCACTTAACTCTGTAAGAAATAGGTAAAAAGATGAATAGAATAGAATTCAACTTTATTGTCATTGCACATGTCACAAGTACAAGGCAACGAAATGCAGAAACTGTCTGAGATAATGCTTAGCTGTGATTGGTGCACTGGGGAAGAGAGACGGCGAGACTTTCACTGTACCTTTGCTTGCTTTGGGAGTTTTCTGTTCTGATCCAGTATCTTCGCTTCCTGGCTCATCAGTTTGCCCAAATAAGTCTTTTGCCAAATTGTGGAGGTACTTCAACGCCCTGGAAGATTGAGGTTACATTATTTTGAATGCCTATATTACCATTTATATGAAAAAATGGCTTTAAAAATGTTTTAAAGACAGAAAATTTATCATTTTACAATTAGCAATGTATGCTTTTATATAGCTACATAGATGCATGTAATTAATGTGGGGATAAGTGTACATGTAAGAAAAAAATGAAAGTCCGATTGTTAGGGTGTAATTATCACAAAACTAATAGTGAAAGTAACTATCACCAAAGTCTGGAGTCACAGTTCAGACTTCCTGTGTTTCAACTGATGATGTCTGATGTAAAAATAATTTAACAAAAAAAAAAAAAAAAAAAAGGTGACGGTGTTTAACGTCATTTAACCTATGCTACAGCTCAGTACTGTAGGTGTATCTTACGCTTTGGCAGCTCCTCTCCGCCGGCGGCCACCTTGTCCAGTCTCCTCCTCAGGTTCCTCTGCATCCTTTTCTTTAATAACTGGCTTCACTTGTTGTACATACTGCTTCTTTACATACTTCCTCCGTGGCTTTGGCGTCCCATTCTCCTGCTGCACCGTATCGTTAACAACACCCTCTCCATCTATAAGGTCTACATTGGCATTGCTACATTTTTTTGCAGGGGTTTTCTTAGCAGGAGTCCTTTTTGACTGAGTTTTCTTGCCTCTCAGTGGTTCATCAGCCACTTCTGCTGTAGTTTGTCCATCACACTCTGTAGGTGTTTTATCTGTTTTTTCATTTTCTCCATCTGGAGTGTCCTGTGCGGCAGCCTTGGATTTTCTACTCTTTGTCGGAGTCTTCTGAGAAGCTGCTCTTCTCCTTCCTGAGCTCTTTCCAGGTGTTTTGGGTGAAAGGTGTTCATTCGTTTTGTCATCAGTTTCATAATCCAGATATTTGGGATTTTTCTTCCGTTGTCGTCCTTTTGAGCTGAGTATTAAATCCGCACCCTCCTCCAATGGCTTCTCTTGCCCTGCAAGAAATGTGACATTATCATTCCACTGAATGATGTAAAATGGGGTTAATGTGACTGGGAAGTCATTGCCTGGTCAACATTTCTGGTTTGGTAGTGCTGGATTCCATCTGTTAGCTGAACATGCATAACATGAAATCAAGTTCCAGCAGTGCTGCTGTGCTAGACAGAAATGAATACTAATAATAGAAGAACAAGGTGTGAATAGCTCTTAAAAATAAAGTTTAAAAAAATCCTGAAATATTATTTTCTCATCCTCTGTAATCTTAAAATAGGCCAGATGACACCCCTGGATTAGACCATTTAGAACATGTTAAATCTCAAGTTTGACAAACCTTGTGCAGATTCAGTGGGCTCCATATGCTCTGGGTTTCTGATTCTGTGGTTCTCCTTCTTCTTTTAGGTGCCTCCTCATGTGTAGACCCAGTTCTTTCTCAGTGTAGCTTTGCAGCTGCACAGACAGAAAAAGAAATAATTTATAACTTAAGGTATAAAATGACTGTCCACTACTGCAATATTTAATCAAAATAGCTGTTTCTTCCTGCAGTTTGGAGTTGTACAATGGACGAATGAAAGTCACTAACAGATATGGCTTTTCAGTGTTTTAAACAACCTTATAGACTTCTAACGACACTAAAATAATTACAGTGCAAAAATGGAGTCAGGGAGCCGGTGTTTTCTACCGATATCAAGTCGATAAGCCGCTGTCTACAACCTACACACCAAACCTCATTCAATAATGTGACAGTTTGACTCTCTCTTCCCTACTCACAGTGAAGACGTAAAATATACACACCGATACTTAAGGCATTTAATATTTAAGGCCACACGTCAATTCGGCATATATTTTCAATATAAAAATATAAAACATCAAGTTATTTAAGAGATACACATATGTCACTAGTTTTTAAAACGAGTCACATTGTCTTAGTTAGCCATGCTATTGAGCTAACACATTGCTAATGCTAACTGGATATAGTAGCAGTCAAGTGTATCATAATATATTATAATATACTTAAAAATCGGCCTCTAACCGGATCGTAGCACGTTTAAAAACTCACCATGTGTAGTGTTACGGTTTCCTCCTCGGTGGCGGAGGCTGAAACACCTCGTTCAGAACACGGGAAGCTAGAGTCCAGCCACCCGGGATCGAATCCCAACCTCAACCACCAGAAACCACGACATGTAAAGTCACCGGAGCTTACCGGGACACAGCCGTCATAAAAATCATGCCGTTAATTTTTTCAAGGAGGGCAAACTACAAACATTTTCACAGTTGTTTACACCGAGTCAGGGAGCTTTCCGCTTTCCTTACGTCAGACCGCCATGTCACTGTGCAAGCACGGAGGGCCACACCGCCCCCTATCAGCAGAGAGGGAAATTACACTGATTTGATTGTACAGCGGCGGAGTTCCACGCTGCCTCCAATATTAGGAGGAGGTGGAGGTCATTGAAGCCCAGAGGCGTATGGCGAGGAAGTCGGGACACCGCCCTGGTGCTCAGAAGGTCCCATTGCACTGGCTGTTTATCTTGATGGTCTTTCAATGAAACGGACATGTTATACAACTTCCATCATATATTTAACTCATGGTTCGATCTTGTGAATCAAAACGTTTTATCCAGTATTCATCTTCCTTATGAAGTTAATTTTAGTTCTCCCAGTGTGATTAAAATAGGTAGAGGGGTATGCTAGGGAATATATTACTTTTACTTTGCTTACTGTCATTTGTGCCAAACAGACCGACCCCTCAAACAGTAACAGACACTTAACCATTAATTCAAGATTCAATATTCAAAGTGTTTATTCTCATGTGTCACAAGAGAAAAAGGCATTTCTCTGTGCAATGAAATTCTTTCTTTGCTGTCCACCCACAGATGCTGATTAATATATACAATAGAAATAGAACATAAATACAAATAGTACAAATAAATAAACGAAGACAGAAAGGGAGACAAAATATGAAGATTTGAAACAGAGATGTGTGCAAAAGAGCTATAGCTTTATATGCTGGCTTAATATGTAGGATGACCTGATGTGCAAAAAAAAATGATCATCACTGTCAAAAATAGATCAGCTGTTCTGATGGCAGTGGGGAAGAAGGAGTTGTTGAGTCTGGATGTTCTGGATTTCACACTTCTGAACCTCCGCTCCGAGGGCAGAAGTGTGAACAGTCCGTGTTGGGGGGGTGTGGAGTCTTAGAGGATGGAGGCAACTCTCCTCTGTACTCTGCGATGGTAGATGCTCTGCAGAGGGCAATGGAGTCATGATGATCTTCTCCACAGTTGTTATCACTCTCTGCAGGCGTTTGCGCTCCATAGCAGTAGTGCTGCCGTAACATGCAGCGATGCAGCTGGTCACTGTGCTCTTCAAGAGCCTGCTGTCGACCAAGAACCTGCTGAGGATCTTGGCCAACATACCAAATTTCCTCAGCCTCCTCAGGAAATACAGCCGCTGCTGAGCCTTCTTGACCAGCTGTGTGGTCTTCAGTGACCAGGTGAAACCCAAAGGCGGTTCAATCTCAGACTCATTGATGTGTTACCTATTTATCTGTCAGAGGCTCATCTGGTCCTCATTAAACGTCCAGAGCTCTGCTGCTGTTGTAACCACATTCTCACTTCCCCTTCACTTCTAAGAAGAAACAACGAGCCACATTGTATCAGGGCACTAATGCATTTCACCTTTGTTCTAGCTGCTAATGCTAATGGTCACTGCAGTAGTATCACCATGTTTTATTGTTGACATCAAGGTTTTCTGTTGCAGAAAGAGTTTTTTGAATTTTGACCTCTTTCCATGTGTCTACAAACATCATCATGAACACTGTTTTCTAATAATAAACCATATGCACAGAAGAGCTAAAGTACTGCAAACACTTATCTCTACTAACAGCCTTCACACCTTTAACTTCCTCTCTCCTGTTTTTGATCAAGATATCTTCAACTTCTGTACAGTCCCTAAAAACTACAAGTGAGAAGAGAAAAAGTGAGTCTGCAATTCACATGAAATCTAGAAGTAAAAATAATATAAGAGAGAGAGGGAGGTTATTGAGCTGCATTAAATAAATTAATTCAGCTGGACACAGGGGAGACAAGTGTTACTTCTTTATTCTTCCTTTAACTGAGACAGTCATGATGAACTTTTTGACTTTAGCTGACTCTTGGGAACGAAAGTTAAATTTTAAACTTGTGTTGTATTTAAAATAAACTTCACATTATAAACATAACACTCATATTCATAACATATTTGATGTTTCACATTTCTCTCTCTTTTTCTCAACAGGAACAACTGAGCAACATCAAACTGATCAAACTGTCACAGCTGGATGTGGACATGATGTTACTCTGCCTTGTAAAAATCTGATACAATGTCAGCATAACTGTAGCAGTACTACCTGGATCTTCAGTGATACAAGCAGTTCAGCACTCTTTGAGTTTGGGCAGAATAAAGAAGCCAAACCTGAATCAGACAGACTGAGTGTTTCTGCAGACTGTTCTCTGGTTATAAAGAAGGTCACAGATCAGGATGTTGGTCGTTACACCTGCAGACAGTTCAAAACACCAACAGCACAGCAAGAAGGTCCAGACTTTACGATTGATCTGTCTGTTATTAACAGTGAGTATTTACATTTTAACTGTCCTGTTAGAACAACAAACTGAAACACCACAATAATTATGATCACAGTGATGAAGTTCATTTTTCTATTGTTGCTTTTCTCTTACAATATCTCCATCTTCACCAGTGTGTGTACATGAGAACAATGATAAAGCATCTTGAACAGCTCTGTGTTGACATATGAACACTGTAGACTCACAGTTGAGTGTCTGTATGAAGACAAAGAGAACATATCCTCAGACATGAGGCATCATCAAAAATGAGACTTGTTAGACTGTTAAACATCTCACCACTGTTTCCTCTCTGTTGTTGTTCACTTACTTTAAAGTCTTTTCTTACTGTCACTGTCTTTAATGTTGTTATTGTATTTCTTTGTGTGAAGAGTCGGCAACAACAAAATCAACAACAGTGAAGTTCACCACAAAAAAATCATCGATAAGAAAACCCACAACATCAACACCGTTAGAAGAGACATCAAATAATCCAGCAGCAGGTAGTGACTGAATTTCTCTCTGAATGTCAGACTGACAGTTGAATCTTTGTGGGAAAATTCAATATTACTTTTAACTTATAAGAATAAATACTGTAGAAACTCCACAGTCTAAAAAAGAACACTCAAACATCATCACTACATGTTAGAAAACTGACTGTTTTTGTCACATTTGAAATCTTTTGATTTTTGCACTGAACAAAAAGTTGAAGCCAAAATATTTTTATTATTTTTAGATTGTCTGTATTTGCTGAGATGCATCATTGTGTCTGTGGCTTTAGCAGCACTCTTAATATCTGCTGTTACAGTCAACATGTGGACAAAAACTAAAGGTGAGAACATTCACAGATGAAACTTTATACATAAAAAGCTTTGAGTTTTACTGTTTGGTGTAAACATTTTTTTTGTCAATTCAGGAAACAAAACACAGACTGAAGAAAACACTGTGAGTCTGAACACTCAATATACTCTAATTTTTGTTACTGTTACTGGTGCCAGACCCAGGGGAAATCTGGACCAACAGGAAGCGATACACAGACTAAGGAGCACTGCAAAGCCATTCATATAGAAACTGTGGATTAACAGAGAGGACACCGAAGATAGTGTCTTTCTCAGGCCGGAGCTCTTTTATTTCTGAGCTACAATTCCCTCATTCACTCATGTACACAGTACAAATCAAATTAATCCCAATTACTCTAAAAAAATAAATAAATAATACATTTCGCTAACAACAGTAAATAAAGTTATATAAAGCATTCTTTCCAAACCAAAAAAATAATGTAAATGAATTCAGATAATTTAGCCTATATTCATTCACATTTATTTATGAGCTGAAGGGCTTGTAGTGCTCCATCTACTGACATAATGAGGTATATAACAGGTCACAATAACAAAAAAAAAAAAAGGGGTGGGGGGGTGGGGGGGCAATGTTTGATTTTCCAAATATAACCATTCCAACCATACCAAACATGTACCATTTTTGAACCTGCTGCATTATCTTTAGAAATCTCAAAAATGTAACAAAAATGGAAAATATCAGAAAAAAGTATCTTAATGTATGAATATGACAGATAATCTAAAGTATGTTGTGTTGTTTTTCCACAGGTGTCTAATGATGAAGATGAAGGTACAGTGAACTATGAAAACACTGGAGACTCTTCTGCTTCTGTCAGACTCCACTGACCAACAACTTCAACATCAACTGATCACAGAAATGAATCCACTGATGTTTAAAATATTTACATTTTGCTTTTATCACATATTAAGAATCAAAAATCTTTTTCATGTGCAGTTAGTTAGCTTTTTAAAAATAACTTAAACTCTGTTTGTCTGAAACAGTTTATCCAGTTACATAAAGAAAAGACTCTTATACTGAGGATGTTGCATTCAGAAGGTTGACTGAGAAGTTCAGTTATGACAACGTAAAATGCTTAAGACATGAAGGGGGAGGCCAGCTTTGTTGCTCTTTAAATTTATTTTGATGTATTTGATTGTTTTACTCGTTATATTTATTTGTGACACAATAACCAATGTTGTTTTCAAGTTCATAACTTTTATGTTATCTGTACCTATTTGTCTTTGTTTTGGCTGTATAAGACTGATTTCTTTAAGAGAGAGAGAGAGAGAGAGAGAGATTGATTTGTTTGTTTTCTTGCTCTATTTCTCTCTGACTCCTCACACACCTGAACCATAATAGACTACAAGCCAGTCTCAATTATTCTCTCCAGTTTGACTTCCTGTTCTTTCATCTTCAGTATTAAACCTTAAACTAGTTTGAGCAGATCTGTTTGTACTGATCTCTTTGCTCTCTTTTTGCTGAATTTAAAAAGATAGAAGCAGATGTTATGTGAGCTCTGCTGTTCATTTTCAACCCATAGTCACTGTTCTGGTGTGTGCTGGGAGGCGGAACTTCAAGGCTGAGTCCTGGTTGTAATTTTCATGTAATCTGCATCCTGCAGAATGCTTGAACAGCTAATAAGTACATCATAAGGGGCGATCGTGGCTCAAGAGTTGGGAGGTCGCCTAATCAGAAGGTTGCCGGTTCGAGCCCCGGCTTGAACAGTCTCGGTCGTTGTGTCCTTGGGCAAGACACTTCACCCGTTGCCTACTGGTGGTGGTCAGAGGGCCCGGTGGCACCAGTGTCTGGCAGCCTCGCCTCTGTCAGTGCGCCACAGGGTGGCTGTGGCTACAATATAGCTTATCATCACCAGTGTGTGAATGGGTGGATGACTGGATGTGTAAAGCGCTTTGGGGTCCTTAGGGTCTAGTAAAGCGCTATACAAATACAGGCCATTTACCATAAGTGTTGCTAGCTTAAGCACATTAATATATCTAAAAATTCATCTTTTCTTTGATGTCTTCACAAAAAACTTTGAGTGAACTACTTAGCCTCAGTTAATACATCATGTAACTCCGTAGTTACTGAAGAAATCTTTAAAACATATAACTGACTGTATATTTATCAGTCAGTTATATCGTTAAGCTTCAGGATTGGCCTGGAAATGAAGAAGACTTCATTGTTATTGTAATCTAGTGACATTTACCTGTATATTAAGTGACACACTGCACGGTATATTGTTATTAAACTTTTTTTTGTTTAAATTTGGTCCATTACATTTTTAACAATACAAAAAATGAGCGGAGTATATCACTGTATCTATGATGATATATAACTTCCTGTTTGTGATATTCAAAAAACATCTTTGACAGCAAAAACACTCAATTTCAGCTTTCAGACACTTTAAAAACATAAAAAGAAAAGAATACGAGTGACGATAACATGTCTGATTGTGCACGCTTAGTTTTAAAGATTAGTGTGAACCAAAATGCTCAAGTTGTAGATGCTGTTCAAGGGCTCTGATGCTAACAGGCTAACTTTCCTATTGTGCCGAGCTGACTGGCTTTCCACCTTCTTGGTAAGTACAGTTTGAACTTTTTCAGTGAATGCTAAACACTTCCTCTTCACTTATCAGAAAAAAATGACTTCAGAGGTGTAAAGAGGAACAATCAGGACTCAGACCACTAACACATCTCATCTAGTTGCTAACAGTGGTCACTGCTGCAGTGTCATCATTGCGAACATCACGACTCAAAATCTGATGTGTAATAAGTTTAAATCTTGACCTCTTTTCATGTGTGCAGACAAACATCACCATGAACACTGTTTTCTAATAATGAACCAAATGTACAGAAGAGCTGCATTAAAGTAAACACTTACCTCATCTAACAGTCTTCACACATTTAACTTCTCTTTTCTGTTGTTGATCAAACATTTTACACTGTTCTGCAGTCCTTTAAAATAGACAGGAAAGTCTGCAAAATAAATTAATTACAGAAGATATTAAATGTAAATGTTTTAAAAAGTTTTTAGTCATTTAATATCTACATTAAGAGAGAGAGAGGGAGATATGGCTGCTTAAACACTATGAACTGAATTAATTTAGCAAGAGGAGAAAAAAGGAGTGATGTCACTATGAGGAAGTGAGCAGGAAGTTGATGCTGTGTTCATCTCTGAGAGCAAGAACAGAGACTGAGACAGTCATGATTAACTTTTTGACTTTAGCTGACTCTTGGAAACTCAAGGTGAAAATTAAACTTGTGTTGTATTTATAATACACTTCACATTATAAACATAACACTCATATTCATATATTTCTTTATAACATGATAGAAGGTCAGCATAACTGTAACAGTACTACCTGATCTTTAGTGAATCAAACAGCTCAGTATCAACCTTTCAACTTGGACAGACTAAAGAAGACAAACCTAAATCAGACAGACTGAGTCTTTCTGCAGACTGTTCTCTGGTTATAAAGAAGGTCACAGATCAGGATGTTGGTTGTTACAGCTGCAGACAGTTCAAAACAGCAACAGGACGACAAGAAGATCCAGACTCTATGAACTATGAAAACATTGGAGACTTTTCTGCTTCTGTCAGACTCCACTGATCAACATCATCAGCTCAGCACAGACATGAATGTGAAGAGGAAGTGTTTAGCATTCACTGAAAAAGTTCAAACTGTACTTACAAAGAAGGTGGAAAGCCAGTCAGCTCGGCACAATAAGAAAGTTAGCCTGTTAGCATCAGAGCCCTTGAACAGCATCTACAACTTGAGCATTTTGGTTCACACTAATCTTTAAAACTAAGCGTGCACAATCAGACATGTTATCGTCACTCGTATTCTTTTCTTTTTATGTTTTTAAAGTGTCTGAAAGCTGAAATTGAGTGTTTTTGCTGTCAAAGATGTTTTTTGAATATCACAAACAGGAAGTTATATATCATCATAGATACAGTGATATACTCCGCTCATTTTTTGTATTGTTAAAAATGTAATGGACCAAATTTAAACAAAAAAAAGTTTAATAACAATATACCGTGCAGTGTGTCACTTAATATACAGGTAAATGTCACTAGATTACAATAACAATGAAGTCTTCTTCATTTCCAGGCCAATCCTGAAGCTTAACGATATAACTGACTGATAAATATACAGTCAGTTATATGTTTTAAAGATTTCTTCAGTAACTACGGAGTTACATGATGTATTAACTGAGGCTAAGTAGTTCACTCAAAGTTTTTTGTGAAGACATCAAAGAAAAGATGACTTTAAAAGGAACAAAAAGGAAGTTACTCTGTAATAATAAACAAAAAATAAGGGGATATTTGGTTTTCTTACAAAAATAAACCTGCTACACTGTATTACACCCAACATTGAATCATATGACATTACTTTAAAAGGAACAAAAAGGAAGTTACTCTGTGATTCAAACATTGATGCAGCATCCAGAAAAACAATAGGAAATATTTTATGAGCAACATCCTATTTCTTTGGTTGCAGGTTAAATCAACAGACAGGTACACAGGTGTGTAGTCACTTAAATCTATTGCCCCAATTTCACAAGTGTTTATTTTATTTTTGTCTTTCCCAAATATTATAAAATAATCTGTTCTTGTATATAAAGAATGGGGTGCCACGTCTGCTGGAGGGCCCGAGTTGCCCGTCCAGCCTCAAGCCAATTCCGCTGGAGGGCCCGAGGAGCCCGTCCAGCTTCAAGCCAAGTTAGCTGGTGGGTCCGAGGAGCCCACTCAGCACCACGCCTCGTCTGCTGGGGGTCCTGGAGGACCCAGCCAGCACATCCTCATGTCAGCTGACGGTCCGGGCAAGTCTGTTCAGCCGTCACCTGCTGAATCATCCCCTGCGACTTCTACACCGTCACCTGCAGCATTCACATCACCGCCTGCAGCCTCACCGCCTGCTGCATCCACATCACCGCCTGCTGCATCCACATCACTGCCTGCTGCATCCACATCACTGCCTGCTGCATCCGCAACATCACCGCCTGCTGCATCCACATCGTCGCCTGCAGCATCCACATCGTCGCCTGCAGCATCATCGCCTGCAGCATCATCGCCTGCAGCATCATCGCCTGCAGCATCGCCACTGTCAGGTTCCGCAGCCGCCACGCTGCCGTCAGGTTCCGCAGCAGTGTCTTCATTCACGCCTGCAGCGTCAGCCTCATCCACGCCTGCAGCATCAGCCTCATCCACACCTGCAGCTTCAGCCTCATCACCGCCTGCAGCATCACCGCCTGCAGCATCACCACCGTCAGATTCCGCAGCCGTCCCGCTGCCGTCAGGTCCAGCCTCCGTGTCTTTGTCCACGCCCGGTCCAGCCTCCGTGTCTTCGTCCACGCCTGGTACAACCTCCGTGTCTTCGCCTTCGCCTGGTCCAGCTTCCGTGACTTCGCCTTTGCCTGGTCCAGCTTCAGCCTCGCCTTCCCTGGTCCAGCTTCAGCGTCTGCTTCAGCCTCGTCTGGCCCTGCCTCGCCTGGCCCTGCCTCGTCTGGCCCTGCCTCGTCTGGTCCTGCAGTTGCCACACCGTCATTGGACCCAGCTTGTCCTGTTCCGCCCTCGCCTCTGCCAGCCGCTTTCCAGGCCTCTAGTTGGGCGTTATGGCCGTCAAGGCCGGCCTCCGGAGAAAGTTCGTCGCCACCGCTGGCTTCGCGGCCGGCCTCCGGACCTGCTTAATGGCCGCCACTGCCTTCCAAGTGGCTGGCCTCCTGATTGGTTTTGTCTGCACCGCCGCCGTTGCCGTGTGCATGGTCGGCCCCCAGAACTGTTTGCCCGTCGCCGCCGTTGCTGTCCGCACGGCCGGCCCCCTGAACTGTCTTTTGCCCTGTGCTGTCGACCTCCGGGTCGACCCCCTGAACTTTTTATGGACTCCGGTTGAGCTCTAGTTTGGTTTTTGGTTTTAGTCTGTTTTCCTGTGTTCTTGGACTCATGAATGGTCTTGTTTTGTGTTGGACTGTTTTCTTACGTTTATGGACTGATCTGGACTCCTGTGCTCCTTGTTTTTTGTTTCACTTCCAGTCTTTATGTCTTTAAGACATTCCTGCAGCTGTGTGTTATCCAGTGTTGAAAAGAGGAAACTCTAATTGAGTGAAATCTGTGGAATGGAGTCTAATAGATTAAGTTTCATCATCCAAGCGACATGTGATTTGCTGCCTTCCCCAATAAATCTGCAGCTGTGTTTTGGAAAGGACCCATCCTGCCCCCTGTGTACAGTCCCAGCAACACTCAAGCAGATCTTGGTTGGTTGTAGGACAAGCCTTACTCAGGGCAGATACACATGGAGACACAACCAGGTCCTCAGTTGTCTAGCTGAGAAAGTTAAGTGCAAAAGAAAATCCTTTAAAGCTCAACCTTTCACGAAGCAAGAGGAGCGTCACTTTTCAAAGAAAAGAAAAATATTCCGCTCTTCTTCCCTTTTCTGGGAGGCAGTGGGGAGGTAGAGCGTACAGCCCGATCAAGAGTAGAGGTGTGGGAAGCCAGATCAGGCGCCCCCCTTCTAGCTCTCCACTGTGCTCTCTCCTATCTTGTCCCTTTTGTCTTACTTCTCTCTATCACCTTTTCTATTCCTTTGAAGAAGTGAGGCTCCATAAACGTTAAAGAGGAAAGTTTACTGCTCAGTTGCAGTGAATAGATAGAAAATGAACTGTAGAAAACTAAACAGAAGAAAGAAGAAGAGAAATAAAATTTAACATAAGACAGTGACACACTCCAGTCTTCTGATGATGCTGCCTAACGGAAGCATGTGTAATGTAAACAGAATTGGTCCTAGCACTGAACCCTGTTGAACTGTGTGAAGAGGACTCTGCAAATTGGAGTCTATTAGATAGATGTGATACAAACCACTGCAAGGCAGTATCTGTAATGCTCTAATTGTTTTAATAGAAATTTATGGTCAACAGTATTGAAAGCTGCACTGAGGTCTAGCAGGACAAGCACAGAGATGAGTCCACTGTCAGAGGCCATAAGAAGATCATTTGTAACCTTCACTAAAGCTGTTTCTGTGCTGTGATGAGCTCTGAAACCTGACCGAAACTCTTCAAATAAGCCATTCCTCTGCAGATGTTAGCTGTTTGACAACTACTCTTTCAAGAATTTTTGATATGAAAGGAAGGTTGGAGATTGGCCTATAATTAGCTAAGACTGCTGGGTCTAGAGATGGCTTTTTGAGTAAAGGTTTAACAACTGCCAGCTTGAAGGCCTGTGGTACATAGCCGATTATTAGAGATAGTTTGATCATATTTAAGATTGAAGCAATAATTAATGGCAGGACTTCTTTGAGCAGTCTTGTATGAATGGGCTCTAAAAGACACGTTGATGGTTTGGAGGAAGTAATTACTGAAGTTAACTCAGAAAGATCGATTGGAGAAAAAGAGTCTAAATGAATATCAATGGTACTCAAAGTAGGTGTAGATAATATTACATCTATGAGATGATTATGAGTAATTTTTTCTCTAATGGTTAAAATTTTATTTGTGAAGCAGCTCATGAATCAATCAATCATTACTAGTTAATGTTAAAGGAATGGTTGCTCAACAGTGCTCTGACTGTTTGTCAGCCTGGCCATAGTGCTGAAGAGAAACTTAGGGTTGTTCTTATTTTCTTCAATCAAGGATGAATAGTAAGATGTTTTAGCTTTACGGAGCGCTTTCTTATAAAGCAGTTTCTTATAAAGGCTTTCTTATAATGCACCTTATAAAGCAGCAAACTATCATCATCACCAAATGGCTATAAGAAAACATTATTTGTCATTAAAACCTTCCTTTTGTGTTCGGGTCAAATCTGATGATTTACAACTTAAAACACTCATAAATATTGTGTTTTACATCTGATTGCCTCAATGCCTTATGACATCCTCCACACTATGCACTTGAACATATAAAAGTGATGATCACCTCTTTCATTGAATTTTGAGTGTTTTAATCATCTGTGTTACATCTGTGGTGTTCCCGGTCAAACGTGACGGCAATACGAAATGAATGGGAATCCACTTATTCACATTTAGCTTTATTGATGGATTTGCAATCGTTAAAAATAGGTGAAAAACATTTGTTTTGCAAAACTCCAAATTAGCTGATCACAATAAAAGAAACACAATAAAACGCCATGTTTTATATATGTGCAAAACACCAAAATGAACACGTCTGTCGATATAACGATAAATAATCAGGTCACAGTTTAATCATCAGCCTGATAGCAGTTGGAAAATGGCTCTGTATCCTCCTCATGTGACAGAGGCTTTAACATCCAGCAGGCTGACAACGATACCCCATCAGCATTTTGCTATTGAGGGGTAAAAAATTGTTCTTTCACCACGCATCATAAGCATCCTGCTGCACTTTCTCCTTTCTCATCTGTCCAACGTTTCTGTAGCCTCTGCACCAGTAGGTGGCACTGTTGCGCTGAAAAACAAAGGTTTATGAATGTATTTGTTAGGACATGACAGAGAGAGGCCATGACAGTAGCTCAATGTGTTACCTGTAGTTGTACATTAAAAAAAATCATTTGTATGAAACTTCCATCTGCTCACCTTTAGTTTTTGTCTATGCATAAAGAAAGGTGACACCTGATTTTGGTACTCAAAAAAACAAAAAACAGAACTGGCGTTGAAACATTTAAAATGAAAATGAAAAGGAACCAGTGACTGAATAAAAGTCTTTTTTTTATTGGTTTCTGTTAAAATCAGTTTTAAATTGCATTTTTTCTCTCTCTGCTTTTCACCTTCAATCAGCTTTTATTTGCTCTTTCTTGTTATCACTCTCACTGGACTGGTTTAAAGAAGTTCACTCTTAACCAGCTTATTAATTGTTCAAGCATTCTACAGGATGCACATTATATGAAAATTACAACCAGGACTCAGCCATGAAGCTCCGCCTCCCAGCACACGCCAGAACAGTGACTATGGATTGAAACTGAAAAGCAGAACTCACGTAACAGCTGCTTCTATCTTTTTTAATTCAGCAATAAGAGAGCAAAGAGTTCAGTACAAACAGATCTGCTCAAACTAGTTTAAGGTTTCTATTACGGTTCACGTGTGTGAGGAGTCAGAGAGAAACAGAGCAAGAAAACAAACAATAAAATCAACCTTTAAAAAAAAATCAGTCTTATACAGCCAAAACAAAGACAAATAGCCTACTTACAGATGACAGTAAAGTCATAAAACTGAAAACAACATTGGTTACTAAATAAAGATAAAGAGTACCAATGAAATACATCAAAATAAATTTAAAGAGCAACAAAGAATCTGTTAAACTGATTATGTTGGTCTCACCCTTCATGTCTGAAGCAGTTTATTTCATCATAACTCGACTTCTCAGTCAACCTTCTGAATGCAACATCCTCTGTATGAGAGTCTTTTCTTTATGTAACTGTAAACTGTTTCAGACACACAGAGTTTAAGTAATTTTTAACTACTCATCAGAGGCTCATCTGGTCATCATTAAACGTCCAGAGCTCTGCTGCTGTTGTAACCACATTCTCACTTCCCCTTCACTTCTAAGAAGAAACAACGAGCCACATTATATCAGGGCACTAATGCATTTCACCTTTGTTTTAGCTGCTAATGGTAATGATCACTGCAGTAGTATCACCATGTTTTATTGTTGACATCAAGGTTTTCTGGTGTAGAAAGAGTTTTTTGAATTTTGACCTCTTTCCATGTGTCTACAAACATCATCATGAGCTCTGTTTTCTAATAATAAACTATATGCACAGAAGAGCTAAAGTACTGCAAACACTTATCTCTACTAACAGCCTTCACACCTTTAACTTCCTCTCTCCTATTTTTGATCAAGATATCTTCAACTTCTGTCCTTCAGTCCTTCAAAAGGTTGACAAGTTTTCATGTAAATTGCATGTAATCTTAAAGTAAGAATGCTTAAAAGTCATTTAATATCTACAATAAGAGAGAGAGGGAGGTTATCAAGCAGAATTAAATAAATTAATTCCTCTGGACACAGGGGAGACAAACAGACTGAGGCCACTATGAGGAAGTGAGCAGGAAGTTGATGCTGTATTCATCTCTGAGAGCAAGAATAGAGACTGAGAGAGACAGAGAAGCACGATGGCTGCATTCACATGGATTCAAATGTCTTCATTACTGATACTGATGCTTCAGTTTAAAGGTAAGTGTGCATAGAAACACATTCAATTAACAAACTGCATTATTATCACAGGTGTTATTTATTCTTCCTTTAACTGAGACAGTCATGATGTACTTTGTGACTTTATCTGACTCTTGGAAACGAAAGTTGAAACTTAAACTTGTGTTGTATTTAAAATAAACTTCACATTATAAACATAACACTCATATTCATAACATATTTGATGTTTCACATTTCTCTCTCTTTTTCTCAACAGGAACAACTGAGCAACATCAAACTGTTCAACCTGTCACAGCTGGACGTGGACATGATGTTACTCTGCCTTGTAAAAATCTGATACAAGGTCAGCATAACTGTAGCAGTACTACCTGGATCTTCAGTGATTTAAGTAAAACGCCAGCAGTAGAACTCTTTGAGTTTGGGCAGATTAAAGAAGCCAAACGTAAATCAGACAGACTGAGTGTTTCTGCAGACTGTTCTCTGGTTATAAAGAAGGTCACAGATCAGGATGTTGGTTGTTACACCTGCAGACAGTTCAAAACACCAACAGCACAGCAAGAAGGTCCAGACTTTACGATTGATCTGTCTGTTATTAACAGTGAGTATTTACATCTTAATGTTTTCAGCTCAAACTGTCCTGTTAGAACAACAAACTGAAACACCACAATAATTATGATCACAGTGATGAAGTTCATTTTTCTATTGTTGCTTTTCTCTTACAATATCTCCATCTTCACCAGTGTGTGTACATGAGAACAATGATAAAGCATCTTGAACAGCTCTGTGTTGACATATGAACACTGTGGACTCACAGTTGAGTGTCTGTATGAAGACAAAGAGAACATATCCTCAGACATGAGGCATCATCAAAAATGAGACTTGTTATACTGTTAAACATCTCACCACTGTTTCCTCTCTGTTGTTGTTCACTTACTTTCAAGTCTTTTCTTACTGTCAGTGTCTTTAATGATGTTATTGTATTTCTTTAGGTGAAGAGTCGGCAACAACAAAATCAACAACAGTGAAGTTCACCACAAAAACATCATTGACAACAAAATCCAGAACATCAACACCGTTAGAAGAGACATCAAATAATCCAGCAGCAGGTAGTGACTGAATTTCTCTCTGAATGTCAGACTGACAGTTGAATCTTTGTGGGAAAATTCAATATTACGTTTAACACATATTAATAATGTTTTCAGTTCAGTCATGGTTTATCATCGTTCCTGTGGGTTTAGCAGCACTGTTAGTTGTTGTGGTCATCATCTTATGGAAGAAAAGTAAAGGTGAGAGGACTCGCAGATTAAAGTTGATCATAAATGGAAATAAGGAAATTTAAATATTAATTAAAATAAATATATGGTTGAATGCAGTTTTGTTTTACATTTCTGTAGCTTGTGATTAGCAAAAACAGAAAAAAAACTGAGATTTTTAATGGGGAAGTTAATGAATTATTTTCTCTTCTTCAGGAAACAAAACACAACAGAGCGACAACACTGTGAGTTCAAATCTTCAAATACTCAAATGCCTTTTTTGCTCCATACCAGAATCATTTTACACCTTTAGTGTTGACTTCAGTTCATAAAGTGAAAAGGATAAAGGAAAAAACCAATGGCAATAACTTCAGCTGTCTTCACTGTGCAGGCTGAAACCGATGATGAAGTTTCCTACGCCTCCATCAGCTTCACAAAGAAAACCAAGAATAAAGACCGGGTAAGATTTTGATATTTATAGATATGACGTCAATAGTAAGTTCAGACTTTTCAAAGATCTTGTCTTTAAGAAAATTTTGTGATGTTTTCTTACAGCCCTGTGTCGATGATGATGGTGACACTATGACCTACAGCACTGTGAAAGCGTTCTCTCCACCTGCTGGAGTTTCCACTGATTCCAGCAACCTCTATTCCACCATCAACAAACCAAAGACATAGTATGTTGTTCATGAAAGGTTGTACGTTGTTTTTCTTGATGTTGCATCAATTTTTCGATTGTAGAGTAAATTTCTTTTAATTTCTTTTAAAGTAATATGTAATATTGTGTGTAATATATAGATAACCACCATGCAGCAAGCACTTTTTTGAAAGTTTAACGCAAGTCAGTACAGAGAAGGTAGTTTATTTAGCTGCTGAATTAAGTCATTTGAGATATTTTTAAATAAATAACTTACCTGTTGTTTTCTTAAGCACATTAGTAGATCTAAATGTTCCCATCCCTTAATTTTTAAAATTTTACATACCTTAAACATATTCTCATTATTATCTATGACAGTATTACATTACACACCGAGCACGATCGGTTGTTGTGAAAAAGTCATCTTAAAAAAAGCAATGTGAACAAAATGAAGTGATGATGAGCTAGTTTGCATGTTTCAACAAAAGGAAGAAATGGAGAGTCTGAGTTCATCCAGTTCTCACACGCAGGCAGCAGCAGGGAGAATTTCGTGGTTTGATCCACGACTCGAAGCTGCATCATATTCACACATTCCAGGATGTCAGTGACGCAGTTTGAGTGCTTGTTAGCAGAGCTGGGGCCTCATCTGAGAAGGCAAAGAAGTCATTTTTGAGCGGCCTGAGTCAGAGCAGCCTGTAACTGTGTGTCTGAGGTAAAACAGAAATATTTTACTATTTCCGTTACTCTGCATAATCAGTATATTTGCATTTTGAGCTTTGACCGCACTTGTTTTCAAATGCAGTCGTCTGATTGGTCACATGCGTTTATCCGGTCCCAAAAATCAGGAAAAAAAAATCGGGCTTGGTTCTAAAAATTGAATGCTGCGAACTGAAATTATTATAAAAGCTGTAGTTTCTGATTTTTAATTTTACAGTTAAATGCAACACACACAGATCAAAATGACTCGTTGTTTAACCTTACTGTCGTGTTCGGGTCAAATCTGACCATTTACAAATTTAAAAACTCATAAATATTGTGTTTTACATCCGATTGCCTCGAGTCCTTATGACATCCTCCACACTTTGCACTTGAACATATAAAAGTGATGAGCACCTCTTGAATTTTGAGTGTTTTAATCAACTTTGTTACATCTGTGGTGTAGCAAATGAATGGGAATCCCCCCCCCCCGTCCCTTTGGCCTCTGACCTCCTGAATGGGCCACTGAATGACAAAATGAAAGACCCACTTTTACGACTTACTGAACAACCCATTGACCTACCCACTGAACTGAATTTGGTGGTGAAAAATGTTTCTTATGTTAATTTAAGAGCTGTTAAAACTGACCAGTCAATTATGACTGGGAACACTAAAGTAAGGGGGTTGGGTAAACACAACCGGAGGGTTAATTTTGTCATTTATATATTTAATTTTTATCTCTCCTCCTTTGTACTTGAGCTTTGAGCTCAGTTCAAAAGATAATTACAGATCGATGTTATGCTCCACATTACAACTTCAGTATTTTCTGCAACTAGTTCTCTTTCTGTTGCCTGTATTATAATAAGAATGAACTAAAAATAAACAGAAAAAAGCTAAGTAGGGCGAGAGGCAGCATACACCCTGGACAGGTGACCAGTCTATCGCAGGGTGTTCCTACTATATGATTTCAAATTTTATTAAAAATGAACAAATAAAACAAAGTGATCTGCAATGGTGTACAGAGTTTTGATCTCTTTCATCTCTTTCACATGTGGACAAGCATCACCACGAACACTGTTTTCAAAAATAAACCGTCAAGAATAGCTGCAACTAATTGTCTTCACACATTTAACTTCCTCTATTCTATTATTGATCATTTTCCACTGTTGCACAGTCCTTTAAAAGAACAACAAGGCAATCTGCAAAATATATTAAATATCAACTTAAAGCATTTTGGTGTGTTTTTATCACTCATTTAATATCTACGTTAAGAGTGAGAAGGAGTTAATGATGCTTAAAAGCAATGAACTGAATTCATTCACTATGAGGAGAGAAAAGAAGTTATGTGTCACTATGAGGAAGTGAGCAGAAAGTTGATGCTGTATTCTGAGACTGTCTCATTTGTGAGATTACACTGCAAGCACGATGGCTGCATTCACATGGATACAAATGTCTTCATTACTGATACTGATGCTTCAGTTTAAAGGTAAGTGTACATAGAAAAACATTCAATTAATAAACTGCATTATTATCATAATTGTTACATCTTTATTTTTCATTTGCAGCTGATGTTTGTTTCCTGTGAGATGAGTCTGATGACTATTTTGGTCACAAACGTTTTGCAATGACTGAGTTTAACCCTGCAGACACTGAGTCTGGTCCAGGAACCAGTCAGGAGATGGTAAGATGACACCCTACTAGCAGTTCAAAGTGTTATGTTTGGGTCAACAGAGAAGAGGAAGAACCGTGATGTGATGAGGATAAGCTGAAAATGAATTTACTTAAATAAATGTGAAACTCGCCTGTTATAAATCCACATATTACTGAGCAGTCATTATGTTGTCTTCACTGTGAAGGCTGAAGATGATGATGGTGTTTCCTATGTCTCCATTAGCTTCACAAAGAAAACCAAGAACAAAGACCAGGTAAGATTTTAATATTTACAGACATGATGTTAGCAGTAAGTTTGTGGTTTTTAAAGCTCCTGCCAGGTATATGCATTTAATAACACACACTGTTTACTTATAGTCATGTGGTGGTGATGATGATGATGTGTGACTTACATCACTGTGAAAGCTTCCTCCTTTCCCACTGGAGTTTCCGCTGATCCCAGCGACCTCTATTCCACCATGGACAAACCAAAGAAACAGTATGTTGCTAATGAAAGGTTGTGTGCTGTTTTTCCTTGATGCTGATGAATGTTTGTTTGATAGAGTAACTTCCTTTTTCTTCCCTTTGAAAAATATATTTGGAATAAAGGTATACACATCACTTGTCATGTTTTTAAAAAGAAAATTACTGTTGTTTAGCTTAAGCACATTATTAGAGCTAAATATTCATCTTTAATTTGATCCCTTCACAGAGCGCTTTGATTAAACTACTTCATCTCAGCTGTTACAACATGTAGCGTCTCAGTTCAGTAAACTCAAACAGTCTCTGCAGTTGGTTGATTTACTTTCTACAGTTTGATTAGTTTGTTTTAGCCATAGTTGTAGTTGTTATTAACCAAACTCCTCAAGTAGCAGTGACTGTTTTAAGGGCTCTGATGCCAACAGATACTGAGCTTTTTTCGTCCATACTAATCTTTCTATTATAGATATACCTGTATGTGCACTGTAAATATGATCTGTGTTACTGAATAACATAGTTTACAGTAGTTTATTATGTGTCTTGTTTGCTGCCTTTATTCATTATTGTAAACATAATGTTGAGTATTTTGGACTTTAGTTCTTGTTATAGTTTAGTCTCAGTTTTACTGTTGAATTTGTTCCCTTAGAGTTTCCTGTCATAACTTCTTGTGCCAATTTTCTTATGTGAAGTTCATTCGTGTGTCTTTTTCCACATTTAGTTATGGTTCTCACTTCCTGTTTTATTGTCTTTGTGTTTAGTTTTACTAATTAAATTGTCTTTGATTAGTTTCACTTACATTCATCAACCACCTGTGTTCACTTCCTGTAATTATGATACCCTCGTTTATAAGTAGTGTTGTCTTTCTTTCAGTCTTTGCCTTAATGTTTCTTTTCTTGCCTGTGATTTCCCAGTTGGTTTTGAAATCTGTTTATTCGATCAGTGGACTTTGTATTTTGGACATTTCATCAGTAGAAATAAAGGATTTTTAATCAGTCAGTCAGTCTTTTGTGTGCATTTTGGTCTGGAAATATGAACATAATTACTTTTTTCTTCAGGTAAATGCAACTATCCAGTAACTTCTAAAAGTATTAAAGAGGGGTGTAAATTTGAAACCATAAACAAAATGTTTTCAGTAAACCTGAAACAACTACAGTTGGGCAGAAACTTCGTAGAGAGAAACTTTAGTTCAGTAAGTGTCATCTACAGATTTCTGTCCAGTGATATGAGGTCTAGTACATATTTGCTCATTAAATCTATTTAAAAAGGTTTTTAAACTCTTTTAAAAGAAACAGGAAATGACAGCATTGTTGTCAGCTGACATATTAAATGTACAGACCCACATATGACACACCAATGGAAATATTTTACTTGCTGATATAAATAAATTAACACTTCACTACCGTAGGATTACTACAAACGCATTAACCATGACAGTTTTGATCTTCCCACAGTGATGGTTTAATTGTGGAGAGATTACTACTAAATGTGTGTAAAAGTGACAGTAACTGATGTTATACTGCATATTACAGTTTTTAAAATTTTATCTTTAATTATGTCTCTTTGTATTGGCTGTATGATAACAAGACTGAACCAAAGATAAACAGAAAATATATGTAATAATATTATTGATTGTTTTGCAGCAGAATTACTGCCTATTATTCAAATTACATCAAAAACACGATAAAATAATCTGCAATTTGTTGAAAATGATGGGAAACCTAAAGGCGCTTCAGTCTAATCCTCATCGATGTGTTAACCATTTATCTGTCAGAGGTTCATCTGGTCATCATGAAACCTCCAGAGCTGCTGTTGTACCCACATTCTTATCAAACACTTCCCCTTCACTTCTCAGAAATAAATGACTTCAGAGGTGCAATGAGGAAGCAGCAGGTCTCTGACCACTAACACATCTCATCTGTGTTCTTATCTAGCTGCTGCTAGAATGCTACAAATTGAACTTGGTAACTATAAGATATAAATAAACTAAATATAATTAAAGCTTAAATGTAAAAGTTACTAAAATATAAAAAAAAGTATATAATTACAGATTAGATATAAAAGTAATTGAATATTCAAATGTTAATCATTTGATATCAACATTAAGAGAGGGGAGATACAGATGCTTAAACATTATGAACTGGATTAATTCAGCAAGAGAAGAAAAAAGGAGTGATGTCACTATGAGGAAGTGAGCAGGAAGTTGATGCTGTATTTGTCTCTGAGAGCAAGAACAGAGACAAAGAGAGAGACAGAGAAGCACGATGGCTGCATTCACATGGATTCAAACGTCTTCATTACTGATACTGATGCTTCAGTTTAAAGGTAAGTGTACATAGAAACACATTCAATTAATAAACTGCATTATTATCACAAGTGTTACTTCATTATTCTCCCTTTAACTGAGACAGTCATGATTAACTTTTTGACTTTATCTGACTCTTGGAAACGAAAGTTGAAACTTAAACTTGTGTTGTATTTAAAATAAACTTCACATTATAAACATAACACTCATATTCATAACATATTTGATGTTTCACATTTCTCTCTCTTTTTCTCAACAGGAACAACTGAGCAACATCAAACTGTTCAAACTGTCACAGCTGGACGTGGACATGATGTTACTCTGCCTTGTAAAACTCTGATACAAGGTCAGCATAACTGTATCAGTACTACCTGGGTCTTCAGTCATTCAAGTAAAATGCCAGCAGTAGAACTCTTTCACCTTGGGCAGAAAATAGAAGCCAAACGTAAATCAGACAGACTGAGTCTTTCTGCAGACTGTTCTCTGGTTATAAAGAAGGTCACAGATCAGGATGTTGGTCGTTATAGCTGCAGACAGTACAAAACAAAAGGAGGATCACAAGAAGGTCCAGACTTTACGATTGATCTGTCTGTTATTAACAGTGAGTATTTACATCTTAATGTTTTCAGCTCAAACTGTCCTGTTAGAACAATAAACTGAAACACCACAATAATTATGATCACAGTGATGAAGTTCATTTTTCTATTGTTGCTTTTCTCTTACAATATCTCCATCTTCACCAGTGTGTGTACATGAGAACAATGATAAAGTATCTTGAACAGCTCTGTGTTGACATATGAACACTGTAGACTCACAGTTGAGTGTCTGTATGAAGATAAAGAGAACATATCCTCAGACATGAGACATCATCAAAAATGAGACTTGTTAGACTGTTAAACATCTCACCACTGTTTCCTCTCTGTTCTTGTTCACTTACTTTCAAGTCTTTTCTTACTGTCAGTGTCTTTAATGTTGTTATTGCATTTCTTTAGGTGAGTCGGCATCAACAAAATGTGAGCCGGCATTAACAGTGAAGTTCACCACAAAATCATCATTTACAAGAAAACCCACAAAATCAACACCGTTAGAAGAGACATCAAATAATCCACAAGGAGGTATTGACTGAATTTCTCTCTGAATGTCAGACTGACAGTTGAATCTTTCTGGGAAAATTCAGTATTATGTTTAACTTATAAGAATAAATACTGTAGAAACTCCACAGTCTAAAAAAAACACTCAAACATCATCACTACATGTTAGAAAACTGACTGTTTTTATCACATTTGAAATCTTTTGAGTTGAACAAAAATTTGACGCCAACATTTTTGTATTATTTTTAGATTGTCTGTATTTGCTGAGATGCATCATCGTGTCTGTGGGTTTAGCAGCACTCTTAATATCTGCTGTTACAGTCAACATATGGACAAAAACTAATGGTGAGAACATTCACAGATGAAACTTTATACATAAAAAGCTTTGAGTTTTACTGTTTGCTGCATGCATTCTTTTTTGTCAATTCAGGAAACAAAACACAGACTGAAGAAAACACTGTGAGTCTGAACACTCAATATACTCTAATTTCTGTTACTGTTACCGGTGCCAGACCCAGGGGAAATCTGGACCAACAGGAAGCGATACACAGACTAAGGAGCACTGCAAAGCCATTCATATAGAAACTGTGGATTAATAGAGAGGACACCAAAGCTAGTATCTTTCTCAGGCCGGAGCTCTTTTATTTCTGAGCTACAATTCCCTCATTCACTCATGTACACAGTACGAATCAAATTATTCCCAATTATTCTACAAATAAAAATACATTTAACTAACAACAGTAAATAAAGTTATATAAAGCATTCTTTCCAAACCAAAATTTTTTAAATGAATTCAGATAATTTAACCTATATTCACATTTATTTCTGAGCTGAAGGGCTTAAACAGCACCATCTACTGACATAATGAGGTATATAACAGGTCACAATAATAAAAAAGGGGGAATGATTGATTTTCCAAACATAAACATGTACCATTCTTGAACCTACTGCATTATCTTTAGAAATCTCAAAAATGTAACAAAAATATTAACAGAAAATGGAAAATATCAGAAAAAAAGTATCATAATGTATGAATATGAGAGATAATCTACGGTATGATGCCCTGTTTTCCACAGGTGTCTAATGATGAAGATGAAGGTACAGTGAACTATGAAAACATTGGAGACTCTTCTGTTTCTGTCAGACTCCACTGATCAACAACTTCAACATCAACTGATCACAGAAATGAATCCACTGATGTTTAAAATATTTACATTTTGATTTTATCTCATATTTAGAATCCAAAACCTTTGTGTGTCTCAAACAGTTTATCCAGTTAGTTACATAAAGAAAAGACTCTCAGACTGAGAATGTTGCATTCAGAAGGTTGACTGAGAAGTCGAGTTGACAAAGGAAACTGCTTCAGCCACGAAAAGGGGAGGCCAGTATAATCAGAATAACAGCTTCTTTTTTGGTGTTCACATTTACTTTTTAATGTATTTGATTGTTACACTTTATCTTTATTTGTGACACAGTAACCAACGTTATATTCAATGTTATAACTTTAATGTTATCGATAACTTTTGTCACAACCCGGCTCAAAGGATGTGACAAGTAGGTGGGAGGCCACAAAGGCTGTAAGATATTTTAATGAGATAAAGTAAAGAAATCCAGACACAGATTGAATGGTACAACAGCCATAACCAAACATAACCAGGGGAGCATAATGAGCCACAGACGAAGGAGGCCGGAGGTTCATTCAAAGTGTCTTTATAATGCACTGGGACTGGCCTTCTCAGGTTTGCTGCATCTATAATTGGGTCAGCTCCACCTACCAGATATCTGAAAGAGACAGGCAACAAGAAAACAAGGCCAGCCCACTGAGTGTCACACTTTGTTTTGGCTGTATGACAATACGAATGATTTTTATTTTTTTAAAGCATTTGTAACTGATTTTATTTGTTAGCAAGCTCTCTCTTTCTGACACTTCACACACCTGAATAATAATAGACTACAAGCTAGTCTCAATTATTCTCTCCAGTTTGACCTGCTGTTCTTTCATCTTCAGTATTAAACCTTTACTCTTAAGCAGCTCCGTTTGTATTGAACTCTTTTTATCTTTTTCATGAATTCAGAAAGATAGAAGCAGATTTAACATGAGCTCTGCTTTTCAGTTTTAAACCCTTTGTAAATGTTTAGGTGTGTGCTGAGAGGAGGAGCTTTGCAGCTGAGTCCTGGTTGTAATTTTCATGTAATCTGCATCCTGCAGAATGCGCGAATGCTAATAAGCTAGTTAAGAGTGAACTTCTTTGAACCAGTCCAGGTTGAGTGATAACAAGAAAGAGCAAATAAAAATCTGTACATGCTGTTAGGAGATCCACTTGAAACATCCATTAGAAAGTTGTTCAGTTAAGATGGGCAGGTAGTAACATCTGGGCAAATTATAAGCAAATTACAACCAGGACTCAGCTGCAAAGCTCTTCCTCCCACTCCCAGCCTCAGTCCCTCCCACACACTCCAAAACATTATTGAAGCTGAAAACCAGAGAGAAAAAGAGAAATTGTAAGAAAAACTGTAATGTAAAAAAAAAAGTATGTAAAAATTTAACAAAAACCAAGAACCAATTCAGTGTTAATGGTTCATTTTAGTTTCATTTTATATCTTTCAATGGAAGTTTTATACTTAAGCGTTATTAAGCACAATTACACGTAATACACAGAGATACTGTCATGGCCTCTCCCTGTCATCTCTCAACAAATAAATTCAGCGCAACACTGCCACCTTCTGGTGCAGGAGAGAGAAAAAGGTTGGAAAGACGTAAGACGAGAGAGCGCAGCATGGTGCTTATGATGTGTGGTGAAAGAAGGCTGATGGGGTATTTTTCTGGGATGTTAATGCCAAACAACTTGATGAGAGACTTGATGAACTCTCCTCAGGTCAACTTACTTTCAAGTCTTTTCTTACTGTTAGTAACTTTAATGTTGTTTGACAACAAGAACATCATCAACAGAATCCACAAAATCAACTATTAGACCAACATTAAAATTAACAAACAAATTGACAACAAAATAGGAAAAAAAAACATCAAAAGGGACACTGACAGCACTAAATAATCTACTAGAACAGAGTCTGAAGAACTGTGATCATGGAAAATGTTATAAATCCATCTTCTGTCACACAAGGAGGATGTAGAAGAGCCATTTTCCAACTGCTATCAGGCAGATTTATGACTCTTTGGATTTTTCTGTTGTGTCAGGCTATTAAGCATATCTGAATGATATTGTTATTTAAAGAAGTGTTTAAATAAGTACAAATTTTGGTAGGCAAAATGGGTGCTCTAAGGAACAATAGTGAGCACTGGATGGATAAAGATAAGATGAGAGGAGATAAGATGGGCTTTTCAACCCTCGTTCTAACTTCAGCTTCACACACACACACAAAAACAAGAACAAAGACCAGGTAGGATTTTTATACCTGCTCATGTAAGGTTACAAGTTGTTTTTCTGGATGCTGCATGAATGTTGGGATGACAGAGTAACTTCTTTGTTGTTCTTTTTTAAAGGAACATGTATGGTGTAATGTTGGGTGTAATATAAACATATGTATGCGATAAAGCATTCAGTAAGTTGCCTGAGTTTGAACTGAATCAGAATTAATTATTGCATCACCTCACATGTTTTTACATAAATAACATCAGTGTTGTTTAGCTTAAGCACATTTGTAGATTCATCTTCAGTCATTGTCGTTTGGTTTAATTCTTTTGATTAGGAAAGTTTGATTTATCCCTAAGATAGGCTCCCTTTTGTTTGTTGTTTTGGCCTTGGGTTCACCCCAAAGTTGTAATTCGCTCCCTTCCTTTATTTCTAAATTTACTCATTGTAAATAAATCACTGTCAAAAAGTATTAATTGCGTGATGTGCTACTTGGGATCGGAAGGGGATGGATCACCCCTTATGTTATGGTCTGGCCAGGCCTAGACGGGTCAACTTTTATGATTGATATATTATTAGGGACCCTAAAGCTCCCCCAAAATAGGGAGGAATATTTTTTTCCCCAAAAATGAAAAAGTCATGCTTGTGAAGCAGACTCATTGTAAATCCACATATTACTGAGCAGTCATTGTGTTGTATTCACTGTGCAGGCGGATGCTGATGATGGTGTTCCCTATGCCTCCATGAGCTTCACCAAGAAGACCAAGAACAAATCCAGTGTAAGATTTTCATATTTTTAAAGATTGTGTTAGCAGTATGATGATGATGATGATGTATATATATATATATATATATATATATATATATATATATATATATATATATATGTATATATATATATATATATATATATATATATATATATATATATATTTGATTTATCAGGAACTCAATGGGGATGTGGCAGACAACACTGGAGGCCAACCTCAAGCCCATAGCACAAGTCACCATCAAGTGCGGGATCTACCAAGGAGATGCTCTGTCCCCACTGCTGTTCTGCATAGGCCTTAACCCCCTCAGTGAGATAATTGACAAGACTGGCTACGGATACCGACTACGGAATGGAGCAGTTGTCAGCCACCTCCTGTACATGGATGACATCAAGCTGTATGCCAAGAGTGAACGAGACATCGATTCACTGATCCACACCACCAGGATATACAGCAATGACATCGGAATGTCGTTTGGGCTGGAGAAGTGTAGTCGGATGATAACAAAGAGAGGGAAGGTAGTCAGAACGGAGGGGATCAAACTACCAGAAGGCAACATTGCAGACATAGAGGACAGTTACAAGTACCTGGGGATCCTGCAGGCGAATGGGAACCATGGAAAGGCCGCTAGGAAAGCTGCAACCACCAAGTACCTGCAGAGGGTCAGGCAAGTCCTGAGGAGACAGCTGAACGGTAAGAACAAGATCCGGGCTATCAACACCTACGCCCTGCCCGTGATCAGGTACCCTGCTGGGGTAATAGGCTGGCCAAAGGAGGAGATAGAAGCCACTGACATCAAGACAAGAAAGCTCCTTACCATGCATGGAGGGTTTCACCCCAAGTCCAGCACCCTGAGGCTGTACGCTAAGCGGAAGGAAGGGGGCTGGTGAGTGTCAGCACCACAGTCCAGGATGAGACAAGGAACATCCACGAATACATCATGAAGATGGCCCCAACTGACAGCGTGCTCAGTGAATACCTCAGGCAGCAGAAACCCAAGAAAGTGGAGGAAGGCGAGGAACCATCATGGAAGGACAGGCCCCTGCACGGTATGTACCACCGGCAGATAGAGGAGGTGGCTGATATCCAGAAATCCTACCAGTGGCTGGACAAAGCTGGACTGAAAGACAGCACGGAAGCACTAATCATGGCAGCACAGGAACAAGCACTAAGCACAAGATCCATTGAGGCTGGGGTCTATCACACCAGGCAAGACCCCAGGTGCAGGCTGTGTAAAGATGCCCCTGAGACAATCCAGCACATAACAGCAGGGTGCAAGATGCTAGCAGGCAGGGCATACATGGAACGCCATAACCAAGTGTCCGGCATAGTATACAGAAACATCTGTGCCGAGTATAACCTGGAAGTCCCAACGTCAAAATGGGAGATGCCCCGAAGGGTGATGGAGAATGACCGAGCTAAGATCCTGTGGGACTTCCAGATACAGACGGACAAAATGGTGGTGGCTAACCAACCGGACATAGTGGTGGTAGACAAACAGAAGAAGACGGCCGTAGTGATCGATGTAGCGGTTCCAAATGACAGCAACATCAGGAAGAAGGAACACGAGAAGCTCGAGAAATACCAAGGGCTCAGAGAAGCACTCGAGAAGATGTGGAGGGTGAAGGTGACGGTGGTCCCAGTGGTAATCGGAGAACTAGGTGCGGTGACTCCCAAACTAGGCGAGTGGCTCCAGCAGATCCCGGGAACAACATCGGAGATCTCTGTCCAGAAGAGCGCAGTTCTAGGAACAGCTAAGATATATATATACATATATATATGTATATATATATTTGCACATGCCTAGTTTTTGGGATTAACTTCAGTGTTATCCAGAATCCTTAAACAGTAGTTACTGTTTCAGGACTCTGATGAGGATTTCTTACTATGCTGTGCTGACCTGTTTTCCACCTTCATGGTACAGTAAGCAGAATCTGAGCTTTTGAATGCATGCTAAACTTTTTGTTATATGCCAACACTGCATCAGTGCTTTCAATGATATCCTGCGATTAATGGAGTCAATACCATGACATAAGTGTATGGATAAGAGTACTTATTGGTCTATGCACAGAGTATGTGATAGAAATAACAGCATGGTTACAGGGGAAACAGCAATTGTTCAGACTCACATATAATAATAATGGATTGCATTTATATAGCGCTTTTCGAGACCCTCAAAGCGCTGTACAATTCCACTATTCATTCACACACTGGTGGAGGCAAGCTACAGTTGTAGCCACAGCTGCCCTGGGGCAGACTGACAGAAGCGAGGCTGCTATATCGCGCCATCGGCCCCTCTGGCCATCACCAGTAGGCGGCAGGTGAAGTGTCTTGCCCAAGGACACAACAACCATGACAGACAGAGCTGGCGATCAAACCAGCAACCTTCCGGTTACAAGATGAGCTTCCAAACCCCCTGAACCACGGTCGCCCCAGATGTCAGTGTTAGACAAATGAGAAAATTCTGCATGTTCATATAAACAAATATAATGAAACACTGCACTACTTTAAGATTAATATAGTTTAATATAATTAAATCTATAGTTTTATAGATTAAGATCGTTTTTAATTAATATTAAAAACTATCACAGTAGTGATAGTTTAACCAAATTTTATGGATCTTTTCTCCCAGTTTCTTAAATTCTTAAGGACAGTGAATTGCACAAAAACAACAGACATTTGTCACCAGCTGTCTTCATGAGACGTTCACAGGAAGAAGAACTGTGTGTGTGATATGTATGTGGTCAGCTTTAGAGGGTTAAACCTCCACAGCTCTGCATATCCTCACCAAACTACTTCCCTTTCACAAATAATTACTTTAAAAAAAAAAAAAAGGGGGGGGGGGGGGGGGGGGAGAAAGGAAAGAAAAGGTGGAGTGAGACCACCAATAATTGCTAATATGCTTTTTGTTTTTTTCCCAATTGCTAGCACCGGTGACCTGTGCTGCCCATTCCCTATTTTTCTTTTATGATGGATAATATGTGCTCTATCAGTTACTGAGCGGGGGGAGGACATCAGTGACAGTAATTAATGTTATACTACATATTATGTTTTTTTTATTGCACTTTTTGCTCTGTCTCCTGACACCTAAGACTAAAGTAGCAGCTAGCATTTATTTTTTTGTCCAGCTTAACTTCCGGTTCTTTCATCTTCAATTTTAAAGATTTAATTAATGGGTTGATCAGTTCTATTCTTACTGTACCCTTAACACCTTTTTCTAAATAATGCATGAATGGCTCTCCTTACATTTCAGCTGTTATAGGATTTCAAATTGTACTCAGACAGCATAAAAAAACAAGATAAAATGATCTACTATAGGTTGAGAATGGTGTGAAACCTCAACACAGTTCAGTCTCACACACCTGGATGTGTTAACCATTTATCTGTCAGAAGTTCATCATGAAACCTTCAGAGCTCTGTTGCTGTTGTACCCACATTCTCACCAAAGCACTTCCCCTTCACTTCTCAGAAAACAAAAAGAGGTGCAATGAGAACCAACAGGTCTCAAACCACTAACACATCTCATTTAGTTTTCTTTTGTAGCTGCTAATAGTGTTTACTGCTGCAGTATCATCATGTTTTATTGTAAAAACTTGGATCAAATTCAGGTGAGTAGAGGTTGAATCTTAACCTCTTATCATGTGTTCAGGAAAACATAGTTATGAACCTGTTTTCTAATACTAAACTATGAGAAAACATTATATACAGTGAGTGAATATATACAAAGAGGACATTGTGTGCAGTAAGCAAGTGAATTATATACATTATATAAAAAAAATAAAATAAAACAATGTGGAAATTTACAGTTCAAAATATGAGAATGTACATTGTGTGTGTGGGGTGTTAAAGTGTCTTGTGCCGTAGTAAAGCCAGAAGAATCAGGCGCGATCTAAGTATGTGTTAGCAATGAGTCCTGTCTCAGTCACTTACTTGTTTGATAATTTACTTCTTTGATATTGAGCTTTGAGCGCACTTGTTGTCAAATGCAGAAGTCCGATCACATCAGTGGTCACATCTTTTTATCTGGTCCCAAAAATCTTGGAAGAAAATTGAGCTTGGTTCCAAAAATTGAATGCTGCAAACTGAAATTATTATGAAACTACAGCTGCATTGAGAATAGGTGAGCACGGATTAAGACTCAAACTTTTTTTTCTTCATTTTTCTTAAAGATGCAGTTTCAGATTTTTACTATTACAGTTAAATGCAACAGACAGATCAAAATCACTGGTTGTTTTAATTTTGTCATCTATGTATTTTATTTTTTTATCTCTCCTCTTTTGTACTTCTTGAGGTTTGAGCTCAGTTCAAAAGATAATAGCAGACAGTAACTGATGTTATGCTCCATATTACAATTACAATATTTTCTGTAACTACTTCTCTCTGTGTTCCCTGTATGTTAATAAGAATGAACTAAAACAAAAAAAGAAAAAAGGAAAATGGGGCGTGAGGCAGGGGACACCCTGGACAGGTTGCCAGTCTATTGCAGGGTGTTCCTAACATATGATTTCAAATTTTATTAAAATGAAAAAATAATACAAAATTATCTGCAATAGTGTGAAGAGTTTTGATCTCTTTCACATGTGGACAAGCACCACCATAAACACAATTTTAAACAATAAACTGTCAACAAAAGCTGCAAAAATAGACACATCTCAACTAATTATTTTCACACATTTAACTTCTATTCTATTATTGATCATTTTCCATTGTTGCACAGTCCATTAAAGGCACTATAAGTGAGTTTGCAAAATGCATTAAAATACGAATATTTAAATATTTAAAAGGTTTTTACTTTTTTCATATTGAGAGAGAGGTGAGGATGCTTAAAATCTATGAACTGAAATAATTCAGCAAGAGGGGAGAAAAGGAGTGATGTCACTATGAGGAAGTGAGCAGGAAGTTGATGCTGTATTCATCTCTGAGACTGTCTCATTTGTGAACGTGAGAGCAAGAACAGAGACAAAGAGAGACAGAGAAGCACGATGGCTGCATTCACATGGATTCAAATGTCTTCATTACTGATACTGATGCTTCAGTTTAAAGGTAAGTGTACATAGAAACACATTCAATTAACAAACTGCATTATTATCACAAGTGTTATTTATTCTTCCTTTAACTGAGACAGTCATGATGTACTTTTTGACTTTATCTGACTCTTGGAAACTAAAGTTGAAACTTAAACTTGTGTTGTATTTAAAATAAACTTCACATTATAAACATAACACTCATATTCATAACATATTTGATGTTTCACATTTCTCTCTCTTTTTCTCAACAGGAACAACTGAGCAACATCAAACTGATCAAACTGTCACAGCTGGATGTGGACATGATGTTACTCTGCCTTGTAAAAATGTGATACAAGGTCAGCATAGCTGTAACAGTACTACCTGGATCTTCAGTCATTCAAGCAGCTCAGTATGACTCATTGACTTTGGGCAGAAAAAAGAAGTCAAACCTAAATCAGACAGACTGAGTCTTTCTGCAAACTGTTCTCTGGTTATAAAGAAGGTCACAGATCAGGATGTTGGTCGTTACAACTGCAGACAGTTCAAAACAGCAACAGGATCACAAGAAGGTCCAGACTTTACGATTGATCTGTCTGTTATTAACAGTGAGTATTTACATCTTAATGTTTTCAGCTCAAACTGTCCTGTTAGAACAACAAACTGAAACACCACAATAATTATGATCACAGTGATGAAGTTCATTTTTCTATTGTTGCTTTTCTCTTACAATATCTCCATCTTCACCAGTGTGTGTACATGAGAACAATGATAAAGCATCTTGAACAGCTCTGTGTTGACATATGAACACTGTAGACTCACAGTTGAGTGTCTGTATGAAGATAAAGAGAACATATCCTCAGACATGAGACATCATCAAAAATGAGACTTGTTAGACTGTTAAACATCTCACCACTGTTTCCTCTCTGTTCTTGTTCACTTACTTTCAAGTCTTTTCTTACTGTCAGTGTCTTTAATGTTGTTATTGTATTTCTTTAGGTGAAGCTGTGACAACAGCCAAATCAGCAAAATCACCAATTAAATTAACATCAACAATAACAAACATGTGGACAAGAAAAGATGAAATAAAAACATCAGAGGGGACACTGACAGCACCATCAAATATTCCATCTGGAGGTAGAGACTGAATCTCTCTTCTTTTGAAGTCTGGATGTCAGAGTGAGACTTGGCTCTATGTATCGAGAAATTCAGTATCATGTTTAACATGTTTTAATAATTTCTCCAGTTCCCTCAGGGTTTATCATCGTTTCTGTGGGTTTAGCGGCGCTCTTAATAACTGTTGTGGTGATCAAAATTGTTTCTGTCTTTTCAGATTTTCTGTATTTGCTGAGATGCATCATCGTGTCTGTGGGTTTAGCAGCTCTCTTAATATCTGCTGTTACAGTCAACATGTGGATAAAATGTAACGGTGAGAAAATTCACAGATGAGACTTTTACACATAAAAAGTTTTGAGTTTAACTGTTTACTGTACTCTTGTTTTTATTATTTTGTCTTTTCAGTAAGCAAAACACAGATGGAGAAAACCACTGTGAGTTTGAACAGTCAATAGTCCTCTCTAACTTTATAGAACAAAATCTCTTTGTGGTATCTGTTCCTGTTTGACACGGTTGATATACAAAGATAGAACATAATGAAAGATAAGAATATCCTGTGCTGACCATGTTCAACTGAAACTTAACTGTAATCATAAGGAATTTTAAAAAATCACGAGAGTGAAAACATCAGACGAATGAGCAAAATAATATCACAAAGTATGAATATCTGTCACGTTCCTGTGGGGGTGACCCAGTGTTTTGTGTTTTGAATCATTAATAGTCTTTGTTTTCATTATTATTTACAATTTTTAGTCTCTTGGATTCTGCGCTCTTCCTGTGATCCATGTTCCCTTTGTCTCCCCTGTCAGTCATCCTTGTTTCAGTGTAAAGTCTGTGTCTTCTTGTTTGACTTTGACAGTCTTGTGTGCCGTCTTAGTTTTTTCCGTTTTCCTTCTTCCGGGTCTCGTTGCGTGTGGTTTCTCCAGCTGTGTTTTCCTCCTGTGTCTCATTCCTTCGTTACCTTTGTGTTCCTCTGTTTGTTGCTGGGTCGTCTGTGTTTCTCCTTCTGCTATTTCTGTTTTCATTGGCCCTCGTCTCAGATTTTCATGTTTCATATTCAGGCTTTATTCTCAGGTTTAGATTCTTTATATTTATTTCTAGTTTTTCCCAGTTTAGGTTTTAGTTAGTTTTTCACAGTCTCTGATCGCCTTTTGTTATTAGTGTTTTTGCAGCCCACAATAAAGGCTCGCTTTTTGTTAAACATTCTCCTGCATCTCTGTGTCTGCATTTGGGTCCACATTCTCTCCTCTTCAGGCCGTCTGCCTCATCAGACGTGTCAATATCAGAGAGAATCTAAAGTGTGTTGTGTTGTTTTCCACAGGAGCATAATGATGAGGGTGAAGATGGAGTGAACTATGAAAATATTGGAGACTCTTCTGCTTCTGTCAGACTCCACTGATCAACAACTCAAACATCATCTCATCACATAAATTAGCCCATTGCTGTTGAAAACACTGTGTGTCTGTGTGTGTGACTGGGTCTTTGTCTGAGACTTGCTGAGCCTTGACCACTGTGGGACATGGTTATAGAAGGTGAGGGTTGCTCCTCCGTTCCACTCCCTTCTGGTCATTGCCCATGAGAACAGTCCTGAGCTCATGCTTGGATGGTTCTGTCTCTTAAACGTTCACCATGGGAGCTCTTTCTGGGCCTCCCTTGTCATTCGTTTCTCCTTCTACTTGTGTCAGCACACGGTTGTCATCTGGACGTGTGGGCTTGGGTCTGCAGTACTCTTGGGGTGGAGGGCCCAACTAAACTGTGTGTTTCTCTTTCATATACACACACACATGCAAGATAGTGCATTTTTCTGAGGTGCTGTTTGTTTTTTGTATGTTTTTCTCACAGGTGCAACAGGTGGTGATCTGTTGAGTTGAGCTATGTGTGCTGTGTCCTTTTGATTTTGTCTTCTCTCAATTTTTCTCTGTTTTTCTTTTTTCCCTTTCTCCTCTCTACCCATTCTTACCTCTCCCTACCTGTCAGCTCTGGTATTGATCAATTACACATAAGTTAATGTGAATAACAATGAAAATGAATAAATCAAGTAGAATAAAAAGAAAGACTAAGATAAGAAACCTATACAAAATTCATATAGCTCCTCTTGGCAAAGCAAATGTGTTGGCACAACAGAGCATTCAGATCATGTTTCTGATTGTGAATGCTGTTGGACAAGACAGGTTTAAAAAAAGGAAACAAAAATTACATTTTGATTTTATATCGTATTTAGCTAAAAACTTTTTCATGTAGATTTAAATTTATCTAACAAGTAAAATACCATACAACAACTATTTATCCTTTATTTAATTATGATAAACAGAATCTTTTGTTTGTTTAAATTTGCTGTTGATGATTTTTATTAAAGGTTACCCACTGAGTTAAAAATGACAGCTTATTTATTGCTGTTTACATTTTGTGTTATTTATTTGATTGTTAGTCTTCATACTTTATTTTTATTCCTGAGGTTAGTTTTAATGAGATTTAATAACAGGAACAGATATAATGATCCAAATTATAACTTCAGTTTCTAACTATTGCTTTTTTTGCTGTCTAATAATAAGAATAAATGTAAATATGTTTGTGGACAACTTTGTGTGTTTTTAAACTCTCTCCATCTCACACCTCACACACACCTGATCCCTCCACCACAGACCACAGTACAATCTACCGTCTATTATTGTCTCCAGTTTGACTTCCTCTTCTTTCATATTCAGTATTAAACTTTTACTCTGCTGGTTCGAACAGCTCTGTTTGTACTGAACTTGTATTATAACATTTCCAAGCGTGTGCAAACATCTGTTTTTATTGTTAATATTATTCTTCTGAATTATACTTACACAAAATTAAAAAAAATAATAAGGACCTGCTGTGTGTAGAAACTGCTGTGAATCCTAAAGACAGTTTAGTGACACATTCATCGATGTGTTAACCATTTATCTGTCAGAGGTTCATCTGGTCATCATGAAACCTCCAGAGCTCTGCTGCTGTTGTACCCACATTCTCACCAAAACACTTCCCCTTCACTTCTAAGAATGAATGACTTCAGAGGTTCAAAGAAGAACAAACAGATCTCAGACCACTAACACATCTGATCTGTGTTCTTATCAAGCTGCTAACAGCGCTCACTGTGGCAGTGTTAGCATGTTTCATTGCAATCATTAAGACTCAGATTCTAGTGTGTAAATAATTTGAGTCTTCACCCTATTTCATGTGTGCAGACAAACATCATCATAAACCTATTTTCTAATAAGAAACACAATGTACAGAAGAGCTGCATTAATGTAAACACTTACCTCATCTAACAGTCTTCACACATTTAACTTCCTATATTCTTTTATTGATCAAGACATTTTCCACTGTTGAACAGTCCTTTAAAGGAAAAACAGAGGAGTTTGCAAAAGAGATTAAGTATAAAAGTTATTAAATGTTATGAAGGATTTAGCAAATTTGATATCTACATTAAGACAGAGGGGCAGATACAGATGAGTTCAGATCTGTATCATACAGATTCAGTAAGAGGAGAGTAAAGGAGTGATGTCACTATGAGGAAGTGAGCAGGAAGTTGTTGCTGTATTCATCTCTGAGAGCAAGAACAGAGACTGAGAGAGACAGAGAAGCACAATGGCTGCATTCACGTGGATTCAAATGTCTTCATTACTGATACTGATGCTTCAGTTTAAAGGTAAGTGTACATAGAAACACATTCAATTAATAAACTGCATTATTATCACAAGTGTTATTTATTCTTCCTTTAACTGAGACAGTCATGATTAACTTTTTGACTTGAGCTGATTCTTGGAAACTAAAATTGAAACTTATGTTGTATTTAAAATAAACTTCACATTATAAACATAACACTCATATTCATAACATATTTGATGTTTCACATTTCTCTCTCTCTCTTTCTCACAACAGGAACAACTGAGCAACATCAAACTGTCACAGCTGGACGTGGACATGATGTTACTCTGCCTTGTAAAAATGTGATACAAGGTCAGCATAACTGTATCAGTACTACCTGGATCTTCAGTGATCCAAGCAGTGCAGTATCACTCTTTGAACTTGGGCAGAATATAGAAGCCAAACCTAAATCAGACAGACTGAGTGTTTCTGCAGACTGTTCTCTGGTTATAAAGAAGGTCACGGATCAGGATGTTGGTCGTTACACCTGCAGACAGTTCAAAACAAAAGGAGGATCACAAGAAGGTCCAGACTTTGAGATTGATCTGTCTGTTATTAACAGTGAGTATTTACATCTTAATGTTTTCAGCTCAAACTGTCCTGTTAGAACAACAAACTGAAACACCACAATAATTATGATCACAGTGATGAAGTTCATTTTTCTATTGTTGCTTTTCTCTTACAACATCTCCATCTTCACCAGTGTGTGTACATGAGAACAATGATAAAGCATCTTGAACAGCTCTGTGTTGACATATGAACACTGTAGACTCACAGTTGAGTGTCTGTATGAAGATAAAGAGAACATATCCTCAGACATGAGACATCATCAAAAATGAGACTTGTTAGACTGTTAAACATCTCACCACTGTTACCTCTCTGTTCTTGTTCACTTACTTTCAAGTCTTTTCTTACTGTTTGTATCTTTAATGTTGTTATTGTATTTCTTTGTGTGAAGAGTCGGCAACAACAAAATCAACAACATTGAAGTTCACCACAAAAACATCATCGACAACAAAATCCACAACATCAACAATTAAACCAACCGTGAAAATAAACACATGAACAACAAGAGAGGAATTAAAGAAATCAGAAGGGACACCGACAACAGCATCAAATATTCCATCTGGAGGTAGAAACTGAATCCCTCTTTTTTCGAAGTCTGGATGTCAGACTGAGACTTGACTATGTGTGGAGAAATTCAGTATCATGTTTATCATCTTTTAATAATCTCTCCAGTTCATTCAGGTTTTATCATCGTTCCTGTGGGTTTAGTGACACTGTTAATCATTGTTGTGGTGATCATCAGATGGAAGAAAATTAAAGGTGAAAACATTCACAGATTAAAGTTTATGATAAGTTGACTCATAAGTAAACCCATCTTTTTTTCTCTTTTCAGAAAACAAAACACAATGTGGCAACAACACGGTGAGTTCAAATTCAGCCATGTCATCTATATCATCATCTATTAACTCTATAGTTTCATACCAGACTGAGCCTATAATTGGAGAATAAATATCAGAATTTCAGGAGCGGGACCACGCCTCCCAACATGCTCCTTCTGGTTCTCATGTATATAGGTTCCCCCAGTTCTACAGGCTGCTCGTTCTCATTTACGTGCCCTACCCTCCCTCCTCTTTTCAATTCTTTAACTTCTTTACTTCTGTTTCGTACATTGGGATCTGCCAGGGCTGGGAGCCACCGCCAGTCCCCTTCGAGGCCTTCCCCAAACCACTAGGGCGTGGGCCCAGCTAGTGAAATGATTTTTAGCGATAAGTTCAGTGACATAAAGTATCAAAGGTTCAAAGGAAGAAACAAGGACTGGGAAATACATTGAAATAATTGATTAAATATTCTTTATATTTAGTTTGTTTTTACACTGAGCAGATTTTAAAAATAAAACTGTATTTTTTCAGGGACTGAGCTTAAACCCTGCAGATACTCAGCCTGGTCCAGGATCCAGTCAGGACACGGTGAGATCACACACTACTCCCAGTACAAAGTTAGTTTCAATAGAGAAGAGCAGAAACTATGATGTGATGAGGACCTGATGCTGAACTTACTTAAACAGATGTGAAACAGACTCATTATAAATCCACATATTACTGAGCAGTCATTGTGTTGTATTCACTGTGCAGGCTGATGCTGATGATGGTGTTTCCTACGTCTCCATCAGTTTCACCAAGAAGTCCAAGAATAAATCCAGGGTAAGAATTTGATATTCACACAGATGGTGTTAGTAATAACTTCACAATTTTCAAAGCTCCTGTCAGTTTATGTCTTTAAGACGTTTTTGTATTATTTTCTTAAAGTCCCGTGGTGATCATGATGATGATGATGGTGACACTGTGACCTACAGCACTGTGAAAGCATCCTCTTCACCTGCTGGAATTTCCCCTGATCCCAACAACCTCTACTCCACCATCAATTACCCAAAGAAATAGGATGTTACTCATGCTAAGTTTTTTAACTATCTAACTAGATAGATAGATAGATAGATAGATAGATAGATAGATAGATAGATAGATAGATAGATAGATAGATAGATAGATAGATAGATAGATAGATAGGTAACTCTTAGTCAAACATCAAGTTATGTGATTATGTTTAATTGAGAATACAAAGACTGCAGGATTACTTTTTCATACCACTGCATGTGCTCATAGATTCAGTGGATTACTTTGAACAAGGTGAACATTATTACGATGAATATTATTACATTAATATTCACCTTAAGGTTTCTTAAATCGATTTAGGTCATTTAAAAAAATGTTTTTAAGTAGAATATAAAAACAAGTAAACAAAAAACTAAACCAACACAAAACACAAGTTACAAATAGTGTACTAGTGAAAATAACATGTCTGATTGCACATGCCTAGTTTGTGGGATTAATTTCAACGTTAACCAGAATCCTTAAATAGTAGTTACTGTTTCAGGGCTCTGGTGATGTGCCTTACTATGCCGTGCTGACCTGCTTTCCACCTTCATGGTACAGTAAGAAGAATCTGAGCTTTTTAATGCATGCTAAACCTTTTGCTATAAATATACCAACACTGCAGCAGTGCTTTCAATGATATCCTGTGATTATATGAGTCAATACAGTAACATACATGTATGGGTTAAAGTACACTTTGGTCTATGCACAGACAACGTATGTGATGGAACAGCATGGTTAGCAGGTGACACAGCAAATGTTCAGACTCACATATGACAGTGTTAGATAAATGAAAATATTCAGCATGTTCATATAAATGAATTAATGAAACACTGCACTAAGATTAACATTAAAAACTAGATCACAGTAGTGATCTCCCTACAACTGTTTAATTCTGGAGCAATTTGCACTAAAAACAGAACTGTGTAAATGTTGGACTTTTCATTAGGCTGACATTTAGTAGTAAGTAGTAAGTGTGAAGTAAGTAAACTGTTTTCTTTTCCAGTTTCATTAGGAAATTTATGATTACTCACTGATTGTACACCAAACTTTATGGTTCTTTCCCCCCAGTTTCTTAAATTCTTAAGGACAGTGAATTCAAGAAAAAAAAACAGCAAACAGACATTTGTCACCAGCTGTCTTCATGAGAAGTTCACAGAAAGAAGAAGTGCATGATATGTATGTGGTCAGCATTAGAGGGTTAAACCTCCACAGCTCTGCATATCCTCACCAAACCACTTCCCCTTCACAAAAAATACATACAAAAAAAGAGACAGGAAAGAAAAGGTTCAATGGGACCACCCAAACATTTTAATGGGTTTTGTTGGTTGTTTTTGTGCAATACTCTTTTCTGGCATCGTTGTATTATACTCGATTGTATATAGCATTTGTATTCTATTTTATTCTATTGTATGTAGTATTTTATTTTATTTTATTCTACTATGTACAGTTCTGCACAGTATCTTATTGATATCTTATTCCAGTGGGATTTTTTTTCTTCTAATTTTTCTATGTAACTTTGCACTGTTCACTGCTGTAACAAAACAAATTTCCCACGCATGGGACTAATAAAGGTTATCTTATCTTATCTTTTTCCTAAATGCTAGCGCTGGTGACATGTGCTGCACATTCCTTATTTTATCTTTTATGATGGAAAATATCTGCTCTATCTCAGTTATTGAGCTGGGAGAGGACATCAGTGACAGTAACTGATGTTTTATTACATAGTATGTTTTTTTTATTTTTTTTTTGCAGCCTGTCTGAGACCTCAGAGCACAGTATCAGCAAGCATTTAATGTTCTCTCCAGTTATCCTTCCTGTTCTTTCATCTTCAATTTTAAATATTTAATTAATGGTTTGAACAGTTTTGTTTGTACTTACCCTTTTCTAAATAATGCATGAATGGCTCTCCTTACATTTCAGCTGTTATATGATTGCAAATTATACTCAGACAGCATTAAAAACAAGATAAAATGATCTAATATATGTTGAGAATTGTGTGAAACCTCAACATAGTATATTCTCACGCTCATCAGTGTCTTAACCAGCTATCTGTCAGAGGTTCATCTGGTCATCATGAAACCTCCAGAGCTCTGCTGCTGCTGTACCCACATTGTCACCAAAACACTTCCCCTTCACTTCTCAGAAAACAACAACAACAAAAAATAAAAGACTTTAGAGGTCAACGAGGAACCAACAGGTCTCAAGCTACTAACACATCTCATTTAGTGTTCTTATCAGCAGTCACCGCTGCAGTATTACTATGTTTCATTGTGAACAGTTAAATCAAATTCTGAGATTGAATCTTGACCTCTTTTTATGTGTGCAGGAAAACATCATGAACCTGTTTTCTAAAAATAAACCAAAAAAACAGGAGACTTGGATTTATACAAAGACTTATCTTAACTAACAGTCTTCACACATTTAACTTCCTCTATTCTATTGTTGGGGGATTCCAGCTTCATCTCCACAACATTACTGGCCTTGAGGGTCAGTTTATTGAGTCTGTTGGCATCTGTGACCCGTCACCTGATGCCCCAGCATGCAACAGCATAGAGCACAGGTGTCGAACTCCAGGCCTCGAGGGCCGGTGTCCTGCAGGTTTTAGATGTGTTCTTGATCCATCACAGTTGATTTAAATCGCTAAATTACCTCCTCAACATGTCTTGAAGTTCTCCAGGTAATGAACTAATCATTTGATATTGGTGTGTTGAAACAGGGTGATATCTAAAACCTGCAGGACACCGGCCCTTGAGGCCTGGAGTTCGACACCCCTGGCATAGAGGATGGCACTGACCACTGCAGACTCATAGAACATCCAGAGCATTGTCCGACAGATGTTGTAAGACCTCAGCTGCCTCAGAAAATAGAGACAACTCTGGCCCTTCCTGTAAAGTGCAATGGTGTTTTTAACCTAGTCCAGTTTATTGTCTATGTGTACTCCAAGGTATTTATAGTCCTCCACAATGTCCACATCGACCCCCTGGATTGAAACAGGGGTCAAGGGTTACCTAGTCTTCCTAAACTCCACAATCAATTACTTGGTCTTTGCCACGTTAAGCTGCAGATGATTCTGCTCACACCACGCGACAAAGGAGTCAACTACAGCCCGGTACTCTGTCTCATGATCCCTGCTGATGCATCCAACCACCGCGGAGTCATCAAAAAACTTCTGAAGATGGCAGGTCTCTGTGCAGTGGCTGAAGTCTGTGGTGTAGAAGGTGAAGAGGAAGGGGGAGAGGACAGTCCTCTGTGGTGCCCATGTGTTGTTGATGACCTTGTCAGACACACAATGTGGAAGACGCACATATTGTGGTCTTCCTGTCAGGTAATCAACAATCCAGAGGCATCTATCTGCATCGCTGTTAGCTTATCACCCAGGAGGGTCGGCCTGATGGTGTTGAATCCACTGGAAAAGTCAAAAAATGTGACCCTCACAGACACAATTGAGCAAGTAGTTGATGGCGTCCTCAGATCCAAGGCGGGGCTGGTAAGCAAACTGAAGGGGATCCTGATGTGGCCTGACTATGTGTCGGAGCTGGTCCAGGATGAGTCTTTCCAGAGTCTTTCATCTCTGAGACTGTGTCAACAGAGACAGAGACAGGCAGTCAGGATGTGCTTTTAACTTTTTGACTTTAGGTGATTCTTGGAAACTAAAGTTGAAATTTAAACGTGTTGTATTCAAAATAAACTTCACATTATAAACATAACACTCATATTCATACCATTTGATGTTTCACATTTCTCTTTTTTTCTCAACTGAGGAACATCCAACTGTTCTTGGATCTTCAGTGATCCAGTCAGCTCAGTAGAACTCTTTGAACGTGGGCAGATTAAAGAAGTTAAACCTGAATCCGACAGACTGAGTCTTTCTGCAGACTGTTCTCTGGTTATAAAGAAGGTCACAGATCAGGATGTTGGTTGTATTCACAGATTAAAGTGGATCATAAATAGAAATAAGGAACTTTAAATGTTAATTAATATGAATATATGGTTGAATACAGTTTTTTTAAACATTTCTGTAGATTAGGATTATGATGCTGTCCCAGCATGGTATCCACCCATGGGCAGGGCCTACAGCCTCCCTCACCTGGAGCTGATTCAGGCAACTAGTTGGAGATTTAAGCTGCTCGCTGACACTGCTTCCTCGCCAGTTTGTCAACTACCCTATGTTGGTAACCAGGCCTCACACTTCATGCCAGTAAGTCTCAAGTGCTTTGCTTACTTGTGATCTTGTGTTCTAGTTGCTCCCGGGTATTCCACAACGCTGAACAACTCATCCTGGAAATCCGGTTCACCTGCCTGCTTTTGGAATTATCTCCTTGCCTCACCTGCCTGCCCTCCTGTCCTTACACTACCACGGAACCTTCACCGCTCAGGACAGCCGACACACACCACCAAACCCACCCGGACCGCACCACCTCTCCTTCAACACTTACATCAGCCACCTGCACAGTAAGACGAAGATTTTCATAGCTTCCACCCTCTCCAGAACTCCTCATTGGCTACGATTTTAACACTGCTCTCCTCTCTTCCATACCGTACCTAATCACCAGCCCACCTCCCGTTGCTTTCTTAGACCTGTCACCTTGTTTTATTCCTCTCTCCTAGCCAAGACCCCCACACCCCATTTGTCAAGCCTTAAGCCAAGTGCCATTGTAAATATCATCCTTGTGCTAGTTAATAAAATTGTTAAAACCTTTCCTCAGCGTCCGCTTTGAGTTCTCTGCACATGGGTTTGGTTTTGGTACTCGGCCTCCGGGCCTTTTTGTGACAATATACCTGTATGTGCACTGTAAATATGATCTTGAATGATAGTTTACAGTAGTTTATTATGTGTCTTGTTTGATGCCCGTATTCATTATTATGAACAAAATATTGAGTATTTTGGACTTTAGTAGTTGTTATAGTTTAATCTCAGTTTTACTGTTGAATTTGTTCCCTTAGAGTTTCCTGTCATATCTTCTTGTGCCAATTTTCTTATGTAAAGTTGATTCGTGTGTCTGTTCCCACCTTTAGTTATGGTTCTCATTTTACTGCTTTATTGTCTTTGTGTTTAGTTTTACTAATCAAATTGTCTTTGATTATTTTCACCTACATCTCATCATCCAACTGCATCCACTTCCTGTAATCATGGTACCCTCATTTATAAGCATTGTCTTTCCTTCAGTCTTTGCCTCAGTGTTTCTTATCCTGCCTGTGATTTCCCAGTTGGTTCTGAAATCTGTTTATTCGTTTCGTGAACTTTGTATTTTGGACATTTTATCAGTGGAAATAAAGGCTTTTTAATGAGTCAGTCAATCTTTTGTGTGCATTTTAGTCTGGAAACATGAACATAATTGCTTTCTCTTCAGGTAAATGCAAATTCAGTGACTGCTAAAAATACTAAAGGGTGTGTGTGTGTGTGTGTGTGTGTGGGGGGGGGGGGGGGGGGGGGGGGGGTATTTTGAGTACACCTGAAACAGCCACAGTTGGGCTGAAACCTATTGGAGAGAAGCTGCTTCTAGTTTAGGTCAGTAAGTGTCATCTACAGATTTCTGTCCACTGATATGAGGTTTAGTAGATGTGTACTCATTGAATCTATTTAAAAGGTTTTTAAATCATTATTTTAAAAGAAACAGGAAATGACAGCATTGTTGTCAGGTGACATATTAAATGCACAAACCAACACATGACACTCCAATATGATTTTTTTAGATGCTCATATAAATAAACACCACCTTAAGATTAATAGAAACTCATTCAAAACCATGACAGTAGTGATCTCCCCACAATGACGGTTTAATTGTGGAGATATTACTACTAAATATCAGAAACATGTATTTTGTTAGATCTTCAACTAGGCTGACCCCAGTACTGAACACCTTGTGTAGTAAAGTGTAGTATAACTAAACTGTTTTCTTTTCCGGGCGCATTAGGAGACTGAGCTATAACAAACTGTTATTGTTCTTTTTTCCTAGTTTTTGCTGGGATGGACAACAAGGGCAAATAAACATTTGCTACCATCTGCCTTCATGAGAATTACACAGAAAAAAGCAATGCACGATGTGTATGAGGTCACCAGTAAAGGATTAAAGCTTCAGAACTCTGATATGGCAGTGGTGAGCTGTGCTGCCCATGGATGATAAATAATAATATCTGTTCTCTGTCACTTGTTAAGATGAGGGGAGTGACAGTAACTGATGTTTTCTCCATATTACAAGGTCACAGAAGGTCACAGATCAGGATGTTGGTCGTTACACCTGCAGACAGTACAAAACAGCAACAGGACCACAAGAAGGTCCAGAATTATAAAAACATCTTCTGCTTTTTTTTCTTCCAGAACTTTATTGAAAATTGTAAAGTGAACAGTCAGTCATTCCAGTTCACTTTGTACAGTAGACATACAGGACAAATAAGAGTAACAATAAGCAATACAATGAAAATACAAAGGGTTAATGAATAAAGATTTTAAAAAAAAAATGACAGAGTTGGGATGGGATGTGACAGACTTCATAATAGCTTTGTACTTGAAAATTGTATCTGTGACAGCTTATTTCTTGAAAATTTCTGAGTGAATTTCGATCAGTGATAAACCTTTTTTATTTGAAGTTAATTTAAGAGAGTTTAAGTAATAGTCAACTTTAATTAAAAACAAATTCAATAATGGGGATGAGTTTTGAAATATTGATAATGGCACAAAAATGTTTTTCTTTGGTTTCAAAATAAGTGATAATGTCCGTCTCTTCAATTTTGACTTCGTATGTTGTTTTGCACAGTATATAATTTTCAAGTTCTCTTCTGAGACTCTTCTGCTTCTGTCAGACTCCACTGATCAAAGACATCATCAGCTCAGCACAGACATGAATCCACTGCTGTTTAAAACATTTAAGTTTTGATTTACTCTCATATTTAGAAGCCAAAACTTGTTTTCATGTGCAGTTTAATTTATTATAACAATAATAACTTTATTTAAATGGCACTTTTCAAAACAAAGAGTTAATGCTTCACAGTTCACATAACAGCTGCACATTAAAGATCAGTGTATATGTTAAAACATACAGAAATATAAACACACACATAATCAGTCATACTGACAGACATTCATCCAATAAACACACATAGATGCATGTGTGGTTTCAAACTATGGCCACAAATGAAGAATAAAGTTACGTTGAAACCAAGCACACCATTGTTTTTCTTGTGACATTACCAATAAGTTTGATGTGTCACATGGCCCTCTTCCTATTGAAAAAACAAAAGTTGTGTCCAAGATGGTCGACTTCTAAATGGCCACCATGGTCAGCACCCATCTTGAGGAGTTTGCCCCCTCACATATACTGATGTGCCACAAACAGGACTTTAATATCACCAACCATTCCCATGTTATTACGGTGTATCCATATAAATGGCCCACCCTGTACTAGCATAAAAAATTAAATAAATAAATAAAGTAAATTAAATAAAAAGAAGGACTAAGACGAGTTTACTGAGCTCCTCTTGGCAAAGCAGATGTGTTCGGCACAAAACTTCATTCAGATCATGTTTCTGGCTGCGAAATTTGTCAGGTAAAAAAAAAAACAGAGTTTTATCTCATATTTAGGAGCTAGTTTGTTTGTTAATTTTCACATTTTTTTTCCATTCCTGATCTCTGCTTTCTGTCTCTCCTGAAAGGGAAAAGACATGACTGTAAATGACATTTACAGTCAGTGACTGATGTTAAGCTGCATAATATAACTTAAATGTTATCTGTATGCTTACTCTGGATGCCATTACCTTGGCCTCCACTAACACTGTGGGGAACCTTTGAGTTGTTTTTGACCAGGATATATCCTTCAATGTACCTATTAAACAAATATGTAGGACTGCTTTCTTTGCACAATATCTCTAAAATTAGAAATATCCTGTGATGCTGAAAAACTAGTTCATACATTTATTACTTCCAGGCTGGAGTACTGTTATTCATTATTATCAGGATGTCCTAAAAACTCCCTAAAAAGCCTCCAGTTTATCCAAAATGATACAGCAGGGACTAGAAAGAGAGAGCGTATTTCTCCTATATTGGCTTCTCTTCATTGGCTCCCTTTTAAATCCAGAATTAAATTCAGCAAGAGTTCACATACAAAGTCTTGAAAAATCAGCCAACTAGTTGGTTGCTAGTGATGAATCCTTCAGAATCAGTGAAGCTTGTAATGAAAAAGGGTTCATTACTCAAAGCTTTTCAACACAGTGCTCTTTGGCGCCATGTTGTGGACAAAAGCATGAAAAGCAGCTTGAATCTACAAATTGATATGAACTGCTTGATAGCGACTGCCCACTCTACAGAGCTGAGTTTACAGCTTCTGTTTAATATCATGTGACAGTTCTGTGTGATATTGGGCTACCACTGTGGTGCTTTGAACGTGTATTTTTTGTGGGGGGAGGAGGGGAGAACAATGTTATGTCTGTTTGATTAATACATTTTTGATGAACAAACTTTCTTTGTTTGAACATGAGGCACAGTGTGTTCTCCCTTTGTTTGACATCTTGACATTTGAAAACATAACTAACAAAACAATCTTTATAATAATAAAAAAAAACACTAGTAGTAGTTTGGGAGTATGCTTGTGCTGTGAGGTCCATGCGACTGCGTGGGTATGTAGCCTCTCCTTAGCTCTGGATTTAACCACCTTCTCTCTGTTTCAGTTGACTCTTGCTAAGTTCTCCATGTCACCTGTCTCATTTCACTGTGTTCAATAAAGTTTTGTTAAAGTCATCATCTTTCTGTCCATTTAGTCTGCTTTTGGGTCTACTCCTACCTAAAATGACCTCATAGTGCCGTATCACCCCATTAGAGCTCTTTGCTGTCAGACTGCGGGCTGATGTGGTTCCAAGAGTATCTAGAATGGGAGGTCAGAATGGGAGAATGGGAGTGGTCATTGCTGCAATATTATCTTGTTTCCTTGCAAACATTAAGACTGAAATTCTGGTGTGTGAAGAATTTGTATCTTGACCTCTTTTCATGTGTCAAAAAAACCCAGCATGAACACTGTTTTCTAATAATAAGTCAACATGTAAACAATGCCACACTTACCTCATCTAACAGTCTTCACACATTTAACTTCCCCGTTTCTAGTGTTCATCACAAATTTTTCCATTGTTGTACAGTCCGTTTAAAGGGACGACAGGGGAGTCTGCAAAAAAGATTAAATATAAACGATAAAATTTAAAGATAATATTCATTTTGTATGTACACTGGGAGAGAGATGGAGCTAAGGATGGTTAAAAGCTATGAAGTGAAATAATGAATTCAGCAACACGAGACAAAAGGAGTGATGTCACTATGAGGAAGTGGGCAGGAAGTTGATGCTGTATTCATCTCTGAGAGCAAGAACAGAGACTGGGAGAGACAGAGAAGCACGATGGCTGCATTCACATGGATTCAAATGTCTTCATTACTGATATGGATGCTTCAGTTTAAAGGTAAGTGTACATAGAAACACATTCAGTTGATAAACTTCATTATTATCACAAGTGTTGTTTCCTTATTCTTCCTTTAACTGAGACAGTCTTGATGTACCTCCTGATTTTAGCTGACTCTTGGAAACTCAAGTTAAGCCTAAACAAGTTTTGTATTTAAAGAGCAAAGAGAGTTTTGGGCATTTCAATGAGGAGAGATAACTTGAAATAACTGAACATGATTTATTTAGATAGATAAATTAATGTATTTGGTGATTAGACTCTGATAACCCATCATGGCAGAACTGAATCCCAGTGTTGATAGGGTACCACCAGTATCTAGACTCGAGTGGAGTCTAGATACTGGTGGTGGTGAAGATGAAGACTGAGGCTTGGATGAAGCTCTGACTCAGACATCTGTGAGGTGGGGATGGGGAAGAGGTGGGTTGCATGAATGAGAGTCTGAAAGGCAGAATGACAGAGAGCACAGATTTAAACAGAGTGGAGGCTGACTGGTTTGAAGAAGGCGGGCGAGGCGACGATCTGCCGAAAATAATTACATCAGTATTGAGACTGACAGAATGGAAAAGTGGTCATGATGTGAATTACAGACAAGCAACTAAACACCCAGGAAAGCAGGCAGATGAATGATTACAGATGTTCCTCATTGAACTTATGTATAAGCTTCATTTGGTATTTGTAAATAGACAAGTGTGTTGTGCTGTTTTCCACAGGTTCATAATGATAAAGATGACGGTAAAGTGAACTATGAAACAGTGGACACTCTTCTGCTTCTGTCAGACTTCACTGATCAACAACTTCAACATCGACTGATCACAGAAAATAATCCACTGATGTTTAAAAGATCTAAGTTTTGATTTATTTTCATATTTGGAAGACAAAACATCACATGCATTTTTTCAGATAATAAATTATCCCATATTTATTTATGATAAATATCACAAGCTCTACACATGGTTATTTTATCATTTAGCTCTGAGAGTAGGATTCGTAAGATTTTTTTTTTTTTTTTTTTTTGCCTGTCCCGTTTGGCTCTTTTGCCATCAGAATTATTGTCTAAAGGCGAAGAAAGATGCCCAACGGATTTACTTTACCAAATGGACCTACCCAGCCTTGCCATAATGGTCTATTTGATTTTATTTTCACTTGTTAAATATGGGACAGACTTGACTGGGGAAAAGAAATGGGAGAAAGAAAGGGAAATAAAAACAGTGGAGAAGAGGGATGGGGATAAAGGGCAAAAAACAAAAAACAACAAAATAAGCAGACAAAAAATACATATATCAATCACCTGGATCACCTGTTGAGAAAGAAAAAAGAGAAAACAAGCAGAAGAAAAAAAAGAGCAACATAATAAACAACATCACGATGATATATGGGAATATAACAGTAAATACTAAATATTAAACATTATTGTGCAGCACGTAATATCGACAGCACACAGTGTGCTTTGAGGTAGGAGCCAAAAAGGGTGTAGTTTGTGTGTGTGATCACCCGTGTGTACACCTGTGAGCATGGACGCACTTGTATTTAAAAGGTTCCTTCATGTAATGATCTGCTAGAGGGTGTGGGGAGCCACAGCCCCGTCCTCCAGGGCATGAAGCAGGTATGGAGGAGATCAAAACTCCAGACATCCAGAGTGCCAGAGTGATGGGGGAGATAGGCCTCCATACCTTGGAGGGCCTGAGATGTCCCCAGAGAGGTGGCGTCTGATACCCGACCTGACATATAGACACAGACATACAGGCACACACAGATACAGACATCCATTCCCACCCTCATGCTCTCATATACAATTACTCAACACTCACCCAACGTGGAGACTGACATAAAGAGACACTGTATTTTTGAGATTTTTGGTTTTCTACTTTCCTTGCTGGTTATTAAGCTAAGGCTGATGATGTTTAGTGTACAACAAAAGTCTGCATAGAAGAGGGCCGGCACAGGTCTCCAAGTAACCAATCATCCACGAGTCCTAGCACGTTTGGATTTGCTTGAATAAAAAAAGGCAGTCTCGCTCCCTTCGAGGCTCAGGGCCATAACATGGTCTATATTATAACTTTAATGTTATCTGTAACTATTTTTCTTTGATTTGGGGATATGAAAATAAATCAAAAAAGTAAAAAGTATTTGAGACTGATTTATATTGTATCTTTTGTGGCTCTTTCTCTCTTTGGCATCTCACACACATCTGATCCATGAACCTCAGACCACAGTACAAAAAACTATTATTGTCTCCAGTCTGACTTCCTGTTCTTTAATCTTTAGTATTAAATCTTTACCCTGCTAGTTTAAACAGCTCTGTTTGAACTGAACTATAAACAGTCTTTTCTAAATAACATATAAATATATCTCCTGTGATATATTTATATATAATTGCAAATTATACCCATATTGCATTAAAAAATCGGATTAAAGGATGAGCTATGTGGTAAAAAAAAAGTGTGAAACTTAAAGACAGTTCAGTCACACACTTGTAGATGTGTCAGAAGTTCATCAGGTCATCATGAAACTTACCGAGCACTGTTGCTGTTGAACCCACATTCTCACTGAAACACTTCCTCTTAACTACTGAGAAAAATTAGAAATAACAGGTATCTGACCACTAACACCTCTCATCTGTGTCCTTGTGACTGGTGCAGTCACCACTGTTAGAGCTGCTAACAGTGGTGACTGCACCAGTATCTTCAAGTTTAACTGTAAACATTAAAGGTAAAATCATGGTGTGTGAAGAAGTTGAACCTTCACCTGATTCATGTATGCAGACAGACATCACCATGGAAACTGTTTTCTAATAATAAACCAAATGTACAGAAGACCTGCATTAAAGTAAACACTTACCTCATCTAAAAGTCTTCACACCTTTAACTTCCTCTATTCTGTTATTGATTATTTTCTACTGATGTAGAGTCCTCGGAAAAGGTGACACGAGAGTCTGCAAATTACACTGAATATAAAAGTTAAAATAATGTAGATATTAAATTAGTGAAAAACTTTAAGAGAAAGGGGGTAGGTAATTAAACACAAAAGCTAATAACTGAAATAATCTAGAAACAGAGGAAAAGAAAAGGAGTGATGTCACTATGAGGAGGTGAGCAGGAAGTTGATGCTGTATTCATCTCTGAGACTGTCTCATTGTAAACGTGAGAGCAAGAACAGAGACAAAGAGAGACAAAGCACGATGGCTGCATTCACATGGATTCAAATGTCTTCATTACTGATTCTGATGCTTCAGTTTAAAGGTAAGTGTGCATAGAAACACATTCAATTAACAAACTGAATTATTATCACAAGTGTTTATTCTCCCTTTAACTGAGACAGTCATGATGTACTTTTTGACTTTAGCTGACTCTTTAAAACGAAAGTTGAATCTTAAACTTGTGTTGTATTTAAAATAAACTTCACATTATAAACATAACACTCATATTCATAACATATTTGATGTTTCACATTTCTCTCTCTCTCTTTCTCACAACAGGAACAACTGAGCAACATCAAACTGTCACAGCTGGACGTGGACATGATGTTACTCTGCCTTGTAAAAATGTGATACAAGGTCAGCATAACTGTATCAGTACTACCTGGATCTTCAGTGATCCAAGCAGTGCAGTATCACTCTTTGAACTTGGGCAGAATATAGAAGCCAAACCTAAATCAGACAGACTGAGTCTTTCTGCAGACTGTTCTCTGGTTATAAAGAAGGTCACAGATCAGGATGTTGGTCGTTACACCTGCAGACAGTTCAAAACAGCAACAGGATCACAAGAAGGTCCAGACTTTAACATTGATCTGTCTGTTATTAACAGTGAGTATTTACATCTTAATGTTTTCAGCTCAAACTGTCCTGTTAGAACAACAAACTGAAACACCACAATAATTATGATCACAGTGATGAAGTTCATTTTTCTATTGTTGCTTTTCTCTTACAATATCTCCATCTTCACCAGTGTGTGTACATGAGAACAATGATAAAGCATCTTGAACAGCTCTGTGTTGACATATGAACACTGTAGACTCACAGTTGAGTGTCTGTATGAAGATAAAGAGAACATATCCTCAGACATGAGACATCATCAAAAATGAGACTTGTTAGACTGTTAAACATCTCACCACTGTTTCCTCTCTGTTCTTGTTCACTTACTTTAAAGTTTTTTTTCTCACTGTCAGTGTCTTTAATGATGTTATTGTATTTCTTTAGGTGGAAATGTGACAACAACCAAATCAACAACATCACTGACACTGACAACAGCATCAAATAATCAATCAGCAGGTCGAGACTGAATCTCTTTTTTATTAAAGTCACATATTTATATATTTATAATTATTTATGTATTATATTTCAGACTGGCTCTTAACTGTGTGTGGAGAGATTCAGTGTTTTGTTTTACATGTTTTAAATCTTTCCAGTTCAGTTGTGGTTTACTGACATCTAAAGTCAAAACATTAACCGTACGCTCTGTGTTTCTTTTAGATTCAGGTAAAGACTCGGAAATAGCAACATCAACAACAGTGAAGTTCACCACAAGAAAATCAACAACAGAACCAACAAACATATGGACAACAAAAGAAGAAGTAAAGACATCAGAAGGGACACTGACAACAAATAATCAACCACAGGGTAGAGACTGAATCTGTCTTCTTTTAATGTCAGACTGAGTCTTGTCTGTGTGTGGACAGACCATTCTCACTCCCCAGGCATAGTATACTTACGATTTGTCATGTCTCAACCCTAACCATAACCTTATCCCTAACCTTAACCAGCACTTTAATGACGTTAGATAGTGTTTTCCAAAGTGATTTAAGTAAAATGAACGTACATGTGTAGATTCATTTCAAACGGTTCTCAAGTTTCCTCATTTTTCCGATCTCGTAATATAGGGACGTGTTGTTGGGTGTCCGGAAGTGTGATATACTGACGATTTGTCACCTAGCGTAAAATGTTAGGCTTTGGGAGTGAGAACATGTTGGTGTGGAAGAAATTCATTGTTTAACACATTTTAATAATCTCTCCAGTTCAGTCAAGGTTTATCGTCATTCCTGTGGGTTTAGCAGCACTCTTAATAATTGTTGTTGTGATCATCAGATGGAAGAAAACTAAAGGTGAAAACATTGACAGATGAACATTTAACATCATAAGCAGAATGAAGGAAATAAAATGTTGAATTCTTTGATTTCTAATGTGGAAGTTCAACTATTTTTTTCTCTTGTCAGTAAACAAAGCACAACAGAGCGACAACATGGTGAGTTCAAATCTCCAGATAACAAGTTCTCTTTCACCAATGTTCTTTTCATCATCATCTTTAAACTCTATATTTCCACACCAGACAGAGACTCTAAATAACTTATAAGTCAGCTGGAAAATACTTTGAATCAGTTCCTCCTTGAAACAATTTTGTTAATTCAGTATTATTTTGGTCACAAACTGTATTTTTGCAGCGACTGAGCTTAAACCCTGCAGACACTGAGTCTGGTCCAGGAACCAATCAGGAGACGGTGAGATCTCTCAGTACTCCCATTACAAAGTTACACTCAGTGCTATGTTTAGTTCAACAGAGAAGCTGAAAATGAATTTACTTCACAGTCCCTTCATGAATTCACATACTCAGCAGTCTTTATATTGTGTTCACTGTGCAGGCTGATGCTGATGATGGTGTTTCCTATGCTTCCATCAGCTTCACCAAGAAGACCAAGAATAAAGCCCGGGTAAGATTTTGGTATTTACATTGATGATGTTAGCAGTAAGTTTGTGATTTTTAAAGCTCCTGTCAGTTTATTTAAGTAATAACATCTTATAATGTTTTCTTATAGGCTTGTGGGGATGATGATGACACTGTGACTTACAGCACTATGAAAGTTCCCTCCTCATCTGCTGGACTTTCCACTGATCCCAGCGACCTCTATTCCGCCACCAACAAACCAAAGAAATAGGGTGTTACTCATGAAATGTTTCTAGTTGTTTTTCTGGATGCTGCATGAATGCTTGGATCATAGAGTAACTTCCTGTTTGTTCTTTTTATAGTAACATATATGGCGTAATACTGGGTGTATTTGTGCTGGGGTAACAATGGTTATTCTACAGAATTGCTCATTTTAAGATCTCCATTGTTAATGTAGTCTAGTGATAGTTACCTTTATATCAAATTAGATATCCACACAGAATATTGTTATTAAACTTTTATTCATTTGCTGTGTGCCATTTTTAACAATACAAAAATGCCATAAAACTAGGCTTGAGAGGTGTATCTCACTGTATCCATGACGATATTAAACTTCCTGTTTGTGACATCTTAAAAACATGACAGCAAAAACACTTAATATTCAACTTAATTTCACTTTTCAGACCCTTTCAAAACAAAAGAAAAAAGAATATGAGTGTTGATAACATGTCTGATTGTGCACGCCTAGTTTTAAAGATTAGTGTGAACCAAAATCCTAAAGTCGAGCATACTGTTTGTCGGCTTTGATGCTAACAGGCTAACTTTCTTACTGCGCTGTGCAGACTTGCTTTCCAGTTTCTTGGTAAGTAGAGCTTGAACTTTTCTAATTTGTGCTAAATTTTCTGTTATGAATATAATTCCATGTCCATTGCAAATATGATCTGTGTTGTTGGATGATATAGGTTAAAGTAGCTTAAAATCCATCTTTTAAGCTGCTTTCAGTGATTATTCTAAAAATAAATAATGAATATTTTGGAGTCTTTAGTCATTGTTATAATTTAGTCTCAGTTTTAGAGTTTCATTTGCTCCATCAGTGTTTCCTGTATTTTCCTCTTGTATCAGCTCCCCATGTTAAGTTCCTTCATGTGTTTACATTTCCCCATTTAGTTTTGATTGTCTCCTGTTTTTTTTTTAGATATATATTTTCTTGTCTGGTTATCCAGCTGTATCAATGTCCAATAATTACCCTCATCTACATTTAGCATTGTCTTTCCTTCAGACTTTGTCTTAGTGCTTGTTATTCTCCCTGTCAGTTCCCAGTTGATTTTAGACTCCTTTTTTATTCTCTCATGGGACTTTTCATCAGTTGAAGTAAAGGATTGCTTTTCATTAAGTCAACCTTTGTTTGTTTTCCTTAGAAGTATGCAGAAAGATGAAGCAGTGCATTATATGTGCGTGGTCAACATTAGAGGGTTAAACCTCAAGAGCTGCTGTATTTTTACCGAAACACTTCCTCTTAACTTCTCAGAAAGAATGACTTCAGAGGTGTATTGAGAAACCAAAAGGTCTCAGACCACTAACACATTTCATCTGTGTTCTCACCTCACAGCTAACAGTGGTCACTGCTGCAGTGTCATCATGTTTCATTGCAAACTTCAAGACTAAAATTCTGATGTGTAATAAGTTTAAATCTTGACCTCTTTTCATGTGTGCAGACAAACATCACCATGAACACTGTTAATCCAAACACTTAACTCATCTAACAGTCTTCACACACTTAACTTTCTCTAAACTGTTGGTAGTCAAGACAACATCAAGACAATCATGTCAAGAGATGACAAAGGGAGCCAGCAAAATGCATTGGATATAAAAGTTAAAATATTAGAAGTTTTTCACTCAGCTAATATCTACAATAGACAAAAGGAGGTTCAGATGCTTAAAAGCCATGAAATATAAGCTTTGGATATAAAATCAGAAGTAAAGACATCAGAAATGACACTGACAACAGCAACAAACAATCTACCAGGAGGCAGCGACGCTCACTCTTCTTTTGACGACAAAAAGGTGAATATCACACTGACACTTGATTGTGTTTGTGTGGAGAAATTCAGTATGTTTAAAAAATTCCACTTCAGCTGTGGTTTACTGGAGTCTGAGTCAGAAGAAGGTCAGAAGAGCTCTTAGATTCACATATAGACACTCACTACAATAAGAACTCCTCTCATGGAAAATGTTGTTAATGCATCTGTCCATCAGTTTCACATGTTTTCATAATCTTTGCAGACCAGTTGTTGTTTGCTAAAATCCCTGAGCTACAGTAACTAAGATGTTTGATGGTTTGAGATGTTCAGGTTTTTTTCAGTATTATTACCTCCTTTTAAATCCCATTTATCAGTGTTTAATTAGAAAGGTCACTCTGGGGCAAACACGGCGTCCAGCTGCTCTGCACTGAGTAAAGAAGGTACACTTCTTTGTTTCATGCAGATTATTGCAATGATGTTATGATATATTGAGCAGGCAGCTGCCCAAGTTAACTGTGACTATCACCAGTTAATGTGAGCGTGTTTCCTAAATCAGCGGCAGGGGTTAGCGAACAGGATGTGAACAAGATGTGAACAGGATGCATGCAGGCAAACTCCAGAATCCAGCGAGCTGAATGGTAGTTTGTGAGAAACACAGAGTTACGAACTGAAGTGGAAGACAATTTATTTTTTATATTACAATTATTTTATTGTAGTAAAAAAACGTAGTAATTAATTTTAGTTGACACATATCGATTTGTTTCTCCTAAATTGTTAATAAGTATTGATATTGTTACAATATGTTAAATTATATTGTGTACAAAACCGTTTTGATACAGTAGTTAAAACACACAGACTGCCTGCAGCCTTTATGGGCTATAGAGGGATAAATGCATTTCTTTACCCAGTGTGATTCCAAATTATAATCAGACAGCATTTTTTTTTTAAAAGTACCTGCTATGTGGTAACAAATGGTGGGAAACCTAAAGACAGTTCAGTCACACACTCAAGGATGTGGTAACCATTTATTTATCAGTGGCTCATTTGGTCATCATGAAACCTCCAGCGCTCTGTAGCTCTTGTACCCACATCACCAAAGCATTTCCCTTTCACTTCTGAGAGAAAAAATGACTTCATAGGTGCAATAAGACACCAACAGGTCTCAGACCATTAACACATTTCATCTGTGTTTTATATAGCTGCTAACAGTGGTCATTACTGATACTGATGCTTCAGTTTAAAGGTAAGTGTACATAGAAACACATTCAATTAATAAACTGAATTATTATCACACATGTTACTTCTTTATTCTTCCTTTAACTGAGACAGCCACGATAAACCTTTTGACTTTAGCTGACTATTAGAAACTAAAGTTGAACCTTAAACTTGTGTTGTATTTAAAATAAACTTCACATTATAAACATAACACTCATATTCATAACATATTTGATGTTTCACATTTCTCTCTCTCTCTTTCTCACAACATTTTCTATTGTTGCTTTTCTCTTACAATATCTCCATCTTCACCAGTGTGTGTACATGAGAACAATGATAAAGCATCTTGAACAGCTCTGTGTTGACATATGAACACTGTAGACTCACAGTTGAGTGTCTGTATGAAGATAAAGAGAACATATCCTCAGACATGAGACATCATCAAAAATGAGACTTGTTAGACTGTTAAACATCTCACCACTGTTTCCTCTCTGTTCTTGTTCACTTACTTTAAAGTTTTTTTTCTCACTGTCAGTGTCTTTAATGATGTTATTGCATTTCTTTAGGTGGAAATGTGACAACAACCAAATCAACAACATCACTGACACTGACAACAGCATCAAATAATCAATCAGCAGGTCGAGACTGAATCTCTTTTTTATTAAAGTCAAATATTTATATATTTATAATTATTTATGTATTATATTTCAGACTGGCTCTTAACTGTGTGTGGAGAGATTCAGTGTTTTGTTTTACATGTTTTAAATCTTTCCAGTTCAGTTGTGGTTTACTGACATCTAAAGTCAAAACATTAACTGTGAAATCTGTATGGAATTTTCTTTAGATTCAGATATAGACTTTAATATGATCATATAATCAACAGTGAAGTCCACCAAAAGAAAATCAACAACAGAACCAACAATTAAACCAACATTAAAAATAAACACATGGGCAACAAAAGAAGAAGTAAAGACATCAGAGGGGACACTGACAACAGCATCAAATAAACATGACGGTAGTAGCTGAATCTCTCTCTTTGTGTGCAATCTGTCTTGACAGACATCTGTTTTGTTTCCATGACAGACAAAAAAGACATATTATTAATAATATATTTTTAAACACATTTACGTGATTTTTATCATTTCTATTGTTGGTGTTTATTTATAATTTAGAATAAATACTGTAGCTAGAACTCCACAGTGCAAAAGCACACTCAAACCTCATCACTACATGTTAGAAAATTGATTTTTTTTTAACACATTTGAAATATTTTGAGTATTGCACTGAACAAAAAGTTGAAGCCAAAATATTTTTGCTCATTTTCAGATTGTCTGTATTTGATGAGATGCATCATTGTGTCTGTGGGTTTAGCAGCACTCTTAATATCTGTTGTTACAGTCAACACGTGGACAAAATCTAAAGGTGAGAAAGTTCACAGATGAAACTTTATACATAAAAAGCTTTGAGTTTTACTGTTTGCTCTATAAATTTTTTGTTTTGTCTTTTCAGGAAACAAAACGCAGACTGAAGAAAACACTGTGAGTCTGAACACTCAATAGTATGAGGTGCCGTAAGGGACATTATTACTGAAACGCACGCACACACTCCACTGAAAACCAAGGCATCTCAGTTGAACAGGAAGTTGTTTCCTGACAAGGAAACTGAAGGGAAAAGTGGTAGATTTCAAACAAACCACTACACAGATGTCTACTCAGCAACCTGCTAGTAGCCTAAGTGAAGCAGCTGCATTACTTAACAATATATTAGCTTCAGCATAAGTCAAAATTTAGAATAGCAGGAGACGGGCAATATCCTGGTTAATTATTTGCTTTTTGTCTTTTTTGGCAAAGAAAAAAATATCTTAAAATCATTAATAAAACCAGGGAGAGAAGGCTCAGCGTTCCTCCATTTAGCACAATGGATATGATATTTACTCAAAAGTATGATGATGTTAATAATGTCTGAGACACCCAACGCTAGATGATCCATATAAAAAAAAATTATATGATGTAATTCAAATGGTTGCACATCATTAATTTTTAGGGAAAACCTATTTTTAAAGTCACACCAAAAGCAGTGTGTGATAGGGCATAGAAAAAAAAGATGATCTATGGTTTCATTTTCATCAGTACAAAAAGAACACTGACCCACCTCAAAGCCAAATCTCTTTTTTAGAAATTCTGCCACTGGATTAATTTTGTTTATGACTTTAAAGTGTGTTTCTTTAACTTTAGGTAGAATAGGTCATTTCATAAATTCCGAGTATGCTTTATCCAGTATATCTGAAATAACTAAATTAGATCCATGCCATGTAACCGTTCTGTCATAACTGAAATATTTTGTCTTTGCAGAAACTACTAATACATGTATTATTGCATTTTTATCAAACAGCTGACATTGTCCTAGCAATAAATTTGGGAGCACTGATGAGAAATTATTGTACATCATAAAGTTTTTAATCAAATGAAGCAGAGGCAGTGGGACCAGTTTACAAATTTGTTATATTCTCTTTGAGAAAAGTTTAGACAATATTTTTCTGAAAAGTCTGTGTAACTTAGAATGACACCGTTATCATCCAACAAATCTGTTATAAATATAATCTTCTTGTTAAACCAGTTGCTCTCAAAAATTGATTTTCGATTAAATGTTATTACCCTATGATTCCATAAGGTTGAATTATGAGGAGAGAAGTTGTGGGTAAATATCATTTTACTCGTGCAAAATAATTGCAAAGTCTCTTTGGGAAAATTCAATATCTTGATATCTACCTCAAAATCACATTTCGAAATAAAGTCTAATCCTCCTGTTTTATTAAACTAGGATCGTGGGATGTGGAACCACATAGAGTCTGGCTGTCACAGACAGGATTTTAACCATTTAATTTTAAGGGTGCCAACCATAGATTCAAATTCTGGAGCTTTGATACCACCTTTATTGTATTCCTTCACAAGCTGAGATCTTTCAATGTAATGGGTTTTATTCCTCCACAAAAACTGGAAAATAACTGTGTTAGCCTTATTAATGCTTTTAGAGGAGATATATAGAGAGTGACAAGGATAAATCAATTTGGAGATGCCTTCAGCTTTAGATAGGATGTTTCTGCCCAAAATAGTGAGGTCTCTGCTTAACCAGTGGCTAAGTGATTTCTTCATCTCCATGATAGAAATATTAGTGTCTTCTCTGCTAATTAGGTTTTTAGATATCATCAGCCCTAAATATTTAACTTTAGATTCAACTCTAACCGAAGCTATTGAGGAGTCAGAGCTTGTATGAATCGGGAGTAGTTCACATTTTTTGATATTAAGAGATTTAGTTTTCTCTACCATTAATTTATCTTTAAAAGTGCGTGAGTGCATTTCAGTAGTCTGTGTGTGAGCGTTTCAGTAATAATGTCCCTTACGGCACCTCATATTGCTGAACCTATACTCACATTTATGTCTGAGCTGTGTATGGGCTTGAACAGCTCCATCTACTGACATAATGAGGTATAACCTCAGTACGCAACATATAATAATGTATACTTTATTGATCCCCATGGGGAAATTTGTCTCTCTGCATTTAACCCATTCACCCAGTGAAGCAGTGGGCAGCCACCAATCAGGCGCCCGGGGAGCAGTGTGTAGGGTCAGACTCTACAGATCAACACCTTCAACATCGACCCAGCACAGAAATGACTCCACTGATGTTTAAAACATTTAACTTTTGATTTTTCTCATATTTACAAACCAAAACCTTATTTTCTGCGGTTAGCTTTATCTAACAAGACTATTCACTTCAAATATTTTATATGGTATACACCTTTGTTTTTCTCCTTCAGCTCTGAGAGTAAAATTCACAAGTTGTTTTTATTTTATTATATTCTGTGCACAGTTAGAGGTAACACACTGAGATACTGTCATGGCCTCTGCCAAGCAATAAATTAACAGAATTTCTGTTCAATACTGCCACGTCCTGGTGAAGGGTCAAAATCAGGCTGGGCAGATGAGAGGGGAGAGAGCACAGCAGGCTGCCCATGATGGATATTCGCTATGCAAAAGCTTAGTGTGACTTTGGTCTTATTATTGCGAGTGAAGGTGTGCCTTTACAATGATGACTGTAGTGATCCACAGTGGTAGTAGGTAGGGGCTCTCTGCCATTTTTGTTTCAGCGGTTTTTCCCCTGTTTTGTGGTCAGACGGGGAGCTCAGCCATTGTAGTCTTTGTTTTTTGTATAGACAGTGTGGCCTCAGTTGTTTTGTTTTTTTTGTTTTTGTTGTTTTGGCCTTGGAGACAATAATGTCTAGAGGTCCACTGTGTTTTATTCTGGTCCTAATTGGTTAATGACATTAACTTTGTTTGTTTGTTAATTTATTTCAAACATGTAAACAATATACAGGTACATTTAGTAAAGAAAATGGACCTGTATATCTGTTAATGCTGGAGCACAACACTGGTGCCGGTGGCGCCAGTGTCCAGCAGCCTGGGACTGGGACTCCTCAAACCTGCTTGATGCACAGCCACAGTTCAAATAAGATGTCAAGGAAGAGCCAACCCCAAATTTGTTTCAACGATGGAGCAATAATCTGAGATGATTTGAGATGTGAATACCACTGCTGCAGTCAAGAAAGAAGAGCCAAGATATGAATTAAAACAGGCATTTCTACTGGGGGATGCAGTGGGGTTAATCCTTTACCTATCACTCTTTATGCCAGCCTCCACTCAGTATTATTAAGACACAGAATGAGCATGAATAAATCTTTATTATCTGTTGTTATAACACTGCCAGTACTATGAAACAGCAGCACATAACTTCTAATAAAAAACAATGTGGTGTTAATTGTTGAATAAATGTTGTCACTTGAATAAAAATCATGTCTCATAAAATTAAAAAAATCAATCACTTGGTCTATTTACAGATGTTACATGGCTACTAACGGACTGGACCTTTATTTAAATCTGGCCTGGACAATACAGGATATTGAACTGTTTTTTTTAAGAGGGTTAAAAGTTGAGTCACAAGATATCAGTTTTCATCATTATCATTTGTCAGTTCATTAAAAACACTTCACCAACAATAAACTACTTCAGCTCCCAGCATTACTTCTAGTATGACCATTGAACTGAAACCTCTTAGAAATCAATCACTTAACAGGAGGAGGTTAAGATCAAATCATGTTTACATTACTAATATCAAATGGAAATCTCGAGCGCCTCTCACTACTTCTTTCCAGTTGAATGGAACAGAAAAAATTAGAATTAAAAACTCACACTAGATGTCAGAGTTGTGCTCCAGCATTAACAGATGCTGGTCTACAATATAAGGACAGGAAGACAGCAGGAAAAAGCAAAGTTTGAACCACAGTGACCTCAATAGTTTTGTTATGGTGAAAACATATTTCGGTGTTATCCCATAAAATGCAGAGTTTCAGTTATTAAATAGGTCAAATGTTTAGTCAAATAGAAAAGTCTGCTTTCATTTGTGCTGTGAAACATGCCAAAGTGCATGCAGGGTGAGAACAAAGTTTATTATAAATATGACTGCCATAAAAAGGGGGGAGAAATAATAAAACATAAATTGTCTAAGTTTTTACACAGTCCTTCTAATCTTTGCTTAATATTTTGTAAGCCACACTTTTAGGTCTCTGAAGACTGGTTTGTAATTGATTTTATATTTTTAAACCACAACATCAACGCCTCACCTCAACTGATAAGGTAACTTTGTGCAATCTGTAGCAATTCAAAACAACAGCTCTGTAAACCCTGATGAATGTACCAGTTCAATGATGTTACTGCCCTGTATTAACCTGTAACACATATATTGACGTATACAGTTTGCTGTCTGATATGATTTTATATCAGAACTTTATTTTTATTGAACATAAAGCAGATAAAGGTGTTCAGAGTCATTTAGAGTTTAGTAAGTTTAGGAGTTGTTTCCTCTCCACTATCAGCACTGTTTGCAGCACCTGTAGCAGAGTAGCATTGCAGTACAGTAGGTCGTGATGTGTTCAGAAGTGTATATTGTGACAAGTGTAATAAGCTTTTGTAAGGCATTACTGGAAAGTTTTGAATGAAATCCCCCCAAATGACCCTTTTCAGCATCATAAACGAGCTGTACGTATACACTTTTTGCTACATTTAGGAAGTCACTTTTATTTTATTTTGAGTTACTGAATGTGAGCTATTTAACTGAATTCTTTTCAGCTTTCTACTGTATTGTTGTTCTTTTATTGTATTTAGGGGATTGACAGAACTAGAAATAAGTACATCAAAGGTTGAGAGGTTTGGAGACAAAGTTAGAAAGGTAATGCTGAGAGGGTTTGGACGTGCAGAGCAGGGACCGTGGAGAAAGGATGATGATGATGGAGCTGAAAGGTAAGTGAAAAAAGAAGAAGAACCCAGAGACGTTTTATGGATGGAGAGGGAGATTGTTGGTGTGACCCTAGAGCAGGGGTAGGGAATGCCAGGCCTCAAGAGCCGGTGTCCTGCAGGTTTTAAATGTGTCCTTGATCCAACACTGCTGATTAAATGGCTAAATGAGCTCCTCGACATGTCTTGAAGTTCTCCAGAGGCCTGGTAATGAACTAATCATTTTCACATTCAGGTGTGGTGACCCAGGGTGAGATCTAAAACCTGCAGGCCACCGGCTCTCTCCCTACCCCTGCCCTAGAGGCTAAGAATGTGGAGGATGATGTGCTGTGGTAACCCCTGAAAGTGAACACCCAAAAGAAGGAGAAATATTAATAATTTTACCTGTTGAGCTTAATTGAGCTCATTTGTTTTCTCTTTAATTGGGCTATTTTAATTCATTCAAGCTATTTTGTCACAGGAGTTTTACTGTTTTGGCTCCAGCAGCTATCGGTATCAGTTATCTTGTAAATTAGTTGGGCTCTAAAAAAAAAATCTACTTTTATGTGTAGATTATGTTGAAGAATATCAGAAATGTGCTATTGTGTTTATTATAGAGCTCAACATGACAAAAATGTTTTCGTCCATCATATTACAATACAAAAGAATTCATATATTAAGCAAACCCTCAATATTTTAGACAGAAAGTAGGCTTTACACTTGGAGAGCTGAACTGAATCGAATTAAGATTGGACAGGTGTACCTAATAAAGTGACCACAAAGAAAACGCAATCTCTCATGAAGGTAGATACTGGCTTCACTTCATGAGATCACAACCCACAAAGATTAGAAACTACCGACTTGAGTCTTATAATTATTTCCCTCTTACGTACAAACACCATCAAAAGAAATCTGTAGTGGTTAGTGACAAAGACAGATATAAAACTAAAGTAAAATTAATGTTTTAAAGACTTTTCAGTCTTAACAGTCCAAAAATAAAGAAAAAAAAAGACTTGCAAGTAAGTATGCAGAGGTCCTGACACAACTCAGAACCAAATGTTCGCCAACACTTAAAATTAACAGAGAATAACAATAAAAATAAAAAATAATGCGTTTTCTAATTTGAGATTTAAACAACACAACTATTCATCCTAAAGGCATCTGATGGAGGTTAATTAGAGTTAAAGCACTTTTAAAAAAATCAAACACAGTAAATACAGTCATGGGTGTTTTACATAATTTCACTGATTAAGAGACAATTTGTGTTAAATGGTTCATTTATCCAGCTCTATGGGAGTGCAGAAGAAATGGGAGAAACAAGAACTAAACACATTTATACATTCAAAATAAAGTTGTAAAAAAATATGCACATTTATAGGAAAACATCACAGAACTGACTGACGTGACAATTTCCCACTGTAGGAGATACAAAACACAGAGTACATAAACATTAGGCTACATGCTGTCGGTTAAATAAGAGTGAATATCCTTCATGTTACATGATAGTTAGCTTCCATTCATCACACCCCAGTCAGCTGCATTTATGTCAGTGGAGGAAGCTGGGAGGATGCATGCACTCTGACTGAAGGTCTGCACAACATAATCAAATGTGACATAAAAAATGTGAAATAAAGAAGAGACAAAATATTTGTTTTTAACATTTACTGATGGTTTTCTTTTTTTTTTGGTATAGGTGACCATACACTGTGTTGCTGGGAGCGGCCAGCCCAGGTTTGAATCCGACCTGTCTTTCTCTCCCTCCACTTTCCTGTCACTCTTCACTGCACCTATCTAATAAAGCCAATAAAGAAACACACGCATAACTTGAGTTAAGATTATTTTTAACTGCTGACGTTGAACCAGGTTTTGGCAAATAAAGGATTTCTACATTTCAGCAAAAATAAAAGAACAAAAAATCACGTCATGTCACTCACTGGTTAACTTCTACGCAAACAAATTAAACTATGTTTGTTTCTGTTTCTTGGTACATAACAAATTTTCTAAGGTTTCCCACTTCACAGGTTACATCAAATAATCCTACACGAACAGAGCTTTAATTAACCGGGGGTACATCCTGTAGCTACCTCCACTAAGGAGGCTGTGTGTTTGGTTAATTTGTCAGTTTGTTCACAGGATTAAGGAAAATGTTACTGATTTTATGCGCATGAAATCTTTACCAGAGGTAGGGCCGGGCCCAGTTTAGAAGTGATTATAGCGAAAAACTGGACATTTTGTGCCATATATTCACTAATACTAAAAGCAAAATAAGAAAATAAATGTGTAATATGGCCTTCAAGTTCTCAAGAAATTATCAGAACATTATCAGGATCAAGGGATTCAGTTTAGGAGGGAATTTCCAGCTGTGTTGGTGATACGTGGTTTCAGACTGCTCATTATATTCTGTAACTGATGGATATGTGTTGCAGTCATACAATGGACACGATTAATTGCTTAAGCTGTTTTGCACTTAATAAGAATAGTACTGATGTTTCCAGTACACTTTAGGAAATAAAGTGTTAGTTGATACAATGTTATTTTCATTTCTTTCCTTTTACATTAGATTTGCTTCATTGTTACTTATATGTCACATGTACATGCCCAAAAGTCTGTAAACTGGCAGCAGGTTTCACTTAAGAATGGCAACTAAATACAAAATTATATAAAAAAAAAATCTGAAATGAAAACAACATCAGACAGACAGAAGAATCCAAGCCAGTGAACAGTGATCCTGTCATTTCCAACATTACTTCACCAAGGATGGTGATCAGTCATAATTAAAAGTGATGAGTAGTATGAAGTTATACTAATCATACTCGAGAGGCACAAAATGTCTTCAGAGAGCGTGACTAGACAAGTACAAGTAAACACTCCACCTGGCAGTCTCTGTTCAGGTTAACCTCTGTCAGTGCGCCCCAGGGCAGCTGTGGCTACAATGTAGCTTGCCATCACCAGTGTGTGAATGTGTGTGAATGGGTGGATGACTGAATGTAGTGTAAAGCGCTTTGGGGTCCATAGGGACTGAGTAAAGCGCTATACAAATACAGGCCATTTACCATTTAAATCAAAACATGAAAGACAAGAAGAGTTTTATGAAACCTTTTAAAACAATAAGACAATTAAAGTTGGTGAAAACAATCTGTTACAGATAAACACACGATAAACTACATTTCTCAAGGTTATACAACGACAACCATTTCAAGACAGAAACAGCCTCTGGAAACGAGCAGTCTGAGCTTTCCACGCTCACAGCTTGAGAGCTTGTCTTCAAGGCATCCACCATCACTTCCGAAAGGTTAGTGGATTTAATTGTCTCAGCTGCCGTCTCACAGGTTTGTCTTGTGGAAAACTTATGCAGACGTTTTTCTCGCTTCACCTTTTTTTCTCTACTTCCATTCAAATCAGCTGCAGACATTTGAAATGTGAAGGAAAGTGTGTTTTTTAGGTCTTTTTAAATGTTTCTCTGTCGCTTTCCAGCCTCAGCGAGAGGCCCATGATGCCTGGTCGTTTCAGGCTCCACTGGTCAATCTGTCTCTGCCGCTCCTGCTGCTCGACCTCCGATTCGCTCGATGAGCTGCCGGTATTGCTGCTGCTACTGCTACTGCTGCTGCTGCGCCCACAACCTCCGCCTCTGCTGCTACCGCCGAAAGTGAAGCAATCCTTCTGCTTCTTATCAGCCTTCCCCCTCTCCCCTACATCTACTCCTCTTTCCTCCTTCCCTCTCCTAGTATCCTTCACCATCCCACCGCTGTCCTCCTCAGGTTCGTCAGCCATTTCCATTTCGATCGGGGCCTGCTCCGGCCCCAGCACGGCTCCTCTGTGGTCCATATCGACCCACACTGGCCCCGGAGGAGGCTCCAAACTGGTGTACTGGAGCATCGGCTGTTGGGGCTGGGGGTCCACTTGTGGAGGAAGGTTCTGCCTCTCTGGATGGAGGTACTGAGTTTGGTGTTGGAGGTGATGCAGCGGCTGAAGTGGGTGCTGCAGAGGCTGGTGCTGGAGCTGGTGGTGCTGCTGATGCTGATGGTGGTGATGTGAGTGTTGTTGATGGTGCTGCTGATGATGATGATGAGGATGATGCTGCAGGTGATGATGGTGGTACTGATCAACAGTCTGCTTATCCACATTACGGACGACCTCTTTGGGCTGGTTTTTAAGGAACTTCTCAAACTTCTTGGAGGCTTTTTTGTTCGTCACAAACCAATCCTGTTGAGATACACGCAGCATGAAGAGGTGCTATTATATAACATACATCAAACTTGCATTATTTATTATTTATTGCATTATAGGCCAGAAGGGGGCAGCTCGTCTGTTTGCAAAGAGAAGTCTGATTCTGCTGTTGTAAGTCTGAGACATCACTTTATTCATGACTTTAGTAAAAACTTTCCTGATGAGTTTAAACAACTACACTATGGAGCTGCTCATATCCAACCCTTGATATAGAGTATATGCATTCATGGCAATGTCATCTACATACAGTTACACAAAGAAGACTCAAGCCAGAAACTTGTGAACTTTTCATTACCTGTGAATGGACAGAGTTAATGTGGTATTTCACTCCACTTTCAGAGTTAAACTCCTTATTGCAGATCAGACATCTGTATTTACCAGCCTCAAAGTCGCCCTGAAATCAGATCAGGAAAAAGCAGCCTTGAAAAGATTATAAGAATTTAATGCATATAAAGTATTAACTGCGCATAGTGCACTGACTTTTATATTTCACTTAATGGTCTGAGTAACTGACTGAATAATTTTACAAATACACACATTTTCAAAATTCTGTTCAAAGCAGCTTTTACAAATTTAATACTTCATTCTTTAATTTACAGGAATCATCCCAAATGATTGAGGAGCTGACTAAAAGCACATGTAAATGCCGGTCCAGATGAAGCATTAGAAGGGTTTCATGCTAATACATTGATGAGTTTCAACTTAATTATACCTGGTGTCATTTAATGTATTGCTAATCCTAGAAAGTTTGTAAGTTTGTTATTTCCTAAACAAAGAAAAAAAGAGACAAACCCTCGTGCAGAGTCCCAGATGAGCTTTGAGTCCAGACACACTCGTGTAGGTGCAACCGCAACCCTGAGGACGACACACATAGTTATGTTATATTATGGGCTTTGAATACTGTGTTAACCATGTTATGGACATCTGCTCTCCTTGACATCATACACATCCGCAGGGATTACTTGTACATACACTGACCTCTCTATTTGAAACTTCGGCCATGTTTACTATGAATGTTCACCAATGCAACAGTGTATATATGACATAAAATAAAATATCTCCATATATCTCTTTAAATTATTATATATTGCTCCATCAGCCCCTCTGGCCAACACCAGTAGGGTGAAGTGTCTTGCCCAAGGACACAACGACCAGGACAGAAGAGCTGAGGATCGAACCGGCAACCTTCTGGTTATAAGACGAGCATCCCAACCCCCTGAACCACAGTCGCCCCAACGTAATCACCAGAGTTTTTATACAGAAAGACTGATAATCTTCATGGCTATACTTTTATTTTAAATGAATTAAAGTTATGCTAATTATACTTGTTCTTGACATCTTGATCCAATTACTCAGATAAGAAAATAAATAAGTCTGCTGATTTCTCTTAAACAGGTAAAAATGAGACTAGTGTTGTTTTCTACCTGGTTGGGGCACTGGACTTTCCTCTGCAGCTTCACCTCATTCTTCCACTTCCTCAGCACCTCCTGGCTGAAGGCAGGGAGGCCGGGTCGGGCATATTTCAACTGAAAAGAGCGTCAGGAGAAAGAAGAAACGCATTTATGTTCAGTACATACTCAATTTTAGTGAATCTTCTCTTACCTTCTTGTCATCTGGTACCAGGTCGGACTGAAACTTCCTCTTGGGCCAGTCTTTGGGCAGTTCATTGTTGGCAATCTCAGCCAGGTGGAAGTTGGCCACCTGGGCCGAGGCTCTCTGCACCCTGCCACTGGGCGTCCTCTCTGGATTAGCCTCCCTCTGAGCCTTCAGTGCCTCATCTTCCTCAGTCTTCTGTGGTGTCTGGATGAACCAAGAGAATAAACTTAATGGAGATGAGGCACAAAGAGTTTCACAGACACTTGAATTAAAAGGACAGGTGACAAAACAAGGCTGGCATCTTGTCTAATTGTCTATTAATTTAAATTTTAATGAAGAGTATTAACGAATTACAATTTTTATAGTATTTAGTGGCTTCGATGACATATGTGACTCACAGGAGCATGCTCTGATTTCAGGTGATACTCCAGACCAGCCTTGGACTTATACGTCTTCCCACAGTGAGAGCAGTTCAGCAGCATTTTCTCCAGCTCAGACTCCTCCTTTCCACACTTCTTCATGTGATACACGTAGCCCATGATGCTGGTAAATGCAGCGTTACAACCCTATAAAGAAAAGAAAAACACATTTTTTTTCACACCACCAGTTTAATCTTTTATCTTACTTTCATCAAGTCTCCTTTCTTAAAACAGCACAATACGTGCAAATTTTACCTCTTTGGAACATTTTAATTTGCCCAGTCTCTTCAGGATTTTACGTAGCTTGTCTTTTATAGCACGATCATCCAGGTCCTTGGCATCATCAGCTGAAGGCTACAAAAGAAGAAAGCAGGAAAAGGTAGCAACAAACTCAGTAAAACCATAATAAACTAAACTAAACTTAACTAAAACTAAAAATGTTTATTTCTGAGTAGTCTTACCAAGTGGCTGTGGTCAGCCATGATGTGATACTTCATCCCTGTTGAAGACTTGAGCTGTTTCCCACAGTGTTGGCAGGTAAAAGGTTGCTACAGATAACAGAGTGACACAGTGACTTTTTCATTTGGTAAACATTTACACCAGCAAAGAACACAAGCAGATTTTATGTTATGGAAATATTAGTCAGACTAGGTTTTCCCAGTGCCAATGTAAAGCACAAACCACACTACAGACCCATTCATGTTTAAAAAAGTGATGCTTAATATGAAGAGTGTGTGAACTGGTTTCAGTGCAGAATGTGTTTCATAGAAAATTGACATCCTGGAAAAAGTAAAAAAAACCCACACAAAACATATTTTATTTACTCCAATTATTCCAAATAATGTCATTACTAGTAATAACTAATTATTAGAGTCTTCCAGGAGAAACAGTAAAGCAGAAGGTTCCTGCTAGATGGTCCAAAACTCTAATATCACTATTATGCATGAAGGGCTCACCAGTCGGCAGTTCTCCATGTGTTTCTTCAGCCCCTCCACAGTCTTCCTGCTCACACTTTTACACTTTGGACAGGTGACTCTTCCTTTGGCAACAATCTGGAGCTGCCAACGTTCCTCTTGGCTTCCTAGTTGATGTCAACAAATAGGCAACTTTTCCTTTTTTTTGAACTTTACACGACGCACAGAGCATCAGAAAAAGAAGCAGCTTCCTCTTTACCTATTTTAATATACAATAATATTTTGATTAAATTACAGATTATCTTTTGCACCCACTTTTAATCATTCAAATTTAATAAAACTTTTAGCAACATCAACATTTCTTACAATCAGTTTAAATCAAGATAAAATACCCCCCCCCCCCATCCCCTTTAAAACTCATACTTGTGTGAAGCAAGAAAAATGCAGTCAGATAAAGCCTATTGACAGTTTCAATCAAAGAAGTGCACATAAAACATAGTGTAATAAGATTACTTTCTATTAAATCACATAAATCTGTGGTAGACAGCTGCTGCTCTGACCTGGAGGATAAGTAGGAGGTTCCTTCTTAGCCGGCAGGATTGGAGGTTTCTGGTCTTCGTTCGGCTGAGCTGTTGAGGTCTGACCGGCACTGGCAGCATCTGAACCTGCAAGATTCACACTGAATGACTGGATGTAATCAAGCTTATTTTTCTTTTTAAACTATTTTATCATAATTATTATTTAATAAGGTCAAATTTCCTTATTGATTAGATGCAGAGACTGCTGCCAAAGTTTGTCATCTCTCCATTAGCAGCATGTAGAATTTTATATTAAATTACTTTAGAAATAAAAGATAAAAGATACACAGATATATACAAGTATATACAATGTCTTCTTTTCAATGCATGAATGCTTGTTGGTTGTTGAATTATGATTACAGCATTCCTGCTACAGAAAGCCTGGCTCTTAGAGAAACATAAAGTTCTCGATAAGTTACAATGAGAGAAAAATGCTTCTCTGTAATGATTCTCTGTTCAAACAGGGAAACAGTCAGTGGGTATGCTGTGCCAGACGCTCTGCCAAAACAAATTAGTGGCTGATAGCACTGCTGCCAAGACTGAAAGGAAGGTGGTGTACTTGAGAAAACGGCCTCATATTGTTTTCCCATAATGGTTAGGGACAAACTGTGAAACAACTTTTCAAATTCCTGATTTATGTCTAACTATAGTTCTGATTTATAAAGTTACTTCAGTCCTAAGTATTATTAATATGGTAATAATATTCAGTTTAAGACAAAAAAGCAGCATGAAACAGATATGTGAGATAGAAATGTAACATATAGAGTTTTCAGTTTTGCATTAAATGCAGACTCCTTGAAAACTTACAGGATTCTCTGCCCTCTGGTGGCTGTGTGAAGTTATTGGGTGCGGGGCTTGGCTCCATCTCTGGCCTCTGGACCTTTTTCATGTTCAAGTCTTAAAAATTAGACAAAATCACAAATCATAACCTAAATGATGACATCTAGTCTGCACATATATCGCCTGCACTTCTCTTATAAGCTGTCACTCGCACATGTGTTATAGGTTCTGGTTTTCGCTTGTAGCTTGCAGATATCATGAAAGAAGCTCATATTATTTTACGATATTTCACAGTGTTCAAAACAAAATCAGTCCATATGGTCATTTTTACCGGGTCTCCACACGTTCCCTCTATCCCTGTTTGTGTTGTTCCAGGCTTGATCTGGGCCTCGGCCAGTACCCCACCCTTGCTCCGGCCCTGACGAGTCCCGGTCCCTTCCTCGATCTCTGCCTCCATTCCAGGCCTGATCCTGTCCTTGATCTCTGCTAGCTGCCCAGCCCTGATCAGGACCCCGCTCCCGGCCTGTCATCCAGGACTGATCCGGCCCACACTGAGTTCTGTCCCTGCCTGGAATCCATATCTGGTCCTGACTGGAGTGTCCCCCTCTGTCTCTGCCAGAGTTCCACACCTGGTCCTGGGGTCGGTCTCTGCCTGGAGCCCAGGCGTCAGGTCCTCGCTCCCTGCTGGAGTTCCAGCTCTGATCATGAGGCTGGGACTGCTCCCCGCTAGCTTCTGGGCCTTGAGGCCAAACATCCTTCGCGACCAGTCTTGGAGGGAGCCTTGCAGTGGGCGGACCAATGGACCCTGGGTCTGACCCATTGGCCAGGCCATCTGATGACATCACAGAACAGCTGGTTGTCGAGTAATCTACTGTTCCCAGGGAAACACTCTGGAGGTCCTCATACCTAATAAAAGAAAAAAAAAAACTTAAATTAAAAGTTTCTAAAATGCTGATACAGACAGGAACCTCATTTGGTCCTGAACAGATTATTTAACTGTAGTGTGGGTCAGAGGGTGCAAATAAAAGATGAGACTGAAAAGAAGAAGAACACAGCATGCCCATATGGTAGCCCTAAAACAAACACTGTTATGTTGTCTGTTTGACTAATTATGTGTATAGTTTACAAAATAAACATGAAATTACATCAAGTAAGAGTTAGAAATGAAAAAGAAATAAGATTTATGTCAAGCAGTAGCTTAGAAATTAAGTGTTTTTGCCAACATTTGTATGAGCCCATCACTCACTTATGGCCTTTTTTAATCAAAAAACACAACAGAGTTATGCCAAAATACAGATTTCAAAACTCATGTGTGATGTCATGGTGATTTCTAGGGCTGTATGATATGACCAAAATCTTATATCTCAATACTGATATAAGTCATTTTTTTATCCCAATAAAGATATATAACAATATAGTGGATTTTCTGTAACCACTACATCAAAAGTATTAATGGTCATTAGAAACTACCCTGTCTGTAAACATCGAGTGTCCAGTCTCATAAAGTGCACCGTTAAACTCATACAGACATGCATGGTTCGGCTCGTCCACATATCTGTTGTTGCAGTGTTGTATGCTGGATTTCCTGCAATACTTTGGACTCATGATAAATGAGGCAAATACACTTGTTTTCGGCTGAGAGTTGCGTACCTGGAGCCAAGTGTTTTGACCAACACAAGAAACCATAACTTTACTATATATTAATAGATATTGTGAGACTTTGTTATATAACGTACCATGTGGAAAAACCCGTTGTAACATTTGAGTCTGAGGTCTATTTTGAGCACCTGACAGCTTGTTTTTTTCTTCTCATTTGTAAAATCTTTCGACCAGTTTGCTTCATAACTGGCACATTACAGTTTTCTACACCGTGTCAGGCTTTTCATAACCGAATCATGTCCATGACACAGAGGTAGCCCCTTATTTAAGAAAACAAATAAGAATAACTTAGATATCATTCATGTGTCTGACACAGCTCATTTGCAATGATTTTCTTGTTATGATGGAATAAGTTCTTCGATTAGTTTTGGCTGGTCCTTCTGTGGTGCCTCAGTGAATACTACAAACTGTCATCTGAAGCAATGAAAAATTGCAGTAAACAGTGTGTTTTTGTAGGGCTGGGCGATATGACCCAAAATTCATATCTCGATATTTTTTTAGCTGGATGGCGATATAAGATATATATCTCGATATTTTTTTTTTAAAGCCATAAGGTAAGAACAAAAAGAGAGTTCTTAGTCAAAGATGTGTCCCAGATGTCACACAGGCACTTTTATTAACATACAGCGTAGATGTACATGAAGAAATTGCTCAAAAATAAATTATCAGCATTTATTAAATAATAATGCTCCATAAATAAAAGAAAACAATGTTGTTTTTGTGCATAACAAAAAGCTCACAATTGTGCAGTCAAAATGTAAACTAAAAGACGATGAGCACAATAACAAAGACAGACAGATTTCACAGCTGCTCTGTTCCCAAGTTCTACTGCGTGACTGACAGCCTAGAGTTTGAAATCCTCTTTGTAACCATATCTCTTAACAGGTGCCATTTATGGCCCTTATACACACACAATATGGTAATATTACGTTGAAGCACAGTACGTAGCACTCCGCGAGGTTCCTCGGTAGCCATAATGCTCCAACAATCCATCAAGCGCTGCAGCTTCGTAGCTTACCAAAGCCGTACTAAAACATTTTTTGACAGATTGCTGAGCGCCGTGTACCACATAAAATCGGTTCGCGGTCAGTAAGCACAATCAGAATTCATACATACGGCGCACTATCGATTTTTGAGAAAATGAAAGGATTTTAGGTCGTCGTTAGCGCGTGGCGTTAACGTCATTTCAACCAGATTAACGCTGACAGCACTAGTGGGAACGCAACGAATATGACTGCACATATACTCCGACAGCATCCTAGTGCAAAGACAAGTGGAAGCAGACAAAAACAACAAGCACGCATGCTACAAACTTTACCCGAGTCATTTAGACAGCTGTTAGCACATGATTCTCCTTATGGGGACCTGATATGTTTAATATGCTGCTGAGAATATAGCCCAGAAGAAGCGTATAGTATAGCTTTTATTTTGGAAAGAGCCGTTTCTCTGTAATAAACTCTCTTTTCCAAAGATGAGTGATTCCTCAATCAGATACAGGGCTCGCAAAATCGCTAGCCCGATGTCCCGGGGCTAGCGATTTTTCCAGTCGGGCTACCAAAATCTATCTCTGCCCTGCCCGTCGGGCTATTGTAGGAAGGAAAAATATATGTCAATGCTTTTGCATTCTTTCGGAAATGTAGCTGGGTAATTATGTCATTGGCATCGGTGAGCCACTGTCAATATGTGACATATTGAAATCTGTTTGAATTTGCGCTTGTTTTTTGCTTTCACTTTGCAATCCCGCGAACTGTGTATAGAGAGCGACAGTACTGATTGGTGAGTGACGATAATTTGCGCACCAATTCCTCTGACATTGTCTTATCAATCGTTAGCTTACTATGCAAACATGACAAGTGAAATCTCCCGCAGCAAGCTTAAACATGTGAGAGGTTGATCGCGCAGAGAATCGCTGAGCGTTATGTGAGTGCGTGTGTAAAAGCAGCAGGATATATATTTTAGTTCTGCTGAGCCAAATAAGACAGGTCAGGGTGAAGAAGTGACAGCCAAAGAAAGGCTTACCACAAAACGGAAAAGTTTTGACAACTCAGACTATAAGGCAAAAAGAAAGTGCAGCTTTATGGTTTCATGGACAAAAGAATTTCTGTGGCTGCGATATGATGAGCTATATAACCAGGGCTGCACATAAGTGGTCCGCAGGTGCGCATTCGCTGTCAAAATAAAAAACGCGCACAAGATAAGAAGTTGCAACGCGTGTTTGCGTACATAAGATTTTCTGGAGAAGGACAGACATTTGTTTAGAACTCTTAAAGATGTCGAAGAAGCTCCTTTAAGAAATTACTTTGGTTTTCCTCCACCTCCAAAGAAATGTCAGAAGGAGTCCGAACCACAAAAGAAGCTCGTATTCTCGGAAAAGTGGTTGCAGGAGGTGAGCTGGCTTCAAACAAATGATGAACGCACAGAGATGTGGTGCAGAATGTGCCGTGAAAATCCCACTCTAGCGGACAAAAACAGTGCCTTTTATATGGACGCAAACGCGCGTTGCAACTTCTTATCTGGTGCGCGTCTTTTATTTTGACAGCGAATGCGCACATGCAGACCACTTATGTGCACCCGTGTAAATAACATAATGTTCTGCCGGGTGTGTTGTTGGTTTTCCCTCGATTTCTGAGTCGACAAGCACCTTTGTTACTGGGACCAGTCATTTTAAGAAAGGCCCCCATTAGAACCCATGAGAAATGCAAGAAATGCATTATTGCTCAGTCTGCAATATCTTTCCCAGAACAAACACCAATTGCAAATAACATACTAAAAATAAACCTGAAAATCAGTTTAAAACAGCGTACTATGTTGCAAAGAGTGAACTACCACTGGCAAAATTTAGCAGTCTTTGCAAACTTCAAAAAGCAAATGGCCTAGATCTTGGTTCCACTTGCCTCTTACCCGTGACTTCAGTGGAAATTTCAAATTCAGGATCTGACACAGACTGATTCATGTCCTACACAGTTCGTACAAGTTCATAGAAATTTCTGTTCAATTAGAACCAAGTATTGGAGTTGATAATTGTAATTTTTATACAATGTTGTAATTTGTTTTTCAACAATTTTTTGATTAATGTTTTGTTTCCTTTACAATATTATACTTTAATGTATAATATTGTAAAGGAAACAAAACAGGAAACAAAACATCAATCAAAAAATTGCTCTCTTTTTTATTCGGGCTACTTAAATTTATTTTGGGCTACCAAAAACTGAAGAGTCCCTGCCCGAAGGGCTACCAGGGATTTTGAAATTTTGCGAGCCCTGTCAGATATATTTATTTTTTTTATTACTTTTTTGTTTCGGCAACATTAAATTTAAAAACTGTACTTTTGAGTTAAAATATATATTTATAATTTTAATAAATGACAAATTAAAAAGGCATGAACATTTTTTTTTGTATCGAAAAAATATCGAACCGTGACACCAAAGTATCGAACCGAACCGAACCGTGAATTTTGTGTATCGTTGCACCCCTATTGTTTAGATATGATATCTGTTTACTGTGAATGACTTTGTCATATAAGAGTACAACGTATAATCACCAGGTTAACCAGCCTCTTACCTTTTCCTACTGTAAGTTCTCTTCATCTTTACTCCGTCTTCAGTTTGGGACTCATCCTCCTAAAACAGTCGATGAAAAAACTGTGAAGCAGAGATCCAGCTGTGCGCATGAAGTTAACTGATTTTTATTACCACGCTTGAAAATGGAAACACAGTCACAGCGTTCATGCTAGCAGGACTGCCTGCTCCTTACATACACTATCTCAGAAACAATAAAAGACGTAGGTTTTTACATTATAGATGTGTATTCTTACCTCTGAGTACCCAACTGTATTTACTTCACAGGCTCTTTCTGGCATTCGCTGGACAGCAGCTTTAAAAGTGAAATTGTATTAAAAAAAAGACACAATAAAAAAGATAATGGCCACAATGATGGATGCACGCTGCTGTGTGATGTGTTTTTTTTTACCTGGACATTGCACTCCACTTTTTGAAAGTGAGTGAACAGGCTTCCTTTTTCTTGGCATATACAAAGGTGACATATCCCCTCCGATGTGGCCGGGGTCCATACTAGGAGGACCAACCCTGCTCAGAAATCACCACTGACAGCATAGAAAAAAACAGAACATCTAATAAAACAGAAAACAGATACCTCTACCAAAATAGCACACGTTATTGAAATACCTTAATTTGGATATATTGTATTTGTTTCAGGATGGGATTACATGCTGGCTTTCTAATTACATCAAAAGTAATTACACAGCCTTAAACTGATTGGAGAACTGTAATGGATCACTGACCTTATAATTACACGATCAAATATTTACAGAGCCCTACTTATTAAATGACCTCAGCTTGTTACATACAGGGAGTGCAGAATTATTAGGCAAATGAGTATTTTGTCCACATCATCCTCTTCATGCATGTTGTCTTACTCCAAGCTGTATAAGCTCGAAAGCCTACTACCAATTAAGCATATTAGGTGATGTGCATCTCTGTAATGAGAAGGGGTGTGGTCTAATGACATCAACACCCTATATCAGGTGTGCATAATTATTAGGCAACTTCCTTTCCTTTGGCAAAATGGGTCAAAAGAAGGACTTGACGGGCTCAGAAAAGTCAAAAATAGTGAGATATCTTGCAGAGGGATGCAGCAGTCTCAAAATTGCAAAGCTTCTGAAGCGTGATCATCGAACAATCAAGCGTTTCATTCAAAATAGTCAACAGGGTCGCAAGAAGCGTGTGGAAAAACCAAGGCGCAAAATAACTGCCCATGAACTGAGAAAAGTCAAGCGTGCAGCTGCCAAGATGCCACTTGCCACCAGTTTGGCCATATTTCAGAGCTGCAACATCACTGGAGTGCCCAAAAGCACAAGGTGTGCAATACTCAGAGACATGGCCAAGGTAAGAAAGGCTGAAAGACGACCACCACTGAACAAGACACACAAGCTGAAACGTCAAGACTGGGCCAAGAAATATCTCAAGACTGATTTTTCTAAGGTTTTATGGACTGATGAAATGAGAGTGAGTCTTGATGGGCCAGATGGATGGGCCCGTGGCTGGATTGGTAAAGGGCAGAGAGCTCCAGTCCGACTCAGACGCCAGCAAGGTGGAGGTGGAGTACTGGTTTGGGCTGGTATCATCAAAGATGAGCTTGTGGGGCCTTTTCGGGTTGAGGATGGAGTCAAGCTCAACTCCCAGTCCTACTGCCAGTTTCTGGAAGACACCTTCTTCAAGCAGTGGTACAGGAAGAAGTCTGCATCCTTCAAGAAAAACATGATTTTCATGCAGGACAATGCTCCATCACACGCGTCCAAGTACTCCACAGCGTGGCTGGCAAGAAAGGGTATAAAAGAAGAAAAACTAATGACATGGCCTCCTTGTTCACCTGATCTGAACCCCATTGAGAACCTGTGGTCCATCATCAAATGTGAGATTTACAAGGAGGGAAAACAGTACACCTCTCTGAACAGTGTCTGGGAGGCTGTGGTTGCTGCTGCACGCAATGTTGATGGTGAACAGATCAAAACACTGACAGAATCCATGGATGGCAGGCTTTTGAGTGTCCTTGCAAAGAAAGGTGGCTATATTGGTCGCTGATTTGTTTTTGTTTTGTTTTTGAATGTCAGAAATGTATATTTGTGAATGTGGAGATGTTATATTGGTTTCACTGGTAAAAATAAATAATTGAAATGGGTATATATTTGTTTTTTGTTAAGTTGCCTAATAATTATGCACAGTAATAGTCACCTGCACACACAGATATCCCCCTAAAATAGCTAAAACTAAAAACAAACTACAAACTACTTCCAAAAACATTCAGCTTTGATATTAATGAGTTTTGTGGGTTCATTGAGAACATGGTTGTTGTTCAATAATAAAATTATTCCTCAAAAATACAACTTGCCTAATAATTCTGCACTCCCTGTATAAAGTAGGTTGGGTTGGTCAACCAAGTACATCTGTTGACTCATTTAACCATTTCACCATTAACCAGCTACACCCCACCCTTTCCATTTTGTGATCCCCTACAGTTATGGGCAGCTTTCTGTTGTGATTGTCTTCAGTATCATTCAGCTGAAGCAGCTGACAACAGTAGTTTTTGCTCTGTTTTGGAGATCTGCTGTGAGTTGGATGATCTATCTAAGGAGATGAAAAACTGCCCCGTGTGCCGTCGCAACATGCAGACTGTGGAATCCGAGTCCATCTGTGAGACCACAAACTCATCAGACAGGCAGCTAATTAAATTATTTTGCTGGGGTTATTAGACCATTTGCAGAAAAGCACCAAATAAAATGTGTAATTCAACAACTAATTTAAGAATATATATTTAATTATAATTTATATTTATAGCTTCTGCTATCTAACCAATTCAAGGTAGCGGAGGCAGGAGCTTATCACTTATTCAGCTGCATAGGTTGCCAGTGTTTCATGGCTAACACAAAAAAACAGACAATCACTCACACCTGAGGCCAGTTTAGAATCACCAGTTAACCTAACATGCATTATAAGTGTGATAGAAAGGCAGAGCACCCAGAGAGGCAAACTCCACACAGAAATACCAGACAATGGATTCAAACCTTTCTGCTGTGAGGCAACAGAACTAACCACTGAACCACTGTGCTGCCTTATTTTTATTTAATTTTAAGTAAGTTTTCTTTAGTTTCCAAAGGGGGGTTGCTTAGATTATTGTTAAAAATGTTTCGTTTTAATTTAATTTGTTGGTTTCAGTGCTCCATTTAATGTTTTTGCAATTCGGTTTTTAGGAAGTGAAGATCAAATATCACAATAAAAATAACTTCTGCAGGTAGCTCACTCAGATTCAGCATGTCCTGCACATTTTTTACTTTACTTTAGCTTTATGTTCTTTTTTCCTCCCAAATTCTAATTTTAATCTTTTTTCTTTTTTTTTTGATTAACTAAAACATTTTTGCGCCTAGTTTTAATAAACTATAATAATTACTGATGGACAGTAAAGTTTAGTAATTTTTTTAAACAAATGCAGGTTGACTTGAGAGGAGTGTTGTTGTGATTTGGCCCAATATAAATAAAATTGAATTAAATTAAAAAAGCTGATTACAGTTATTATAATTAACTGAATCAAAGAGAACATACGTTATGTTTAAGACATTCATTCAAAACTAAGTCTCCTTTTTCTTAAAAAATTGTCTAGAAAACAAAACAAATATTTGCTGACATGAACTTAATGAGTCTTGCATAAGCAGCGATGCATATCAGCCTATTTACTCCCATTAGGGTTCATTTAGCCAAATATTTACTCTCCTAGCCCCTTTCAATCATGCACTGTTTATATTTTTAACACTAAAATTCACACTTAGTATTGAATTATTATTTTAAATGCACACTGAAGTGATTACATTAATCATAATTATGCAGAGGAGACTTTTTTTTAAAGAACCTGATGAATCTGGCTTCAGCACCCGTTGTGTTTACAGTGCGTGTGTTCATCCTGAATGTTATTTGTATAGTGCTTAAATATTTATGTGTCACGTTTGAGGACACTGGATGCCAGAAACTGAGCTGTGATAAGAAATAAAGCCAGAAAACTGTTAAAACGTCAAGTGTGTGATGTTTTTCTCGGTCCAGTAAACCTCTGAGACCAGCCATTCCCGGACTGAGCCAAAAAGACTTGCAGCCACCACCATCATTGTCTGTGTGGATAAGGAAAAAACTCAAAAATTGGCTTTTTCACGACGACGGGCAGAAAAAAACATCCGAAAGCTGAAACTGAAGGAGAACTGGTGGTAGAAAGGTTTCAAGCCTCCCCTCCCTCTAAGCAGAGGTACTATAACCTGTCCTGTCTGCCTTTCATTGTTTCTTAGCGGAGGAAGAAATGCAAGAGAGAGAGAGAGAGAGCGCCTACCGTCCTACAGCTCACTCCCTCTGCAAGGACGGCTAGCCTCCATGTCTTCGGGCCTGGCCTCCTCTGTCGCCTTTCCCCCGGCAGTGTTACCACCAGGAAGGCTAACATCAAGGAAGGCCCGGGGTTCAAAAACACAGACCCTGGGATAACAGCTAAGCTGTGGCAGCATCTAAATATGAATCAGTGCGCACGTACGCCGGCATAATTCACCACAGTGTGTTCGTATGTTCTTCAGCGGAACGCCCTCCTGCTGGAGAGAACAAATAAGACCCGCATCTGCCGCTGCCTTCACGGGCCGTGGGAAACACCGCAATATCAGCGCTTCAGCTGTGGAATCTGAATCAATAGTACGCCTCGGAATAATACAAAGCCGTTACCACATAGTCTCTAATTATGAACCTGTTATCAAGTGGAAAAGCACTTAGTAAATGGTTTTTAAAATGTTGCATGAAGAATTGGGAGTAATGTTCCAAATTGAAAAATGGAGAGAAGGAGAACCCTGATACTTTTTTCTCTTCCTAATTCGTAAAACTCCCCTCCTCCGCATGATTACTTTTTACTTGTATAATGTGGCACTTTTGAAAGATTGAATTGGCTACAAATACACGGCAAATTTAAATGTTCAAATTGATTCTACGCCTTGAGGCGACTTTTGTTGTGATTTGGCGCTATATAAATAAAATTGAATTGAATTGAATTGAATTAAATTAAACACTTTGAAATTCTGTGACATTTTCCTCTTATTTGAGTTTATTAAATTGAGTATTTTTGATTAATTTGAACTAAGCACCTAACATTAGGTAAGCAACTCTTGAAAGTGTAACTCCATTAGCTTTTTGTGACTCACAAGATGATTCGATTTCAATTAAAATAACAATAATAATAATAGGTTTAATTCAGGTAGCTTACTTAAAAACTTTAAATTTTTACTTGTTATTTTCTGGCAACGTAATGCATGGTGGAAAATAAGCCATTTCGTTCATATCCAAGGTTTTGATTATTGTTTCTAAAAATTGTTGGACTAGGAAACTGTAATTGAAATTAAATTGTCACTATTTGCTTAGCCCTACTAGTAACTTCAGTCAAGTTTTTTTTCTGTTATTGTTACATAGTTTTTGGTTGTTGTTTTTTTTTTCATTTTACCTCTTCAGACCCTGTGTCTTCATGTAGGCACATTACATTTTAGCTTTTCTTCAATACTTCATTCTGCTCATTAGTATTTTATACTTAATTTATTGTTTTATGCTGCAAAATAAACCAATAATTCCTATATGAGGAATTAAAAAGTAATGACTGTCCTAAAAGGAAGCTTATATATTGCACACATTGCCAGACTGAGAAAATTTCTGTTTGGCTTATTTTTTCCACACTTGCATACACTTACAAATAAAGTTATTTACCACTGGACCATTAATAAATAAATACATTTATTAATCAGCTTATAATCCAGTTAAGAAATATAAGGTAAGTATGAGGAGAACCAACGTTTTATCACTGCCACATTAGAGTTAGACTGTGGACAGCATTATAATATGAAATAAATGTGTCACTGTTAAACATGCAGACTTTAGTAGTCAGGGGGTTATTAATAGCCACATTAATTGATATAGACTGAAGCAAGGGACAACTTTTAATTGATGATGATCTAAAGCTATATGAAATAAACCAAATGACATGTTATCATTCTGATCTATTGCATACACAATCAGCAAAACTTTCAGTAAGTACACAACAATCATTTAACAGAGGCCCATTTCTAACTGAAATCACCTCATTGCCAATACAGCCTTACTCTTAAACCACAATTTGATCCAGTTTTAAAGAGTAAACCCCATCATCTGTTATTGATGCAGAATTTTAGTGTCACGCTACAGACTAAATATTCTCATTTTGACATTACAACTCAGTGTTAATAAAATAGCTATTCATTCAAACTGCTTCAGTACCTACTTAAAGGTAACAATTTGAAGGAATTTGTAACACCTAATCCCTTCAGAGATGAGATCTGGTTTTTAATATTTTACTGTCACTGTTTAGCTTCCAAGATGACAATGCCTGGACATAGGAGTTAAAAATGATATTAATTTTGGACTGATGTTACGGAAAGGGCTCTCCACTGCCATCAAAGCACCAAATAAAGGATAATCTTCTAAATGAGTGGGGCTGGAATCCTCCATTACAATTTGAAAGACTTGGGGAATCATGACAATATTCACCAGATGGGACCCAGACACATTACTGAGACACTTTATTGTTTTTTCTATTAATTTGTCACTAGTACAATTCTTTTTGTTTGTTTTTTGTTTGTTTTATTTATTTATTTTATGATGGCTGAAGAATTTACCTTCAGTTTCAAAAATTTGATCCTTAAAGTTAAAAGTACTTTCAAGTCTTATATTTATTTGATAAAATTACAGTGGCTTGCAAAAGTATTCGTCCCCCTTGAACTTTCCCACATTTTGTCACATTACAGCCACAAACATGACTCAATTTTATTGGAGTTCCACGTGAAAGACCAATACAAAGTGGTGTACACGTGAGAAGTGGAACGAAAATCATACATGAGTCCAAACATTTTTCACAAATAAATAACTGCAAAGTGGGGTGTGTGTAATTATTCAGCCCCCTTTGGTCTGAGTGCAGTCAGTTGCCCATAGACATTGCCTGATTGAGTGCACCTGTGTGTAATCTAATGTCAGTACAAATACAGCTGCTCTGTGACGGCCTCACAGGTTGTCTAAGAGAATATTGGGAGCAACAAGACCACAAAGTCCAAAGAACACAGCAGACAGGTCAGGGATAAAGTTATTGAGAAATTTAAAGCAGGCTTAGGCTGCAAAAAGATTTCCCAAGCCTTGAACTGTTCAAGCGATCATTCAGAAATGGAAGGAGTATGGCACAACTATAAACCTACCAAGACAAGGCTGTCCACCTAAACTCACAGGCCGAACAAGGAGAGCGCTGATCAGAAATGCAGCCAAGAGGCCCATGGTGACTCTGGACGAGCTGCAGAGATCTGCAGCTCAGGTGGGGGAATCTGTCCATAGGACAACTATTAGTCGTGCACTGCACAAAGTTGGCCTTTATGGAAGAGTGGCAAGAAGAAAGCCATTGTTAACAGAAAACCACAAGAAGTCTGGTTTGCAGTTTGCCACAAGCCATGTGGGGGACACAGCAAACATGTGGAAGAAGGTGCTCTGGTCAGATGAGACCAAAACGGAACTTTTTGGCCAAAATGCAAAACGCTATGTGTGGTGGAAAACTAACACTGCACATCACTCTGAACACACCATCCCCACTGTCAAATATGGTGGTGGCAGCATCATGCTCTGGGGGGGCTTCTCTTCAGCAGGGACAGGGAAGCTGGTCAGAGTTGATGGGAAGATGGATGGAGCCAAATACAGGGCAATCTTGGAAGAAAACCTCTTGGAGTCTGCAAAAGACTTGAGACTGGGGCGGAGGTTCACCTCCCAGCAGGACAACAACCCTAAACATAAAGCCAGGGCAACAATGGAATGGTTTAAAACAAAACATATCCATGTGTTAGAATGGTCCAGTCAAAGTCCAGATCTAAATCCAATTGAGAATCTGTGGCAAGATCTGAAAACTGCTGTTCACAAACGCTGTCCATCTAATCTGACTGAGCTGGAGCTGTTTTGCAAAGAAGAATGGGCAAGGATTTCAGTCTATAGATGTGCAAAGCTGGTAGAGACATACCCTAAAAGACTGGCAGCTGGAATTCCAGCAAAAGGTGGTTCTACAAAGTATTGACTCAGGGAGCTGAATAATTACGCACACCCCACTTTTTAGTTATTTATTTGTAAAAGATGTTTGGAATCATGTATGATATTTGTTCCACTTCTCACGTGTACACCACTTTGTGTTGGTCTTTAACGTGGAATTCCAATAAAATTGAGTCATGTTTGTGGCTGTAATGTGACAAAATGTGGAGAAGTTCAAGGGGGCCGAATACTTTTGCAAGCCACTGTATTCAGTCTAGATAAGCAGAGAAGAATTTAGCTCATACAAATGACACCATGTAAAAATATAGTAATTACAGAATGCTAAGCATCAGTTTTCTCTGTCAGTGTTTCTCAGTTGTAAATCATGATGCACAACATTTAATTCCAACCGAGCACAGCATGAGTTCACTGAACAATAACGCTCAACTACAGAGGAGGGAAAAGAGAAAAATAGAAATCAGCTGGTGGGGTGTTTGTTTGGAGTAGCAAGTCAGCTACTGATCATTTCTGAAACCTACACCACTGATGCCTTGTGGAGCTTCTATGAAGTTGTCTTTAAGGACACAGAAAGTGGAACTTGTGACACAGATCTGTCCATTTTCTTAACACATACAGTAGTGGGTTACAGGTAAATCACAAGTGCAACATTTCATTGCTTATTTTTTTTTTATTTTATTTTTTTTACCAGAGAAGCTACATTCATACAGATTCATTATTCTTTGTGAATGTATCAGTCGCATATGTTTCAGTGTTCACAAATGACAAAGTTTTCAAGCAGACCATGAAGGCATCAGCAGTGAAAAAGCCTGGGACTTGGGGGCGGGTCTCTCTCACAGCACTCTTATTTGTAAGGAGATGTTGAGTAGGAGATGTCTATAGGAAGCTTTTATATACTCACTGACCACTTTATAGGGTACAGCTATGTCTACTCCCATTTACCTCTGCTTCAAAGTCTTTTTAATGAAAATTTTTTTCTTGTTATTGTTGGCAAGAAATGTTTGTAAAATAAAATGTTATGAAATGTACAAATCATTGCATTATTTATTTACATTTATTTACATTTTACACAGTGTATCAAATGTTTTTGGAAATGGGGTTGTAGATGCACATATGCAATTAAAGTTAACTGCAGGTGCAGCAACAAAGTGGTTTACATGTTAATGAATCTATAATTGTGATCCGGGAACACAATGATATGATTCTGCATAATAGTTTTACTTAAGCTGCGTTAACTATATTTTGAAGGATGAAGATGCAGGGAGCAGAGGTAGTATGAGTTTAAATATCCAGGGTTAACCACTCAAAGCACAAGAGAGGTGAAGAAGAAAATGGAGGCCGGGTGGAGGTGAGTGGCAGGAATGGACAACAAGGAATAGCAATTTAAAAAAAAAAAACAATGTTAATAACATGATATATGGTTTGGACAGTATCACTGACAAAAAGGCAGGAAGCCAATCTGGAGCTGGCAGAAATAAGATTTTCCGTGAGTGTGGCCAGTTTGGACAGGATTGGAAATGAGTATATCTGAGGGACAGCTGAGGTTTAGCAATTTGGAGACAAAGAGGCAGATTATGTACTGGGCTGACACCTGAAGGGGCAGCTGAAAGAAGACAGGAAGGAAGGAGGAGGGAGCAACTAGTTGCAAAAAGATTTAGAGGGGCAAGGAAGAAAAATAAAATAATAAAGCATTTTCCTGATGTATATGTAACACACACTTAAAGATTCTAGGTCTGACCAACCGTCTCAGCCGTGGGCAAAAAGATGACAGTCCATAAAATTCTAAAAGGTAATTTATTAACACAATAATCAAAAAGATAAAAGATTAAACAGTCCAGTGTCCCATTTGCGTATCAAGTAAAAACACACAGTCCAAGGCCAGAGCCAGTTATGCCCCAAAGCCAGTTGCACTCCACACATTGACTTCAACAGGGTTATCGGTTGTCCTCTGAGACCCACCGCCCTGTAAGTAGATAGCCAGTGGTCACTCCAGCCTCTGCAACTCAGCTGCCTTTAGGCTGAGGTATACAATACAACAGTTACACCTGCCTCTAATTAGTCCAACCCCATTACAGCCAATGGCTCAGCAGAAACGTGACACACATACAACCACTCCAAACCCAGTTCAACGTCACACAATAATATGGAGATGAATTAATACAGGCACATTAGTCTACGATGTTACAACACTGCCTAAGGGAAGCATGTGTAATGTAAACAGAATTGGTCCTATTGAACCCTGTTGAACTGTGTGAAGAGGACTCTGCTTTTACATGAGCAAATTTGAGTCTATTAGATAAATGTGATATAAACCACTGCAAGGCAGTACCTGTAATGCTTTAATCGTTTTAATAGAATATTATGGTCAACAGTATTGAAAGCTGCACTGAGGTCTAGCAGGACAAGCACAGAGATGAGTCCACTGTCAGAGGCCATAAGAAGATCATCTGTAACCTTCACTAAAGCTGTTTCTGTGCCGTGATGAGCTCTGAAACCTGACTGAAACTCTTCAAATAAGCCATTCCTCTGCAGATGTTAGCTGTTTGACAACTACTCTTTCAAGAATTTTTGATATGTAAGGAAGGTTGGAGATTGGCCTATAATTAGCTAAGACCGTTGGGTCTACAGATGGCTTTTTAAGCAATGGTTTAACTACTGCCAGCTTGAAGGCCTGTGGTACATAGCCGATTATTAGAGATAGTTTGATCATATTTAAGATTGAAGCAATAATTAATGGCAGGACTTCTTTGAGTAGTCTTGTATGAATGGGGTCTAAAAGACACGTTGATGGTTTGGAGGAAGTAATTACTGAAGTTAACTCAGAAAGATCGATTGGAGAAGAAGACTAAATGAATATCAATGGTACTCAAAGTAGGTGTAGATAATATTACATCTGTGGTCACTGGGATCAGTGGAAACTTCAGAGGTAGAGGAGGAAGCTTTCACGGTGATGTAAGTCACAGTGTCGCCACCATCATCATCACCAAATGACTATAAGAAAACATTATTTGTCATTAAAACCTTCCTTTCGTGTTCAGGTGAAATCTGACGATTTACAACTTAAAACACTCATAAATATTGTGTTTTACATCTGATTGCCTCAAGGCCTTATGACATCCTCCACACTATGCACTTGAACATGTAAAAGTGATGATCACCTCTTTAATTGAATTATGAGAGCTTTAATCATCCGTGTTACATCTGTGGTGTTCCTGGTCATAAACGACCACCATAGGAAATGAATGGGAATCCACTCGTTCACATTCAGCTTTATTGATGGATTTGCAATAGTTAAAATAGGTGAAATACATTTGTTTTGCAAAACTCCAAAGTAGCTGATCACAATAAAAGAAACACAATTTATATATGTGCAAAACACCAAAATGAACACGTCTGTCGATATAATGATAAATAATCAGGTCACAGTTTAATCATCAGCCTAATAGCAGTTGGAAAATGGCTCTGTATCCTCCTCATGTGACAGAGGCCTTAACATCCAGCAGGCTGACAACGATACCCCATCAGCATTTTGCTATTGAGGGGTAAAAAATTGTTCTTTTCACCACGCATCATAAGCATCCTTCTGCACTCTCTCCTTTCTCATCTGTCCAACGTTTCTGTAGCCTCTGCACCAGTAGGTGGCAGTGTTGCACTGAGGTTTATGAATTTATTTGTTAGGACATGACAGAGAGAGGCCATGACAGTAGCTCAGTGTGTTACCTGTAGTTGTACATTAAAAAAAATTAATTTCTATGAAATTTCCATCTCCTCACTTTTAGTTTTTGTCTATGCATAAAGAAAGGTGACACCTGATTTTGTACTGAAAAAAACAAAAACAAAAACCGAAACTGGCGTAAGGAACCAGTGACTGAATAAGTCTTTTTTTTTATTGGTTTCTGTTAAAATCAGTTTACATTTGCATTTTCTCTCTCTCTCTGCTTTTCACCTTCAATCAGCTTTTATTTGCTTTTTCTTGTTATCACTCTTGCTGGACTGGTTTAAAGAAGTTCACTCTTAACCAAATTATTAGCTGTTCAAGCATTACATGAAAATTACAACCAGGAATCAGCCATGAAGCTCCGCCTCCCAGCACACACCAGAACAGTGACTATGGGTTGAAACTGAAAAGCAGAACTCACGTAACATCTGCTTCTATTTTTTGAAATTCAGCAAAAAGAGAGCAAAGAGATCAGTACAAACAGAGCTGCTCAAACTAGTTTAAGGTTTAATACCGAAGATGAAAGAACAGGAAGTCAAACTGGAGAGAATAATACAGGGTGGGCCATTTATATGGATACACCGTAATAACATGGGAATGGTTGGTGATATTAAAGTCCTGTTTGTGGCACATGTGAGGGGGCAAACTCCTCAAGATGGGTGGTGACCATGGTGGCCATTTAGAAGTCGGCCATCTTGGATACAACTTTTGTTTTTTCAATAGGAAGAGGGCCATGTGACACATCAAACTTATTGGTAATGTCACAAGAAAAACAATGGTGTGCTTGGTTTCGACGTAACTTTATTCTTTCATGAGTTATTTACAAGTTTCTGACCACTTATAAAATGTGTTCAATGTGCTGCCTATTGTGTTGGATTGTCAATGCAACCCTCTTCTCCAACTCTTCACACACTGATAGCAACACCGCAGGAGAAATGCCAGCACAGGCATCCAGTGTCCGTAGTTTCAGGTGCTGCACATCTCGTATCTTCACACCATAGACAATTGCCTTCAGATGACCCCAAAGATAAAAGTCTAAGGGGGTCAGATTGAGAGACCTTGGGGGCCAATTAACTGGCCCACGACGACCAATCCACTGTCTAGGAAACTGTTCATCTAGGAATGCTCGGACCTGGCACCCATAATGTGGTGGTGCACCATCTTGCTGGAAAAACTCAGGGAACGTCCCTGCTTCAGTGCATAAAGAGGGAAACACATCATCATGTAGCAATTTCAAATATCCAGTGGCCTTGTTGACCTTTCCATTGATGAAGAATGGACCCACTATCGTTGTACCCCATATACCACACCAAACCATCACTTTTGTTGTTCCAACAGTCTTGGAGGGATCCATCCAATGTGGGTTAGTGTCAGACCAATAGCGGTGGTTTTGTTTGTTAACTTCACCGTTCACATAAAAGTTTGCCTCATCACTGAACAAAATCTTCTACGTGAACTGAGGGTCCTGTTCCAATTTTTGTTTTGCCCATTCTGCAAATTCTGTGCGCCGATCTGGGTCATCCTCGTTGAGATGCTGCAGTAGCTGGAGTTTGTAAGGGTGCCATTTGTGAGTAGCCAATATCCACCGAAGGGATGTTCGACTAATGCCACTCTCCAGTGACATGCGGCGAGTGCTACACTGTGGGCTCTTGCTGAATGAAGCTAGGACAGCCACTGATGTTCCTTCATTAGTGACAGTTTTCTTGCGTCCACATTTTGGCAAATCCAACACTGAACCAGTTTCACAAAACTTAGCAAGCAGTTTGCTTACTGTAGCATAGGAGATGGGTGGTCTTGTAGGGTGTCTTGTTTTGAAATCTGCTGCAATGACCCGGTTACTGCGTTCACCAGATATCAACACAATTTTGACCCGCTCCTCACGTGTTAACCTCTTTGACATGTCAATGGCTGTGAACAAAGAGAAACTTGTAAATAACTCATGAAAGAATAACGTTACGTTGAAACCAAGCACACCATTGTCTTTCTTGTGACATTACCAATAAGTTTGATGTGTCACTTCCTATTGAAAAAACAAAAGTTGTATCCAAGATGGCCGACTTCTAAATGGCCACCATGGTCAGCACCCATCTTGAGGAGTTTGCCCCCTCACATATACTAATGTGCCACAAACAGGACTTTAATATCACCAACCATTCCCATGTTATTACGGTGTATCCATATAAATGGCCCACCCTGTAGAGACTAGTTTGCAGTCTATTATGGTTCAGGTGTGTGAGGAGTCAGAGAGAAACAGAGCAAAAAAACAAACAATAAAATCAATCTTTAAAAAAATCAGTCTTATACAGCCAAAATAAAGACAAATAGGTACAGATAACACAAGTTGTAAAATTGAAAACAACATTGGTTACTGTGTCACAAACAAACAAAGAGTAAAACAATCAAATACATTAAAATAAATTTAAAGGCCAAAGAAGAAGCTGTTATTCTGATTATGCTGGCCTCCCCCTTCATGTCTGAAGCAGTTTACTTTGGCATAACTCGACTTCTCAGTCAACCTCCTGAATGCAACATTCACAGTCTGAGAGTCTTTTCTTTATGTAACTGGACAAACTGTTTCACAGAGTTTAAGTTATTTTTAATTATCTAACTAACTGCACATGAAAAAGATTTTGGATTCTTAATATGTGATAAAATCCAAATATTTTAAATATTTTAAAATATTTTAAACATCAGTGGATTCATTTCTGTGGTCAGTTGATGTTGAAGATGTTGATCAGTGGAGTCTGACAGAAGCAGAAGAGTCTCCAATGTTTTCATAGTTCACTTTGTCTCCATCGTTATACACCTGTGGAAAACAACAACATAATTAAGATAATCTCTGATGTTCGTACATTGTGATGCTCTGATGTTTTCCATTTATTATTAATATATTTGTTACATTTTGAGATCTCTAAAGATCATGTAGTAGGTTAAAAAAATTGGTACATGCTTACATTTGGGAAAAGAGAGATTACCCTATTCTATTTTTATTATTTAAATTATTATTATTGTGGCCTGTTCTATACGTTATTATGTCAGTAGATGTTACTCTTCAAGTGTATCATCTCAGAAATAAATGTGGATATAGGTTAAATTATCTGAATTCATTTACATTTATTTTGGCTTTGAAAGAATGATTTATATAACTTTCTTGTTTTTTTTTAATGAAATGTATTTTATTTGCAGAGTAATTGGGATTAATTTGATTTGTACTGTGTACATGAGAGGATGAGTGAACTGTAGCTCAGAAATAAATGAGCTCTGGCCCGAGCAAGATGCTAGCCTTGGTGTCCTCTCTAGTAATTCACAGTTTTTATAAAACTAATTATGCAGTGCTCCCAGGCCTGTGTGTCAGTTGCTGTGGATCCAGATTTCCTCTAATTCTGGTGCCGGTAACAGTAACAAATAAAGGTTATAGAGGAATATTGAGTGTTCAGACTCAGTGTTCTCTTCAAGCTGTGTTTTGTTTCCTGAAAAGACAAAACAAAAAAATTATAGAGCAAACCGTAAAACTCAAAGCTTTCACACCACCATATATATTATTATTTATTAGTAAATCATTTTTTAATAATAAGTAAAAGGTCATTTATCAATAAGAAATTATACAGGGAAGCAACAAAGACAAGGCAGATTTTTACTTATTCTTCATGAGCATTATTATGATGATAAATTCAGCAGAATTACTACTTTAAACTACTTTTATTACTACTAATAACAATGAGTGCAGGTTTAGTGGTTTAGTGGTGAACAATTATGGTGTCCCACATATTAAGTTTGGTGGAGGGGGTTATGGTGTGGGGTTGTTTGATAGAATCTTTGGGCAATTTCATGCTCTGAAATTTGTGGAAACAGTTTAGTGATGGCTTCAATCTCTTCCAACTCTGCACCAGTGCACAAAACAGGGACCATAAAGGCATGGATGAGCAAATTTGGTGTGGAAGAAATTGACTGACCTACACAGTCTTGACCTCAACCTAATAGAACACCTTTAGAGTGCAGACTGGGAGTCAGGCCTTCTCATCAAACAGCAGTGTTTGACCTCACAAATGCGCTTCTGGATTAAAGGTCAAAAGTTCCCATAAACACACTCCTAAACCTTGTACAATGTCCAGTACAAGGACATTGTACATTGTTGAAGCTATGAATCAATTATATTTGCAAAGTTTGGGTAAATAACCTTTGCAAATATAGGTTAATCCTATGGATTAAGAATAGAATGGGACTCGAGCTCATATGTGGGTCTTTCGCCAGTGTTTTGAATTTATGAGGTTATGGTTCCTTGTTTTGAGAACCTCTGTTTTTTATGTGCAAAAGTTTCATCTGTAAATGTTCTCGCCGTTACATTTTATCCACATGTTGACTGTAACAGCAAGTAGTGGTGCAACGGATCACGGTTGACCCGTAATCCGAACCGATCCCACTCCACGGTTCGGCACGCACGTGATCCGAAGATTCGAAAAAGAAGGAAGAAAAAGTATGTGTATGGTGCGCGTGGTGGGTCTGTCAAGCAATAGTTATGGCCAGCGCTAGCGGTCCAAGTGGAGGAGCAGAGGAGTTTGCGGCATTTAAGCAGCCCTTTGCTCCCCAGTCCGACCGGGCTAAAGCTATTACAAAATCTATTGGGGTGTTTAGCTACAGACGGGAGGCCGTATTCCGTTGTGCAAAACAAGGGATTTAAACTATGATGAACGTGCTTGAGCTACGCTATGATATCCCGTTGCGCGTCCACTTCAGTGACAAGATCGTACCCAGGCATGTATGAGCAGGAAAAGTTTAAAGTTATGGCTGAACTGTCCCAGGCATCTTCTGTTGCCCAACTACAAACGGGTGGACCTCCAGGTCAACGGAAAGCTACGTGACCGTGACAGCTCATTATATCACAGCGGAGTGGTAGATACTGTACTGCCCTATATTGCACCTTAATTTCTTTTTATATAATTGCGTGGAATAAGTCTTGAGTTGAATGTTTTTAATAGGCAAAAAAATACTTTAAGAAGTTAATAAGTAAATGTTACATTTTTTTCTTTTTTGCTGATTCGAAAATTGATCCGATCCGTGACTTAAAACCGTGATCCGATCCGAACCTTGAGATTTTTGATCCATTGCACCACCAAGATTATCAAGAGCCTTAATGTTGCTTTTGCTCAGCAGTGGTTTTTGTCTTGGAAGTCTGCCATGCAGGCCATTTGTGCCCAGTGTCTCTTTCTTATGGAGTCATGAACACTGACTTTAACTGAGGCCTGCAGTTCTTTGGATGTTGTTCTGGGGTCTTTTCTGACCACTTGGATGAGTTGTTGCTGCTCTCTTGGGGTAATTTGGTCGGCCGATCACTCCTGGGAAGGTTCACCACTGTTTTCATGTTTTCACTATTGTGGATAATGGCTCTCACTGTGGTTTGCTGGAGTCCCACAGCTTTAGAATTGTCTTCATAACCTTTTCCAAGTTGATAGATCTCAAGTACTTTGTTTCTCATTTGTTCCTGAATTTCCTTGGATTGCACCATGATGTCTGGCTTTTGGGGATCTTTTGGTCTACTCCACTTTGTCAGGCACTTTGTCCTATTTAAGTGATGTCTTGATTGAGAACAAGTGTGGCAGTAGTCATGCTTGGGTGTGGCTAGAGAAATTGAACTCAGTTTTCGAAAGATGTGACACACCACAGTTAATTTATAAACATACAAAGTATAGGAAATCGGGAAGGGGCAGACACCTTTTCACACCACTGTAGTTTGGTTTTGGTGGCAATATGGAGATAAAGGGTAATCTAATCTAATAAACTGTTAAATGATAGATACAACTATATTACATGACCCAAAGAGTCATATGGGCAATCAGCTGACATGTTTCATTCACAACTTGGTTGTGGTATTTTTTCTTAAAAGCTCTATAATTTACATGAGTTATCTGTTACGGCCAGGTGGCCGGTACAAAGTTTGGACCCAAATGCAAAACACAATGTGGAGCAAAAATACGTTTTCACTGGTTTATTTCAGGAACACAGAATTTCAATGGCGAAACGTGAGTGAACACAGGGATTGGCCGTGAAAAGGGGGAGTGCGTGATTACGAGTCTCAGGAGGGGAAGGTACTGAAACTGAGGGAGAAGTCAGTTAATGGTCTGAGTGGGCTAGGAAAGGAAAGGAATAATACTGTAGTGCTGCGGCTTACTTGTGAGTGGAGGCAAGAAGCTCAAGAGGAGCAGGTTCTCCTGTGACCTGAGTTCCAGTGTTGTGGATGAGCCGGCAGGCAGGAGGACAGGCAGGCGAGCACAGTGAGTGTTAGTGAGTCCAGAGAAAATGTGATCCCAAAATCTTAGGAGATCTTCATAAGGTGACCAGCGTCTGAAAGAGGTAAGTAGCAGAAGGTAGCGTGGAATCATATTGTGGCTGTGTGGAATGAGAAGATAACAAGGTAAGTACAAATAATGAACACACGAAACAAGGGATTTCTAAGAGGCCTGTTACCACCATAGTGTAGCTGATGAACTGGGGAAGAACTGGGGGAGATGCTGATCTTAAATATCCCTCCTGCTGATTGCCAGCAATGAACAGGTGAGGGAGGCAGGTGTGGACCGAGCTCGACTCTGAAGGGGCGGACACCATGGAGTCAAAACAGCGTGGAAAAACACCACACACTCACTCAGATCGTAACATTATCATATCATTTAATGACTAGAGATAATAAAAATGTACAAAAATAGAACTGCATGAGAAAATTGTATCCATATTATATGTTGTGTCCATACAAGTTAAATGCATAGAGGGTCTGAAAGATTAGTTAAACCTTCACTTTTCCTAATGACCAGCAGAGAGGGGACAGCCTCTGGCTGCAAAAAGTCTTTGAAATATGAAGCTAAAAAGCTGCTGTTAAGTGTGGATTAAAACTTAGTTTTAATTGAAAATCAGCTTTTTAAAACTATATATGAGCATTTAGAATTTACACACTTGTAGTTTCCATCATCTATTTCTAATGGTCTTTACTTATTATCTCTTTCCCACCATTTTCTCCTCCTTTTCTTCATCTACTCCACCACTGATGCTCTCTTTCCCCTTTTTCTTCTCACCTCGAACTTAATCTCCTGAACTGAAGGGCTCGAACACACCAAAGCATGCTCCAAGATGCTTATTTATTCCCATTATTGTCACAATTAAAAGTCTCCAGAGAGCTGACAAGGGTGATTTGTGCGACTAAACAACAACAGGTGGAGATAAACTAATAATATGCCAGCTAATCTCAGGTTCAAGTGTCCTAAAAATCACACTTTCCCTCTGATAAACAGTTTGACTGAATTCTAAAGTGCCTGAGTCATTAATAACGTTATCCTCAACAAGTCCCTTCAATATGGCCGTCGTCGTACAGAAATGAGCTTCATTGACTTGTTTTGGACTCCTTCCCTCCTTCCTTCAGCCAGAGTACATAGATGTGGATGCTCCACACCTTCATCATGAGGTAAACAGTAAATGACACATAGCGTGTGAGGTGACTCAGATTTAAAATATTGCAAAAATATTTATTTGTCAAGTTGTATATTTTTGATTTACTAATCAGTGTTGATGTTATTAAAATATTTTAAAATGCCTGTGTGTACAAAAACATTTGTATACACAATCACAAAGTGGAAGAGCATATTTGGGTTAGTCCGATGGTGAGGATCTCTGTGAACAGCCTGTTAAATTTTTGTGACTCTCAGTGGAGACCCAAAACTTTTATGTTGGCCTAACAAACTTTAGGCCGACTTTAAATGAGTAAAATAGCACTTGTTTATGGTGTCAGCTGAGCTTAATCATTGCCTTAGAGACACAAACCAAAGCATGCTTTACGACTGGCCTATTGTATGATTAACAACTCGATATCATATGAGCATGTGTTTCTCATTCAGAGCCAGCTCTTGTCCATCAACTCTCACTTCCAAACAGTGAGACATGATGGACGTTGTTTGATGGTGGTTGTTTGAAACTGCACACATTTAGGCTTTAACATAACACATCGTTAACCAGTCAGTTACATCATGGCAGCTCATCTTTAGCTGAGCAGCTAATTTTCACTAGTCTCTCTTCAGTATAAATATAGTTGAGTTGGTGGGTGGGGAATCTTGCATTTTTTCCCACTTCAACGCTTAGTGTCATGTGAAGCCTGTGCTTTGGACTGACTTCATTTTTTTAAACAACACTGCCTCCCAGTGGTCATAATCTGTATTGCAGAGTCTAATGAGAACAACAAACAACTGTTTTTTTGTTTGTTTGTTTTTTTCATCAAGGTTCATGTACAAATGTGAGTCTAAGTGAGGAGACATGAGCGTGAATATGTCACGGTTTGCCAGGGCAAGCTGTGGGGATGTGGGGGAAAATAGGACCCAAAACGCACTGCAAACGGTGCGTTTATTTACAGTGCGATAAATGATAATAAATCCCCGTGCTTTCCCTTTACTCCCGTGTCGTGTCTTCCCCGAAAAGTCTTTGTCTTTGTGCTCTCCGCTCCGGTGTCTCAGCACTCCCCGCCCTGGCTGCTGTCTGGCGTTCCACACTTCTCCTGGGGAAACAGAAGCAGCCGTTAAGACACAATACAGCTGCGTGCATACACATACTAACTTTACTGAGCTTTAAGACTAACGTGGAGTCTCACACAATTATCCCGCGCTGAGGAGCGCTCAGCCACACTCTCAAGTAGCTCCCTTGACAAGGCTTCATTAGCTGCAGGTGTGTGTACTCATCCGCTTCAGGTGTGGCCAGCTTCCAGACGGGACACACCCACCAGGCCTGCCTGATCCCCATTGCTCATCCACACCCATACACACACCCACTTGCCTATATATACACAAGCATGGAGAACACAAGAACAGCAGCAGAGTGCAGCAAACATGCATAATATAAAACGAGTCCACAACCGCTCATGGACCCTGACAGAATAAGACTCGTGAAATTTTAAACAGAAACAAAATTCCATGTAAATGATACTGCTTTGGGCTGATTGTGTTACATATGATTGTGATTACATATATTGTGAAGGATAAATATAAATCCTTCAGATTTGTGTATCCGATCTGTATTTATTTCTAACAATTGTTCTAATCGTCTAATGAAAATAAAGTATAAGTAAATTTTAACTTGCAGACCAGATTCACAGATACATTTATGATATTCACTCTATAAAGGTTGTTCTATCTTACGTTGGTTAGATAGATTGACACCCAGTATGAGTTTTTCCATTATGGTCAGATCAATACAGTCTCTCTATATGGTTTTAGTGTTTTAATAACCAAATCAGATACTTTTATCACTCTATTATTTGAGAATAAAATGACAAATAGAATTTCAGTCTGTTATTTATTTTAAATGTTGGTTAAAGCTTGGTACCTTATAGAGTAAATAATGAATCATTCATAAGTTTGTATAACTGGAGCTTGTGTCTCATCAGTAATGCTGATGATGTAGAAATAGGAGAGACATTGTAATATTCTACTGTTAAAAGTGGGGATTAAAATATATGCAGAGTAAGAAGGGGAAAAGACACTCTGTTTTGCCTCAATTTAATTTTCTTTAGTAAGTGAAACTTAACATATAAAGTGAAAGTACTTCAGCAGAGTCAGTCTGTTAGGTCTGCACTCGCTGGCCTCAGTGACTCAGAGACTTATCCCCGTGAACAAAGCAAGACACTCAGAGCTCAGTCCATTTTAACTTGCAAGAGAAGCTGGTCTGGTCAGGATCTTGGAGCTACAAACTCCCCACCTGATCTCAGCCAACTTAAAAAAAATACAGTGTCCCCTCGCAGCCTTTTATTCAGAGATATCAGTTACAGAAACACCCCATTGTAAAACCCATATGGTTTCTACTAAGAGTTAAATGGCCTGCATTTGTATAGCGCTTTTCTAGTCCATAGGACCCCAAAGCGCTTTACACTACATTCAGTCATTCACCCATTCACACACTGGCGATAGCAAGCTACATTGTAGCCACAGCCACCCTGGGGCGCACTGACAGAGGAGAGGCTGCCGGAAACAGGCGCCACCAGGCCCTCTGACCACCACCAGTAGGCAAACATGGGGTTAGTATCTTGCCCAAGGATATTTGGCATGCAGCCAGGAGGCAGCCTGGGATCGAACCACCGACCTTCTGATTAGTGGCTGACCTGCTCTGCCACCTGAGCTACAGCCACCCCAAAGTTAAGGCACAGTGTGTGTGACTGTATGCACGTATGAGCATGTGAGTGCATGTGTGTGTACGTGACTCTGTATGCATGACTTCCTGCTAGTCATATGTGGTTACAGCTGTTTTACAACATCTATAGTCATAAAAGGGTCACCTTCCCTCACCCCCCATATATCGCTTAACCCCTTTAACGGTCCACCATATACAAGCACAGGTGAGCCCATAAATGGCAGGAAGTAAACATTCCTTCTAAATAAGGAAACCAGAACATTTACATGCAATGTGCCTGCAGTTAAACACTATAGCTAATACCATCCCCCACCATCCTAGGTGTCGGGGAGGGACAGAAAAATATCTGAACATGCAGTTTAGGACAAGGTTTACAGTTTTAAGCACAACAATGACAACTTTTATCAAAATCACTCCATCACAGTCCTTCGTCATTATTTCTGTGATTTTAGCTAATTTTGGGTCCTAGTATCCAACGCACTTTGTAGCTCACTTAAAAAAGCCACTAATATCAAATGAAATCATCTGACTCAAGTACTGTGATATGATGCAATATTATGCTCCAATTGACCTTTTTTAAATTAAGCTTTTTCATCTTTAGTGTTCTGAAAATATTTCTGTGTTTGGGAGATTTCCCAGTGCTCAGCATCTAAAAGTGTAAGGGAAAAAAACAGATAAGTGGATGAGTGGGTGGCTGTCTGCACATGTGAAAGTGAAAGTTTTGCAGTGACCATGACTTTCATTCACACTGCATTTCATTCTACTGCAGCCCGAGGAAAGATATGCCAGAGATTGAAAGAAATTATCAAGCTCTTTTGTAAGTAACCTTTTACTTTCTTTTTTCAACCCATGATGCTGTGAACTACTGATTCTCTGCCATGCAATGTAATAATGCAAATTACAGATAAATTACAATCAGAGTACTTTATTGAGGAAATTATGCGGTCATAGTTGATTTAGTATTAAATATTAAATTACATATATATGGTTGACATTGACGTGCCCCTGTTATCATACTGGACTTTGTTGTTTTCTCTGTGTCTGCTGTGCAGATAGTAAGGCTGTGGAACTTTTGCAGTGCGTACTTGTGCTTTAGAAGGAGGAGTTGGGTTTCCTGCGTCATTCAGTGGCGCATTTAGGTTTTCTCATCTTCTCACTGAACTGAACTGAATAATAATACAGATTAGTATCTCTTGGTTTTTTTTTTCAGACATCTATACCAGTGATAGTTTTTGTAGGGCAGCTGCTACTAAAGAGAGCTTGTGATGCACATTCACCTTCTGACTGTGGATAATTATGCTGAAAAATGTTCCTTTCTGTTTCTTGATCCTTGTTAGAGACATGGAACAGGAACAAGGTGAGAAAACAAGTTGATTTTTCAAGACTGCATTTGTTAAGTTGCATTAAACTGCATTTGGTGATTATAAAACATCATTTATTGATACTTCTACCATGATAATTATGAAGAGCTTTAATAACCAAACAAAAATCAAAATAAATATAGAGGAAGAAGACACACCTTGTTTTAATTCACTTTCATTTTGTGTTATAACTGAAACCACCTGTGGCGGGGCGTGGCCTGCGGTGCCGTGCAGGGAAGGTGGACGCACCTGCACGGCATCCGCAATCATGCCCCACCGACTTAAGCATAGCACTGGGTCCTGTGATGGTGTTGTTGTTGGTTATGTTGAGCTGGCAGTGGGAGAGCTGCAGCTCTGTGTGTGTCAATAAAGGATGCAGAGCATGTTAATGTCACCGGGTTTGCCGTGGTCATTTACACTACCCTATTAAAATGAAAGCACTGCAGCTGAGTCACTGCTTTGTGATTACTCCAGTAGTTTCAGCACATTTGGGGAGATCCTAATCAGCACCCTTAATAGTCCATGTAAAAAGCCACTGATAGATGATATATATATTTCTTTCACCTTCATCTGGCTCAAGTAGTACAAAATGATGTTACAGGTGAATAATGTACTTAAATTTCTTTTTCTTTCATCTTTAGTTTTGTGGAAAAAATTCTATGTCTGGAAGGCGGGAAGAACAAATGGAGCTCATTCTCAAATTGTTCAAAAACTCAAAGACATTGGCCACACTGAGGTGGACTCTCCTGAATATTGTGACTACCTTCTAGGTTTTTGTCCTGTTGTTTCACGAGTTGGAACAGACATCACAGAGGCTCTCAACAACAAACCTCGTAAGAAATGTTAAATCACACTAGTTTTCTTTTGTCATCACAAGTAAAGGGAAGTAATTTAAATCCCTGAATGTTAAATTGGTATCACGAGAAATGTCATGGTAAGAAATTGTAATTTACCTGTATGTGACCTACTTACATTAGTTGTCTTTTTCTCTTGTGTGTCAGATGGGAAGCTCCTGTGTGATATTCAGTTGAATAAGTAGATGGAAAATAATGGATGGATGAAATAATGTAAAGGGTTATGAAGAAAACAGTTGTATTTAATACAGAGCCTCATACAGTTTTAATGTCTTACAGCCTCAGCTCAATATCTAGTAACTTAACTAACTTAAATGTTTTTTCACTTTTCCTGAACCATCTGATCCCACTGTCTCTGTCCCTATAGTGGGTAAACCAGTGATTCTGGTGGTGATGCACCACACTCATGATACTCGTCGTGCTGTAGCCAAAAGCAGCAGACAGGTCGACGACCCAGATGTCTGCCTCACTGTGGATTGTCTCTTTTATGATGGCACCCTCCTTAACTGCAGTCTCAATGACAACATGTGGGCTGACATCAAGAATCATTTTGGAGTTACTCAGGTACTGACTAGAAATACTTATCTAATATTGATCTTTTGAATAAAGTAGTGGGTAGGTAGGTATGATTCAAACATTGCAGTTTGTTACAAATGCTCCAGTTAATTTGTTATTTGTATTCTAATTTTTCTTCTTCCTTTTTAGGGCTCTGGCTTGCTGACCAGGATAGTCAATTGTAAGTGTGACTACAACCATGAATTTCCAATTACAGCTTTTTTTTGCCCCAGTTTTACATTCAGATTAAAATGACAATGTATGTAGTTCTCCCACCTGTGAAATTTCTGCGAAATTAGCTGAAAAATACCTCAAAAGTTACACAGAACAGATGCAAACTGAGGGTTTAGATACACAGGAGGACATTAGGGCAGAATGGACACACCTTTGGAACACAACTGAACAGACCAGACATGACTGTGGAGACCGAAAGGGATCATAAAACATGATAGCTATAGCATTACCAAAGCACACAGATTAAACTTAATCATAACCTAGGAACATGAAGTAGAATATTAAAGAATCAAAAGAACAGAGAATACAATAGATTACCAAGGAAAATAGCAACCAGCTAAAGTTACAAAGAAGCCAGACCTAAAAACCAGAGGTTCCCTTTCAGTCGATTCACTCGGTACAACACATAAGTATGGGATATCACGCCCTCGCGTGTCCTGGCTGAAGAAACCTTTAATCACGCCTTTAAGGCAGATGACGTGTGATGACACGCGCACGGCCCCGCCTGCACATATAGCCGCTGTCATCGCAGTCATCACTCAGTTCTTACGCTCTTCACCTCGCTGAGAACACCTCTGCTGAGTTGGGCTAGCTAGCTGCTGCTAGTTAGCTCCGTTGTCTGCCGACTTGAACTTAGCTTAACGGCCCCTGTTGGTGTTAGCCTCCACCGCGCAGTTGGTGTGTAGGCTGCCCGCGGAGCGCTAATTTCAAGTTTTCCCGTGCAGCGTTTTGCTTTGTGTTTTGGAATGTACTCCAAACCGAAGCGAGCAAAGCAGAAATCTTCTGTTCGCCCCTGTCCTCAGGGATGCGGTTTCTCTTTGCACGACAGCGACCAGCACGATGCCTGCCCTGTCTGCCTGGGGATCGTCCACGCTAGGAGAGCGTTGACGGAGCCCGAAGCCTGTGCGTTTTGTCGCCAGCTCCGGCGCTCGACCCTGGAAAGACGGGTGACGTTTGTGGAAAAAGTGCTGGGATGCTCGGCTGTCGCACGGCATGACCCTCTCCTTTCCGAGTCTGGAGCCCCGGCTTCGTCCGAGTCCGAAGACGAGGATTTTCCGGTCGATGTCCCCGCAATTAGCTGGGCTGACCACATGGAATATGTTGACGGGTTAGCCGATGACGAGCCGGAACCATGCAGGAGCGCTGACGGGCTTCAGCCTGGGTTGAAGATTTATCGAGCTCAGGCCGGCACTGCTCGCACCATGAGCTCTGTCACCATGCTCCAGACGTACCAGGCACTGTGCCTGACGGAGCTCGGATCGCTGGTTCCTGATGACAGCCCGCTGGCACCTCTTCTTAACGAGGTCAGAGTCGCCACAGATTATATCCTCCGTGTGTCTCGCTGTGCAGCGCTCTCCCTGGGCAGAGGGATGGCTTCGACAGTAGTGGCGCAGAGGCACCTGTGGCTGACCCTCTCTGACGCCCCGGATAGGGACAGGGCTGTATATCTGGACGCACCAGTGTCTGCGGCTGGGTTATTCGGACATTCACTTGAAGCCATTCAGGCTAGATTCGATCTGAGGAAGAAGCAGATGGAAGCTCTGCGCGACATCATCCCCAGACGTCAGCCCGAGCCCAAGCCCGCAGCTAGCTCTCACAGGCCCGCCGCTCCTCTGCCGACTGGCAAGAGACCGGCGCCCACTGCTGAAGTGGGTGTGCCGCCAGTGAGAGCACATTCTCCGGCCCGAGCTCCACGCCAGTCGGCCTGGAGCAAAGGCCCACCCTTGGGCCCCCGGCAGGACCCGACGCCCAGGAGGAAGAAGCCTCAGCCCTCCTAGCTGTGGTTTCGAGTGGAGAGGGGGTCCAGCAGCAGGGAGACGCTGTTTTTACCCCTCTGTTGCCGCACAAGAGGTGCCGCTTAAGTTCTGTTCAGGTTGTCAGCCCCAGAAGGCGCTGCACTTTCCTAACACTGTCTCCCAAGCACAAAACCCCTGCACACAAAATGCCTCAGGTAATTCCCTGTTCAGGTGTGTTAAATGTTCAGGTGACCACATCGAGTGTTCCCGCTGTTTTTCATTGTTGTGCCCCAGAAAAGGTGCCTCCAACAAAATGTATAAATGTACATGTTTCCATGTTACAATCAATAAAGAGTGTTGTTTATTCTCAAACAATCAAATGCTCAGCCTGCAGGCAGAATGAGCCAGGTCAGGCAGGTGATGCAGTCCCCTGCAGACACACTGGGGGGCGACAACGCCCCGCCGACGGTGCTGCAGGTCAGCCGGCTGGCTGCTCACTTCCCTCAGTGGCGCGCTTGCGCCCCCTCTCCGTGGGTGCTGCGAACCGTTGCCATGGGTTACCGGTTGCAGTTCCGGGTCAAGCCGCCTCGTTTCCAAAGAGTCGTAAACACGACTGTCAACACCGAGGCGGCCATGATACTCAGAGAGGAAATAAAGGCGCTATTGCAGAAAAGAGCAATATGAGTGGTCCCCGCTTCGGAGACAGACAAAGGTTGGTACAGCCGTTATTTTGTTGTTCCGAAAAAAGGGGGAGGGCTTCGTCCCATCCTCGACCTGCGAGTCTTGAACACGTATCTACGAACGTACAGGTTCAAGATGCTAACACTCAGACAGCTCTTGAATGCGGTCGGCCCGGGAGATTGGTTTGCAACAATCGATCTAACAGATGCTTATTTTCATGTGGTTATACACCCGAAACACAGGAAGTTTCTGAGGTTTGCATTCGAGGGCGTAGCCTACGAATACCTAGTGCTGCCCTTCGGGCTGTTGCTCGCTCCTCGCACCTTTACGAAATGTGCCGAGGCAGCGCTAGCGCCCCTCAGAGAGAGAGGAATCCGCATCTTAGCCTACCTAGACGACTGGGCTCTCGTAGCTTGCTCCAGAGAGCAGGTGGAGACACAGCTGTCGCTGGTTCTGTCACAAATTCAGACAGTGGGGTTCTCTGTGAACTTTCAAAAGAGCTCGCTAATCCCGAGTCAGCAGATTACTTTTCTCGGTTTGGAAATATGCTCGCTTTCCAGCCGTGCACAGAGTGGCCGCGTTTCATCGCTGCCTCGCTCAGTTTCAGTTGGGACGCAGACTGCGTTTCCAGACGATATTAAGCTTGTTGGGCATGATGGCATCTATGATCGCCGTAGTGCCACTTGGACTGTTAAAAATGAGAGCGTTTCAATGCTGGACTCTCTCTCACCGTTTGTGTGCATCGCGTCACCTCCGGAGGAGGCTGCCGATAACCGCGTCTTGCATGCTAGCTCTCCGTCCTTGGAGGGAGCCCGGGCTGCTCCTGTCTCGCTCTCTGCTGTTATGGTGCAGTGTTCATTTTCTGTCTCTATGAGCCACCCATGTCCCGGGCCACCTGAACCTGGGGCCGGACCTTCTCTCCAGGGGGGGTCCTCTGGTGAGAGAATGGAGGTTACACCCTTTAATAGTGGCTCAGATTTGGGACCTATTTGGCAAGGCGCAAATAGATCTTTTTGCTTCCAGGGTAAATACTCACTGCCCCCTGTTCTTCTGCATAATCGACCACGATGCACCCTTGGGCTTGGACGCGCTAGCGCACCAATGACCAAACGTGCTCCTGTATGCATTTCCCCCAGTGGAAATGATATCTCCAGTTCTAGAGAGAGTGCGTTGGCATTCCCCCTCTCTCTAATTCTAGTGGCCCCTTGGTGGCCCATAAGGTCATGGTATGCAGAGATAATCAGCCTGCTAGCAGCGAGTCCTTGGCAGCTTCCTCTCCTTGGCAGCTTCCCCTCCTCTCCTCTCTCAGGCGGGAGGAGAAGTGTTTCATCCGCGCCCAGATCTGTGGTGCCTTCATGCTTACCTGCTGAGAGGTTAAACTTGATTGCTAAGGGTTTGCCACCTAGTGTGATAGCGACAATTCAGAGCGCTAGGGCCTCATCTACTAGAGGCTTGTACGCTTACAAATGGCGAGCCTTCGAGCAATGGTGCCAGGACCGCCACACTCTCCCATTTCAGTGCTCTATTGTGGGTGTTTTGACATTCCTGCAGGAGCTGCTGGATGAGGGCCTTTCATTTTCGACAATTAAGGTTTATTTAGCAGCTATATCTGCTTGTCATATTGGCTTTGACGGGGTGACACTAGGTGCACATCCCCTCGCCATACGTTTTCTGAAAGGAGTTCGCCGGCTGAGGCCCGTGCTTAAGTCCAGTGTCCCTGCTTGGGACTTGTCTTTGGTGCTGGAGGCCCTTTGTAGCCCCCCGTTTGAACCCATTGAGTCTGTGGATATGAAATTTCTTTCATATAAGACTGCATTACTTCTCGCTTTGGCTTCGGCAAAGCGAGTGGGTGACCTTCATGCGCTCTCTGTGCATCCCTCCTGCACACAGTTCTCTTCTGATGGCCACAAGGTCGTATTGCGTCCAAATGCTGCCTATTTTTCCAAGATCATGCCTGCATCTTCTAGCTCAATGGAGTTTGAGTTGCTGAGCTTTTGCTCCCCTGCTTTTGCATCTGAGGAGCAGAGGAGGATGCATTCTCTTTGTCCAGTGCGTGTGCTACGCACCTACATTGAGCGCACTCAGAATGTGCGTTTATGTGACCAGCTGTTTGTCTGCTTCGCTAATCCGAATAGAGGTAGAGCTCTGTCCAAACGGAGGCTGTCCCACTGGATTATAGAAGCTATCTCACTGGCATACGGCACCGGTGGTCTTGCTTTGCCCCACGGGGTGAGAGCTCATTCCACCAGGGGGATGGCAACCTCAAGGGGTGCCTGTAGCTGATATTTGTGCGGCAGCTAGTTGGGCATCAACGCACACTTTTGTGCGGTTTTATCGGTTGGACGTTACAGCCCCTTCGGTGGCTCATGCTGTCCTTTCTGCTGGGTCTACCACTCACTAAGGATGTGGTGTTCCGATTCCGGTTCGGTGGCTGCTCTGTGGGGCGTGTATATATGTCCCATACTTATGTGTTGTACCGAGTGAATCGACTGAAAGGGAACGAATAGTTATGTCTATAACTTCTGTTCCCTGAAGGAGAGGAACGAGGTACAACACAAGGTGGCCCCACTGAGCAGTTTGGCTCGGTGAAGAGCGGCTATCGAAATGAGTGATGACTGCGATGACAGCGGCTATATGTGCAGGCGGGGCCGTGCGCGTGTCATCACACGTCATCTGCCTTAAAGGCGTGATTAAAGGTTTCTTCAGCCAGGACACGCGAGGGCGTGATATCCCATACTTATGTGTTGTACCTCGTTCCTCTCCTTCAGGGAACAGAAGTTATAGACATAACTATTCGTTCTCAAAACACAAGGAACCGTAACCTCATAAATTCAAAACACTGGGCCAAAGACCCACATATGAGCTCGAGTCCCATCCCATTCTTAATCCATTAAATATGATACTGACCCAACCTTTTCAAATATAATTGCTTCATAGCTTCAATAGCTTTAACTAGACATTGTACAAGGTTTAGGGGTGTGTCTATGGGATTTTTTGACCATTAATCCAGAGGCGCATTTGTGAAGTCAGACACTGATGTTGACAGCAATCTCTGACTTTACGTGGCCTTTATCTTTGCTGCTAAATTGCTGTCGTTCCCAATCACTTCCACTTCGTTAATTCATTAATAATGAGAAAATTTCACAACTGAATTTGTTGTACCAGTGGCATCCTATCATGGTACCACACTGAAATTTACTGAGCTCCTGAGAGCGACCTGGTCTTTTGGTCTTTCATAAATGTTTGGAGAAGCAGTCTGCATGGCTGGGTGCTTGACTCGATAAATCTGAGGTTAAGAACGTGATTGGAGCACCTGAATTCAATGATTTAGATGGGCCCATGAAACTTTGATATTATTATTATTATTTTAATTGCAGTTTCTGCCATTTGCATTGTGTTTTGTATTTTATATATAATATTAAAAAATGCCATCTTTAATAATCTTTGTTTTTCTTCATTTTAGGGATAAAGAACCATCCACTGATTGTAGCACTCATCATTGCATTAATTTTTGTCACCATTCTACTAGTGACACGTCCACAAGTAGACAAGGTCGAGCATGCTCATGCTGAAGGCACTAACAAGTCGTCAAGTACAAATAAAACATATGTGTGAAATAATTCTGCTGAATGTATTATCCTAATTATGCTCATAAAGAATAAATACAAATCTTTCCTGTCTTTGTTGCTTTTCTGTACTTTATCTTATTGATCTTATCTTATTAACCTTTTACTTATTACTAAAAACGTGATTTACTAATAAATAATAATAAATATGGTGATGTGAAAAAGTGTTTTGCCTCATTCCTGATTTCCTATTTTTTGTCACACTGAAATGAGATCATCAATCAAGTTTAAATATTACACAAAGATAACACAAGTAAGAAAAATGTTTTAAATGTAGGTGTTTATTATTAAAGAGGGAAAAATCTAATCCTACATGGCCTTGTGCAAAAAAGGGAGCCTAAGCCTACTAACTGGTTGGGCCACCCTTAGCAGCAACAACTGCAATCAAGTATTTGAGAGTCTTTTAGAGCACCGTGGGGGAACTTTGTCCGACTCATCTTTGCAGAATTGATGTAATTCATTCACATTGGAGGGTTTTCAAGCATGAAGCGCCTGTTTAAAGTCATACCATAGCATCTCAGTCGGATCATTGTGCTTCAGAGTACATAGTTGTGGATGCACCGCACCTTCGTCACGAGGTAAACAGTAAATGACACACATAGCGTGTAAGGTGACTCAGATTTAAAATATTGATTGATTAATATATTGATTTACTAATCAGTGTTGATGTTATTAAAATATTTTAAAATGCCTGTGTATACAAAAACATTTGTAATTTTGGAAATACATTTTATGCCTCTCTTCAGCATAAATGTAGTTAGTTGAGTTGTTGGGTGGGGGATACTGATATTTTCTACTTCAACTTTCAGTGTCAGGTGAAGCTTGTGTTTTGGGCTGACTTCATTTTTCTACAACACTGCCTCCCAGTGGTCGTGATCAGTATTGCAGATTCTAATGAGATGAACAAACAACTGTTTTTTCTTTTTAATTTTTTATCAAGGTTCAGCTTTAAATTGTATCACACACATTTACAATGATTTTCAATAACTCACACCTCCTACCTTTCTTGTCTTTTCTCTCTCAAAACACATTCTCATCTCTGTTTTGTCTTTGTTTCTCAAATCAAAAGTGAAAGTGCTGCACTGAGAGGCGGTCGGGGAGGGGCTTTCAGCGTCTTCAGTGTGCCCGTGACACGAGTCACGTATCAAGCTCTTCCGTAAGTCGACTTTTAAAATGATTAACTAACCATATAAGGCTTTGAAGTGCTCCCTCATCTCTAACGTGCATGCAGATCACACTCTTCTAACGTTGTCTTTCTTTTTTCGTTTTTGACTTTGTCTGGATCCAGTAAAAGCTCGTGCAGAGCTTTCAGTGTTACCAACACTGACACATATTTACCTGCTGGCTGAATTTGTTCAACTTTTTAAATTCCAACTAAATGCTAATTTCTTCTTCCGCTTGTTTCCCAACGCAAAGAAAAGAAAGAAGAAAATGGTGAGAAAATACATTTACTTTATTACGTTTGTTAAACACTTGATGGCGCCATACAGCTGACAGTTCGTGAATGCAGCATTTTGCAGCATAATAGGGAACTGTTAAAGACATAAAGAGAAGTAAAGGAGGAGTGAATCTTTGACTTATGGTTTCACTAGATTTGGGGAGCACTTGATCTAGTGTCCAATCCAGTCACATGTCAGCTAATCCAGTGTTATCTGGATTATCTGACATGTGCATTTCCATTCATTAAGAAAAGCTCACATGGAAAAAGCTACATTCACACTGACAGTAATTCACCCACTTCCTTTAGTTTTGCTTATTTAGATCATGATTCATATAACTGGCACACACACAACATAAACTGCATAAAAATGATAAGCATATGCCTAAAATATTCTTTTTCATCCATCTGTAGCTTTGGAGAAAAAAATTATTTATCTTCGAAGCTGGAAATACAAATGGGGCTCATCGTCACATTGTTGAAAGGTTGAAAGATGTTGGCCAAGCAGAGGTGAACGCTCTAAATGAATGCGACTATCTTCTGGTTTTCTGTCCTGTTGTTTCACGAGTTGGAACGGACATCGGAGAGGCTCTGGACAACATGCCCCGTGAGGAAAATTTAATTAGTTTTTCTATTGTCTTCACTAATATTGTGAAGGAGTTGGTGCTTCTAAGTAACCGGGGAGATATACTGACAAATCCAGTGTCAATATTGTTTCTTAGATAAGGGCTATTCTCATATCTTTTTTGGAATAATGAAAAAATAGAAAATAAAAACAAGGATTAAGAAATCGGAGGTGAAGGATCTTGTTTACTGTAGAAGAATGTTCAGCTCATATGTCCTGCAGTATAATCTAAAGATGGAGTAATCCAAATTTTTGTTTATGTTATGGTTCTGAATCATTTCATCCTGTTGTCTCTGTGGTTACAGGTGGTAAACCAGTAATACTGGTGGTGATGCATCCCACCTTCAATCCAGATTATGTTGTAGCTGAAAGCCGGAGACAAGTGACCAACCCAAATGTCCACCTCACTGTGGACTGTCTGTTTCGTGATGGCAAGCTCCTCAACTCTAAACTTAACAATAAGATGTGGAATGAAATAGAGATATTTTTGGAAGTTTCCACTCTCCAGGTAATGACAAAATGTATTGATCTGTTATCAGGTTTACACATAATTATTTTGGCATATACTTCTTTCTTTCTTTCTTTGTTTCATTTTATTATTCAGGTTTTGTGGTTTGGAACGATCAAATGTAAGTATGATTGTTCCAGTTTCATACTATAACATTAAGGAGTGTTTCCCTAAGGGACACATTTTAAAGCAATTATCCCTCTTTGTTTTGTCTTGATAAGTCAGCATGTTAGAATAAAGCCTACTTGCTCATGGATTGAGACTAAGTCTCCAAGCCATTGCTGTATACAACAAAGAGGAATATATAGTTTAAACATATTAAAGTATACTGTAAATAGTCTTTTGGTGTTCAAAACTTTGAATCATAGAATTTAATATTCTAATAATGACTTTGGATTGTTTGGCCTATAAGAATGATCTGAAGTAACTCATTGCTCTTTTATTCTTCATTTTAGATTTGAAGAATCCTCGAGTACTTGGGATTGCAGCTCTAACTGCTGTAGTGATCTATGTGTATTTCAACAGTCCTGAAATAAAAAAGAAAATAGGGCTGTGAGAGCAGTCCCTGGATAGCAAAACCAAAAGGAATCTATTTTTTAAGGTCAAGGAGTCATATGGCTAAGTTCAAGGCTAAGTTGGAAATAACTACATAATCACATATTTTAGGTAATCGATTCAGCAACAACAACAACAACAACAACAACAACAACAACAATAACAATAATAACAATAATAAGGAGAAAGATTGTTAGATGAGCACTAGGACATTTTTCTAGCCATGTCATTAATGCAGACAGCAAACTAGATGCACATTTCCATGAAAACAAATTGTCCTGTAAAACAACACTGTGCACTGCTGTACTGATATACAGTGTTGGTTTACTAAAATCACTTCACACATCCAGGGTATCTTGTTGGTTATATTGCAACTTGGTGAAGCTATAAATAAAAGCAAATCATCTCTATGACGTAATTCTGCTGATTTGTCCAAATAATCTTATCAAAACGAAATCATTTGTGAATAATAAATTCAAATGTTTCATATTTCTGTTGCTTGTCTATGCTTATTAATTTATCTTGGATCTAAGTGTGAGTAAACTCTTACGTAACATAACATCCTTTAACCACCAATACCTTCACTGCATTTTGCCTGTAATTTATACAGACCTGTTACATTTTGTTTATATCTTCTGCTGTTATTGAATTGTATTTTTTGTTGTATTACTTTCACATCAGTAAATAATGACGTGCAACTCCTACATCCTGGAAATATTTGTTTATTTACAGCTGAGTTGAATTGCACAAGCCACTGTAAATAAATGTAAATAAAACAGCAAAAGAGTTTAAATGTTTTAGCATTAACTGTCCTAAACAGAAAAAAATGAAATGATGGTCTGCTGAGCAGCTGAGTGGAAGCCCTTCCTTTGAGTCAAAAACAACAGTAGTGCAGGGTGTGATACTGGGCGGGACAACCAATGACTCTCCTATATGTAGTATTTTTTTTCTTAGGTAATGTAAATATAAACATATTTGGATCTGACATTTGTCAGATCTGGACTCAAAACGTGAATCTGATACCAGTGAAAACAAGATGATATGGCCAATCTATTCTAATTACTGTCAAATTTGTTTACTAGGCCATGCAGAAGCAGCATCAGTAACCAAGAGAGCTAAGACAACACAGAGGAAAATGAAGGCTAAGTGAAATTAGCTTGGAGGCATTTCACTCTGGCTAACCAACAGTATTTACTTGCATGTTGGCAAATGTTTTTAACTTAAGAGCAACTATGGTCAAGTGAGCTGACACTACTATTTCTCTCTCTCTCGCTCACTCTCACTGTCAGTGCATGTAGTGTAACAACAAATGCTTTTACTGCACTTAACATGTTGTCCCCAAGTCTATGAGTTTTATTAAATGTCAGCAGTTGCATGTGTTTGTGTGCATGTGTGTGATGGTATGAGCAGTTAAAGGACTCAAACTGAGAAAAGGAAAGAAGAAACTAGTGTGACTATAAATAATAAAGCAAATAGCTTTTGTTCATTTTTAATTCAAATATTTTTGTCCTGTTGTCACTAATAAATAATTATTAGGTATTTATTTGAAAAACAAATTATTGAAGTAATATTTGTGTTGAGACTGACGTTGCCTGAAACATTAAAAAACACAAAGCTTAATTAACAGCTCAATTAACCTCGGTACTGCATACTCGTTATCGGTAGATACCTGACACCATTATGCTGGTATGAGAACAGAGTAAAAGGAATACAATTTGACATCACTTGTCTCTTAGTTAGAATAAATGTAATAAATTAGTTTTCAGTGACACATGAAGTTGGTGTTTGAAGACTGACTTCAGTCCAATCAGAGCCACTTTCAGATTGTCTTTTTACAACACTGCCACCCAGTGGATATATTTGTCATATTTCTTGAGAAGAACAAACAGTAAAAGTTGTTGTGAAAGCATGGGTAAATATTAACTGTGTACACCTACGCTATATATGGTGCAATTAACCCCAAATTTTGAACATGTAGTTTGGAGACCCCAACATTGTAACTGCTAGTGTCTTTGTATTGCACACTATAGTAACTACATTTCCTCCGCTGCTGCTGTGCTCTTATCTTATTTCCTTCAGCACACAGTTATGTCTGCAGTTCCTGTTCCGTGACTGACACGTTGCCTTCAACAAACAGTGGAAGGAAGACTGGACGTGGGGGAGGGGTGTTCATTGGTCTTGAGCGTGGGGTAAGATATGGCAGAGACACCAACATCTTATCAAAGTACTCCGTAAGTAAGCTTCTTAAATATTGGTTTTAGATCCTTTTTCTCAGACTGTTAAAAGCTAAATCCCAGATTATACACTGCTAAGGTTTGGGTTTTTTCATTTGTTTTTTTATGCTGTGTTCTATTATAAGTTTGCGCAGAACAGCTGTTACCAGGATGTACGCATATTTACCTGAAGTAATTCAGCTTTGTTAAAGGGTCTGACTAAGGCACCTTTCTCTCTTTCCATGTCCCTACTTAGAAGCACAAATGAAGAAAATGGTGAGCAATTACATTTGTTTTTTCTAACTTAATTTCAAACACTTTACACTTCCTGACAGCACCATGCAGCAGACTAGTAAAAAGGAACTTCAAGTTTGACGAATTGCAGAATTTGCAACTAAAATTGGAATTGCTTTTGGTTAAATGAGAGTGCATACTGGACTTGCAGTATATTCACTGCCTAGAAATGTAAATAATTGCTCCTGCTGCTCATAATTACTCTCATTTTTCATGTCTAGGTCTAGTTTTAGATGTACCAGCACTGCTCAAAAACTTACTGCATCTTTACACTTCTGTGACTGCGACTGCATTGTCTTTGATCTTTTAAACTCTGGTTAAAAGCACCACGGTGTTGCAGGCCACTAAACATGCTCTGTTTTTTTCTATACTGTTTTAACTTAGTTTCACTTTCTCTTTTAACTGGAAATTGTATTAGCATGCTAATCCATGCTAATCTAAACTGAAGGGCAGAGCTGCAGGTCTATGATTACTTCTGTGGTTTAAAGTTTAAACAGATTTTGGGAGCAGCTAAAAAAATCTATTTTGCTTAGATGGACTTCCATTAGATCTCTTCAGGTCTAAATAGATCTAAGTGTCCTAAGGGTACTTCCTGTTATTTCAAAGAAGCTGCCTGCTGACCTTCAAACATGTACTTAAAACCTTTTTATTCTTACAGTTAATTCTTTGTGTGTGTGTGTGTGTGTGTGTGTGTGTGTGTTATCTTGTATTGTATTTCTTTGTAAAATTTTGTTTTGTTTTGATTTAGAGCTACATAGTTTTTATCTTCCTATCTTTTAATTTAAGCACATTGTGTCTAATGAAATCTTCTACATTAATAAAATTTACATCCATATGTTATACATACTGTAATTAACACTGAGGTGAAAAGTTGACATAATTTTAGATTATTTTGAAACTAGCGCAATGGACTCAAGATTTATCTTCTTTTGCTTGAAGCTGTGCAGCTACACAAAGTTAAGAACAATTATCCATTTTTTTTTTCCAAATCTTTAGCTTTGGGGAAAAAGTTCTACGTCTTCGTGGAGGGAAAGACAAATGGGACTCATCATTTCATTGTTAAAAAGATGATCAGCTTTGGCCAAAGAGAGGTGAAGTCTCCAGGAGAATGTGACTACATTCTGGTTTTCTGTCCTGTTGTTTCAAGAGTTGGAACAGACATCACACATGCCTTGAGCAAACTGCCTTGTAAGAAAAGCTACATTATACTATTTAACATTGATTGAACCTTATAAATGATTGTGGGAAGGTATTCTAAAAAATGCAACTGTATGTGACTGGTCTTACATTAGTTATCCACCTATGCAGTATTTACATATAAAACTTGGTCAGGAACATGTGCAAAGAGCCACATACAGCCACATGCTCATAGGCTACAGATGGAAAACATGTTTTGAATTTCTTGTTTTGAATCATTTCACCCTCTCTTCTTTGTGTTTTCAGGTGGTAAACCAGTAATACTAGTAGTGATGCATCATACCTTCAATATTGATTATGTTGCGGGTGAAAGCCGGAGACAGGTGGATAACCCACATGTCTGCCTCACTGTGGACTGTCTGTTTTATGAAGACAAACTCCTGAATTCCAACCAGAATGAGATCATGTGGCATGAGGTGAAGAAATTTTTGCGGGTTCCTCCTACTCAGGTAAGTGACTGATCTAACACAAGGCTTATTATCAGTAAAGGATGATCACTGTGGCTGATTTCTTTCATTCCTTCTTTCAGATGTCTCCCAGTCAGAACTTCATGGACTGTAAGTATGACTGTAATATTTCTTCTTTTTAATTTAATCAGTTTTTTCTAAAGTGTTTTAGTGTAAAATGTGATGTAATTTAGCTTTTGAACTTGATCACATTTGTTGCTTAGCCTAATACATTGCTTTGATTTATTTTAAATTTTGATTGTTTGCTGCTTTTGAGAGTAATCAAAACCATATGCAGCGCTGTCAATCAGATTAATCAGACTATAACAATGGTAACTGTAAATTATACCAGACTTATTGCTCCTTTCTTCTTTCTTTCTTTTTTTTAGGTTGGGTGATACTTTTGATAGTGTTTATAGTAGTTGTAGGTTTGGCTGTGATATTAGCTGTATACATGATAAAAATGCTTAAATGAAAATGCCAGTGAAAGCTGATGTGGGTGTTTGTAGGTCTGAGTCTTTGATCAGTTAGCAAAAGTAGAATAGAAGTGAAATGATGTAAACGCTGATTATACTGATAGATATGTGAAGACATTCTCTTTACTTGATGATAATATGAAATTATGTGATTTTATATAAAGTTTGTAGTTTGAGTGTGTGTGTGTGTGTGTGTGGGGGGGGGGGGGGTGTTAATAAATAAAAGCAACTCAGTTCTGAAATAAATGTAATCACTTTTGTTAACAATAATTATGTTAATAGTTACGCAGCTTTATTTGATTATAATGTTGAGATTATATAATTTGCCAAGTACAAATTAAATCAGGTGTATATGTGTGTGTTTTCTGTATTCATTTACTTATTTCGTTGTTTCAATAGTGTATTTATTAATTTTATAAAAATAAAGCGAGGAAACTGCAGTATACACCTTTAGCAGTGATACTTTTACTACATTTTCCCAAAAATATACTCATAGATGTGACCTTTAGTTTACATTGTCTGCTTTGGTTTTGTTTTTTCTAGAATTACTTAAAAAAAAAAAACCTTTGAAAACCTTTCTTTTTGTTGGAAATACTTGGTTATTTACAGTGTTTTGATCAGTATAAAACACTGGTAATTAAACAGAAAAATACATATTTTTTAGTTTATGTTCTCACGTTCCACACACCTGTTGTATCTTTCAAAGTTATGATATTTTAAGAATAAAACAATGCATTGCTGGACTGTGACAACTCTTTTTGGTTTGCCATTATACTTTTTTCTTGCAGGCTGTCACAAATATTGACAAGTTGTGGATTTTCCTCTATAGCTATTTTACAGAAGATGAGTAGTTATTCAATCAGCTAACAATTATAATCACATCTTGGCAGCAAATTTTTTTTTCTTCTGACATCAAAGCTTTAGTACATGATCATTAAGGTCTCTTTCATGAATGGTTTATAGTTGCAATAGCAATATCAAATTCTGAGGTGATTGGAGATAATAAAAAAATGAATACTACAAACCACTTGAACAACATTAGATTAATTGGTAGAAAATAATCAATAAAAGACCAGAGTTATAGCACCCAGACACAATTTAGGCATTGCTGAATTAGCTTTGGAGATGACCACATCAGTTGCATTGGATGGGAAAATGGTCTTCACTGTGTGTCACTTCATCTTTGATGTCAAAGTTGTGCTACTGCTTGAATGTGCTCAACATAAGGGCATAGAAAGCAATGAGAAGTGTTAGAAGATGTACATAAACTCCCAGGTGTACCGTCCCTGCCTTAGGATGATAAAGCAGAGTATGCTTTATTATCGGCCTGTGCTATGATTGACAAGTCAACGTCATATGAGAATACAATGTGTTTTACAGTCAGATTCAGCCCTTGCTTCTCATGTGACTTTTCAAAGCACCAAGTTGGAACTGGGTGTGGCATCAGTGTGGCTACATGCAACTTTCAGCTCTTTATTCTATTAAACACAGTAATCTTTAGAAAGTACAGAGCAATCCAATCCAATTTTGTGAACATACTGTATATTTCAAATGCACAATTGACATTGTTTTATGCTGTAACAAACACTTTTGTGGTTTGTTCATCTCATGAAATAGTGCGTCCACTAGGTGGAGATGCTGTAAAAAGATGCCACGTGAAAGGGGAACAGGAATAACACCTGTCTTCAGATAGCAGCATCACGTGACACTGAAAGGACCTGTTTACTGACTGACCGTTGAAAATCAAAAGTGAAAGTACTGGAATAGACAAGCATTCATTGTTTTTTCAGTGTGGTGAAGAAAATGTCAGACACAAGAGATTACCAAAGGATATTGTAAGTAAACATCTGAATTTTAAAAAACAAAAACATCTCTCTTAGGCTGTGAAATGCTGCCTCTCTGCCATGCATTAGATTAATAGATTTCTATCCATCTAAGGTTGTTTTCTATTTTTAGCTTAGTCTTCCGGTTCTAGTAAGGGTTTACACTGAGCACCTTTTACTAACCTTGTTACATATTAACCAACTAGCTGTATTTATTGGATTGTTAAATTCAGACTAAAAGCTGCTTTCTCTTTCATAATCCCGATACAGAGACCAGGAAGAAGTAGAGCAAGGTGGGAAAAAAATACAACCTATTTTCTTATTTTATGAAACACTTAATGTTGCCTCCATAACACAACACTAACTATGTAGTTGCTGATGAATAGAGCTAGTTGCAGCTGTAGCATAAAAGAATTTAAACACCAAAAGGGAAATAAAGGTGTGGCCAGAACATAAATGCTAATGTTGCTGAGTTTGCATGCGTGCATGTAGGTGGGTGTGTGAAAATCTAAGAACACCAATAATTCAGTAGCTTCTACAACCATCTTTAGCAGCAATATGACTCTGTTTGACTTTATCAGTCTCTTCCACCACATTGTGGAGGAATTTGGGTGCCGTGCTCACACATAATTTGATTAAATAAAACTACAAATACTGCAAAAGGGTGTATTTTCTTTCTATTATGACTACAGTTATAATTGCACAGCATTGTGTGGATATGTAACAGTTTTAAAGAGTTACTTTGGAAAACTACCCAAATCTTCTTTTCCTTCATCTTTAGTTTCATGGGAAACATTCCATGTCTGGTTGGCGGGAAGAACAAATGAGGCTCACTATCCCATTATTGAAATGCTCAAAAGAATTGGTCAAACTCAGGTGAATTCTCCAGAAGAATGTGACTATCTTCTGGTTTTCTGTCCTGTTGTTTCACGAGTTGGAACAGACATCACAGATGCCCTGAGCAACCTGCCCTGTAAGAAATACTATATGACATTACTTAGTATTGAATAAAACTTTAATGTAGGAAGGTAATCTGAGAAATGTAACTGTATGTGAATGGTATAATAGCAGGATAATTAATTAAATAATTGTAGAAATGTATTTTGAGACCACAGCCTAAAAATTAAAGTTTATCTGCATCTGCCTGGTCTTATATAAGGTATCCACATCTGTATATTTAACATACAAATTTGTTATGAGAAATAATTAAGTAATAAGAAATAAATATGGATAACTAATGGATTAAAAATAGAAATAACTAAAACATATTTGTGACAAAAGGGTCATGCTTAACAGCCTTCATGGTCTGCAGTATGAGCTACAAAAGTAGAAACTTAATTTATGTGCTTCACTTTGTTTCCGACTCAGTTGATCTGGTTGCGTCTGTGCTTACAGGTAGTAAACCAGTGATTCTGGTGGTGATGCATCATACCATCAATCCTCATTATGTTGTATCTGAAAGTCAGAGACTGGTGAACAACCAAAACGTTCATCTCACTGTGGACTGTCTATTTTATGAGGACAAACTCCTGAACTGCAAACTCAATGATAACTTAGAAGATACACTCTTCAAGCTTTTTAAACTTTCAGTTTGTCAGGTAATGATTTCTCATACTGATTTAGTATTACACTTATATGCAATGAGTGTGTGGTGTGATATTTTTTTAAAATCAGTGATAATGACTTCTTTCTGTCTTTCTTTTTATTCTTCAGATGATTTTGTGGTGTAAGTATGACAGTCTTGATGTTATGTTACGCCATTTTCTAAACTGATGAAAACTTTGTGGTACAAGTTTCACCAAACATATAATGTTATTTCAGTGGACATTTTGAACTCTTTCCTTCTAAACAATAATATATTTCTCTACTATCTATTTGATCTTAGTTTGTTTTGTTTTTTTTCTGATTTTCAGAGTCAAAAAAATTGCATCTAGTGTTGCAATGTCCATCAAAAATAAAACCATTTACAAACATGGTTAAAATTTTGAATTAAACAATTAAATATCCTCATAAGTACTATAGATTGTTTTATATTTAGCTGACTTATTGTCCGTTTCCTGCCTTTATTTTAGATCTGAGGAGTCTTTGGACATGGTGTTGTATTACAACAAAATGATCCATCAGGAAATCACTGTGCAACTAAATTAAACATACCCTTTCTGGATTGTGCTGTTATTACCTTTAATAATTTATAGTTATGAAGTTTTGGGGTAGAATTTACTGATCTATACTGTTTGTTATATATCTATCACTGTTTTATATCTGGATCACAATAGAGGTGTAATGTTGCAAACATACCAGATCTGATTTTCAATAAATTCAGATTATCTGATCAGATAATCTTTACACACTGCGTGAAGATAAATTTATAATGTATAAGAAAAAACATGAATAAAAAAAAAAGAGCTTAAAGATAAGAAGTGAGTTCTTAATTATTTACTCCTTATTACGCCGTAATACTGCAGACATGCTAAAAGGCTCCAAAGTTCATTAAAAAGATGTTTTGGTTGCTAACTATACCTAGCTATACTGATGGCAAAGGAAATGTTGTGTTTTATAAACATGTATCTTTCACCGGGCTGCATGGCGCTAACGCGTTAACGAGCTAACCACACTAACGCGTTGCGGCCACGCAGCCCCACGCACGGGGCAATCTGCACGTGCGTGAAGCTTCTTCAGTTCTGAATGAACTGAAGAAGCTTGAGAAGTGAAACGTCTTCAAGCAACTTAAAGAAGTCCAGACGCTTTTCTTTCCAAGCTCCTTAGACTACGATGACCTGGATGACTGAGAACCTTCACAGATATGCTGACAGCACTAATGAAATATATGTGTATAATATATATATATATATATATATATATACAGAGAGAGAGCAAAACCTGCAACCACCATTAACACATGTTCTGAGATTTCAGCTGAATTGTCAGGGCTCTGTGTGCGGGCAGGCGGAGGTGAGGATCCAAATGCAGGACTCGTGGAGACAGGATTTCAACTCAAAAAAGCTTCTCATCTCAGCTTTATTGCTGGTAAGGAACAAAACATAAACAGAACAATGAACGCTGAAAACGGAACCACACAGGCAGGATCCGAGGGTACAACACGACACTGAGCAAAGGCAAACACAGGGTTTATATACACAGGGGAGTAATCAGGGAATTGAAAACAGGAGGAAGACACAGCTGGGAGAGATTAGGGCTAACGAGACAGGGGGAGCGAAGTTAGACATACTGACATAAGATGTAACCCTTCAAAATAAAACAGGAAACAATACACAAAGATGCAGACTAAGAAAACACAGACTTTACACAGGTAGAACTAAACCTAAACCAGAATAAGCTGGAACATACTTATTAATAATCATCATCATCATCATAGCCTGACAAGAAATCAAGAAAATAACCAAAAATACAAAAGCCAAGACATGAGAAACTCAAAATGCTGGGTCGAAACGACCCAGGACAGTGGCATGACTGGGAAGAACAAGTTCCAGGCAATTGATACGTGGTTGCCAGATACAATGCTGAGACAAGAGGAGGAGATAGAAGATGCTAACATCAAGACAAGAAACCTCCTTATCGTTCATGGAGGGTGTCACATCAAGCCCAGCACCAGCCAAGGTCTAGTAAGTATCAGAACCAATATCCGGGATGAAACAATGAAGATCCATTAGTGCCATATGTTATCTCACTAGGAGCGTACCCTGATGTTGCCTGGCATGCATACAAACTGGTGAGGATCATACAAACTGCTGATTACCATTTTGAGGTGCTGGAATGCAAAATGTTAAATTGTCTAACTAGCTACCTAGCCCAGCCACATAATTTTCTTTCTCTTTGATCTTTGGGATGTTTTTGAAATAAGCTGTGTGATCATTTTTATTCCCATTAAATAATGTGGGATCTTTTCATTCCTCACACATTACACAGTCCATACAATTATAGATATCAAGCTTGATTTTATTTTATTGATATTTAATATGTTTTCAAACGGGTCCTTTTCCTTTACTGAGCAGAAACAGTTTGTATCTTCTGACTATGGAATAAAGACACTTATATATCTGACTGACTGACACTTGCAATTCCATTCATCAAAAAAAGAAGCTCACGTCCCAAAAGACACTCATTCTCTCTGAGATGGATTCATTCTGATCAGTTTGGTTTTGCCAAGCCACATTTTAATGCATATAATTAACACACAGTATGAAAAACGAACAATTTCTCTGCATAAAATAAATAAATAAATGTAAGTTAATTAACTTACATTTATTTTTGAGGTGATGAAGTTAATAACTTTTAATAAGCACGTTCTATCTTGCACAGTGTAATGTTTGTCAAGGATTTCTTTGTGAGTTTCCATGTAGAGCCATGTAGATTAAGTAAGCTGACTATTTTCCTCATATTGTTTCTGATCGATTTTATCCAGTTGTCTCCACACTCACAGGTGATAAACCAGTAATTCTAGTGGTGATACATCATGCCTTCAATCTCATTATGTAATAGATGAAAGCTGGAGAAGAACCCAGACACTAAGAATCCAAAGTCTCTATATGAGCTACCAATATCATTTAATATGAGGTTTATGAGATTTGTAGTTCTTTGTTGCATCTTGATTTTCATGAGTAAAACAGAATAAATCCATGTTTCAAAGGGCAATTTCCTGGTTCAAATTTGATCAAACTTATAATGTAACAGGATGGGCCCAAATTACTCAATGGGTGTTCTGGGCAGAGACCCAGAGGCCCACGCACAGGAAAATGAAAAACAAATGAAAGAAGAAGTAGAAGACAAAAAAAAGTAAAATGAATAAATAAATAAATCTAGAATTATTGTCTAAATTAAAGCAATATAAAAACATTACTTTCCCCCCCTCATTATAACAAAATGTAACATGTAGCTGGAGCATAACAGAGAGCAATTCCTTTTTACTTGCCATATTTTCTCCTACACTGCTGAGGCTAAAAGTCTCTCCCAAACTCAGCTTGATAGTGAGATTATCCTAGTTCCAAAATGGAAAACATGGATTTAGGATATGGAATAAAGGGAATAAAGAGTTGCCGCTTTTAAGAAAATTTCCAACTCCCTTTATTTTTAACTAAGTCAGGATAAAATCACTGCAGTTTATGATAATATGCAAGTTAATCTTGAGGTTAGTTACAACATGGGTCACAAGACGATTGGTGTAATGACCTCAAATGTGTGTGCTTTCATCAGTCATGATTGACACTTATATGGGAGGTACTGTCAAGAAGTGAGACAGTGTAACCAAAGTGGTGCAGGCAAGAGATGCTGAAAGGGGGATAAGGAGATTGTTGGGCATACGGAGGAAGAGAGACAAGAGATAGCAGGTATGTTTAAGGGTGTTTGTGTGTGTGTGTGTGTGTGTGTGTGTGTGTGTGTAGGGGGACAATTAAATGAAACATGTTATTCTATTATTGTTGCTGTATCCACGTGATTTATGTGAATAAGTTCAAAACTTTACGTATACTGAAATTGATTAACTCATTTCATGATCTGTGACTGAGTTGTAAAATATGGCAGATGATTTAGTCCTCTATTGTCTTTATTTAAACTTATCTATCTTTGATGTGTGAAAAATATTCCAAGATTGTAAGGATGACTGCACAATCTTTATCTTACAAAGTTACCAAACATTTTCCAAAATCAGTTTTTAAGACAAAGTGCAGTAGCATAAGACATGGGTGGTCTTTGCTAATATTTAATGAGCTATTTAGTGTAAAAAAAATAGCAGAGTTTATTTGCCTGTCTATATAACATGCTTCAACGCTTTTACTTAATTAGATCTATTGGATGATATATTGATTTTACTGCTTTCCAGAGTTACCACTGAAAAGTTGTCAGGATTATGGAGAATGATCTGAAAAGAACAAAAACATGTTGAGTGGCAGCTGACTGTGGTTAATTGTTGACGTCAGAAGACTTACAGTAATCAGATTCTATCATTTCAAATAAAATTCCTAATATGGATAACACTGGAGGGTAATAATGCTGTTTCTATCACTCAACAATTCATTATGTACCATTCTAAATATCAGTCTATTATCTAGTATCCATTCTCTCCTTACTGTAGTAGTTGGAGAGACAGTCCAATATGCTGGCTGGTGGTTTTTGCATTTGATAGTGTTAACGTAAGTACACCATTACTGCTTCCATAGGAATTAACACCTTGAAGCCTAAATCATGAAATAATTGCCAGAAAAATCTTTAAAAAAAAAACAAAAAACAAAAAAATCTTTATTTAACCTTCTTTTGTTTATTTTTTTTGTAATTATTTAAAAAATAAATTACATTCCAATTTCCATATATGACATTTAATTTGTATCATATCTGCCTATTTGCTTGTTTTTTAAATTTGTTTATTTAGGTTTATTTAGGTTTTTCAGGGGGGAAAATTCACACTGATGATGTTGAAGTCCCAAAAACTGGCAAAAAACTGTATGTATCAAATGTTATACACTAGGCGTTAAAGGGTTAAAAGGGCACAGGACTTACTGGAGTACTATGAAAACGTCCTTTTTCAAATGACTGCATAGTTAAATAATGCTGCTGTTTCAGTTAGGTTGCTAAAGGCTGTGAAGTAGACATCAGAATGTTGTTAGCCGTGTTTTAAAATACGCTCTTTTCTAAGCTAACTTCCTGTTTAGCTGAAATCTTCTTGGTTTCCAACAGTGTGTTTGGGCGTTTCAGCAGTGTGTGTGTGGGGGAATTTCAGTAGTGTGTATTAGAAAGTTTCAGTAATGTTTGTTTGAGTTTCAGTGGTGTGTTTGTGAAAGTTTCAGCAATGTTTGTCAGATAGTTTCAGAAGTGCAAGCACTTCCGTAATAATGTCCCTAACGCCGCCTCACACTCTAGCGGTATTTCCTCTAATTTCATCTAAAGCGGAACTCTGAACAAATACAACAGCTACTGGGAGAGAAGTGGTGCAGCAAAGAGGCACTGAGAGGAGGAAAAGGAGGAAGAAAGCATCAGGCACAAACAGACAGTGAGGGAGAGAAAGCAAGAAGGAAAGGTCTGTTTGTGTTTGTGTGTGCTGGTGTTCATGTGTGTGTGTGTGTGTGTGTGTGTGTGTGTGTGTGTGTGTGTGTGTGTGAGGACACTTACATGTAACATAGTTTCATGCTTATAGGAAGTGAAATCCTCTGTAAACCACAGAGATGACTGTGTAAAGAAAACCCGGACCAGCCTATCGGGCACCAACAACCATGGCACATTCAAAGTCACTTCAGTCGCCTTTCTCCACCATCCTGATTAGCTTAGGTCATCTTCACCATGTCGACCTGACTAAATGCACTGACTTGTTGTAATGTGATTGGTTGTTAATAATAGTATTTTATTTAAGTGCTTCTTTTGTGGCAATCATATCAAGAAATAACGTTTCCAAATCTCAGTAATTGTCTGCTGATTTGCTTTGCTACATCAGACTAATGCAGGTAATACATCTCTAAGATATTTTTTAGCATTCTTGGCCAGGAAAAGCTTATACAAAGCAGCTGTGGCTATGAGGAATCTGCGATGCATATTAACACATATTGCGTTTTGTTATTGCAATTAAATTTTGTTATATTATGCTGATTAAAGGTTCCTTTCTGTTTATCCTTTCTCAGGGACATGGAAAAGCAAAAAGGTAAGAAAAAAGGTTAATATTATTAAGGAGAACAAGCTACACTTGGCAATTACGATAGAGAACATTTCTAACTGCTTTTTTTAAAATCTTATGATTAACTGAGTGTGCAGATAATTGTGATTGGAGTTTCCCCTTATTTCAATAACTTTGAGCTACACAGGTCACACTGATGATGTAGAACTTTTAAAAACTCACATTTATAATATGGTACACTTGGTGTTACAGGATAAAAAGGAAGTAACTATAGAGGCCAAACCCTGGCTTCTGGTGAACTGGATATGTGATCACTTGTAGTAGAGAGATTTCTGACAGTCTCTGTGAAATCCATTGCTCAAGCCCCATTCAGGGTGCTCTAGTGACCAGTCAGTGACCCCACTGGCAACTAGAAGTTACTGGGGTGTGCGTGTCACTGACTGGTCTCTAGGCCAAAAGTCTAATGTAATTAACGCATCTAATAAGCTAAACACAAAATATATAATGTATATTATCGCTCATTGTGTGTAAGATGTGTGGCTTCACACTTGTCTTCTTCTCCTTTTTAATTTCTTTAGTGTTGTGGAAAAGATTCTTTGTCATCTCGGCTGGAAAAACAAATGAAGCTCATCATTCTTTTATTAAAAGCCTTAAAGGTATCGGTCAAATGGAAGTGACCTCCGCGGAAAAATCTGACTACCTTCTGATTTTCTGTCCTGTTAATTCACAAGTTGGAGCAGACATTGCCGAGGCCCTGGACAAGATTCCCCGTAAGAAGTCCTTATTCACTAGTTTTTCAACTGCCATCAGAATTCTAGAGAACCTATTCAAAATAATTATATGAAGGTATTTTGAAAAATATCATAGCAAAAAATAGAGCATTCTATCTGCATGTGACAGGTATAACATTAGCTGCCCACTTCCTTTGTATTCACATTTGTCAAAAGACATGCACTGTTTTTTTGTAATTAGAAAGCGAATGAATGGACAGTCTTCATGTATTAAATCAAACTTGCTCACTTTTCCATAAAATCTTAAGATCATGATCAGAGTAACTATAAAAAACAACAACATAGGAAAACTATTCCTGCAGTATGTATCAGTTAATGTGAGCAGACTAATGTCACAGGGAGTACTGTGGTTCATTCAGTCAATGCTGCTGGTATATGTGAAAAAACCTGTGATGAACATTCATGTAGTTCTTCTTTCTTCTTCATTTAACGTGCAGGCCAAGACCAAAAAAATCTTGCTTCTGAATCATTTGATCCTGTTGTCTCTCTGCCTACAGGTGGTAAACCTGTAATTCTGGTGGTGATGCATCACACCTCCAATCTTGAGCATGTTGTAGCTGAGAGCTGGAGACAGGTGAAGAACGAGAATGTCCACCTCACTGTGGATTGTCTGGTTTATGAGGGAAAACTGCTTGATTGCAGCTTCAATGATATCATGTGGCGTGACATTGGGAAGTATTTCAGAGTTTCCATTCACCAGGTAATTTCTATACATACAGTCATGCTTCTGCATGGTACTATTAATAACAAGCAAACAAACAACCCCACCCTCAATGAAAACCCAAACATGATTATAACTCTTTGTTTTATTCTTTAGCTCATTCAGACTTCCAAGTGGCGAAAATGCAGTTGTAAGTATAACTGTAATGCTTTTGTATATTTCATCAAAGATTGCTTTTGTCGCTTTCCACATAGTAAAGTTGTACGGACATTGGCATTAATATTCAGTGACTAATTTCAAACTTATAAATGTTTAACTTATAAATAACAAGCTCTTTTCTCCCCGTAGGTTGCACTGACCCTCTGATACTGGGTGTAGGTTTTATAATGTGTATTATGATGGTGGCAACTGTGACTATGGAAGTAGTGCGAAGGATGATTTAGATGTTACTGAGCTGAATGTTTTTCTCAATGCCATTATATCTGGATCATAAAAAAGGAAAATGATATAATGATAACAGATCTGCAACTTTATGCACAGACCTACATGTTTATTGAAAAAATGTGTTGTGAGTTTGACAGTGAGATCTGAGATGCTAAAATGTTCTAAAAGAATAACTTGCTGCTCTTGTCCAATGCTTGTGTCAAAGAAATCCTCTCTGAAGAGATGGTTGTGTAAATTTTGCATCCAATGTTTCAGCCAAAGGTGCTATGAGATTAATGTTTTTTAAAGTTCAACATGTGGCTATATTTCCAGTTCACAGTCTCTTTTTGCTTCTTCTTAAGCAAAGCATTTCCCCTGTGTATTGCTGTATGATATAATGTTGTGGTTAAGATTTAGGTTTAGTTGAACAGGTTAGTAAGTTTTAAATAACAGCTCAGAAAGTAAGAATGCTGTTTTGTGCAATTTTATTAATTATATTTAAATTATCTGTGATGAATACAAATCAGTTGTATATAGTGTTTTATTTTATTTTATTGTGTACAGTATCTTATTCTTATTCTTATCATCTTATCTTATTCCAGTGTTTTTTTCAAATTTTTGCTATGTAACTTTACACTGTCCACTTTCTGCTGTAACAAAACAAATTTCCCACATGTTGGACTAATAAAGGTTATCTTATCTATATTATCATATCTTATGATGCACAGTCATCAGATTTAAACCAGCATGTTTTACAGTTTTCCCTGCCACAACAATCAAAACACCAAAGGAGGGGATCTATTTTTGATAGAATATTTTTGAAGCATGAATTTCCTCTTTCCAAACACTTGGAAAATAATGGCAAGGGACAATAAAACTAAAGTCCAGCATAACCTTTTTACAGTTTATATAGCTTTTCCTTTAAATTCTCACCTGACCCATTTATTTATTCCACAGTTTTACACTCTGTTAACCCACTTCCACTACTGCTGTGTTCTGATCTTATTTTTTTCAAACACTGAAAGAGTTAACGTTCCTGTTTGGGCAGTTACTTTAAAATCGAAAATGAAACTGCTTCACTGACAGGGAAGGACGTCACTCCCTTTTCAATGTTCGAAGGATATACCAGAGACTGTATACTCAAGCTATTATGTAAGTGAATTTCTCAAAATCTTTCCATGTGAAGCTGTGAACTTCACAGCTCTAGCAGGCCCAGACATATACATATTCTCTAGGCCAATGTTAGCCTAGCTTTTTAAAAAGTGAACAGAAAGTAAAACTGCTGACCATGATTATTCATTGTTGTTTTGACTAAAGGCTCCTTTCTCTTCTCCCTCCTCAGAGACATGGTACAAAGACATGGTGAGAAAATATGGTGCTTTTGAATTTTTAAGTTTTATCTCCAAAAGTAGATTCTGTTCATCTGGACGTAGCGTTTTCAGTGGGAGAAACGTTTCCCCCACTGAAAACGCTACGTCCAGATGAACAGAAATAACTTTTGGAGATTTACCTGGATGATTGAGCATGCATCAAGACTTTTTAAGTTTTACTTTTCAAAATTAAAGTTGTCAGATATTTCACTATTAAAGACAATAAGCTTTATTTAATAATTACACTTGAAATGATACAAAGTTGCAAGCATTTTTTAGCCACAGAAGGTGGTCTGGGGGAGGCTTCAGTTTGCAGCTAAACACGGAATTAATGGAAACCAACGATACTCACAGTAAATTCTAATGGTGGTATAAAAAAACTAGAATTATCCCACTTTAATTTTACATTTTGATTTTCACTATGGCCAGCACTGTGACACACTCTGGAACTGTTGCCTCACAGCAAGAAGGTCCTGAGTTTGACTCCCGGCTGGGGTCTTTCTCCCCGTGTTTGCGTGGGTTCTCTCTTGGTACTCCAGCTTCCTCCCACAGTCCAAAGGCATGCAGTTAGTCGGGATACGTTAATCGGTAACTCTAAATTGCCTATAGGTGTGAGTGCAGATGGTTGCCTGTCTCTACATGTTAGCCCTGCGACACACTGGGGACCTGTCCAGGGTGTACCCTGCCCTTTGACAGGGAAGACAGGAATATAGATGCATGAATTCAATCTGGTTCTTCTTTAAAATATCTGGATTTAGATTAGCACTGTTAAGCACTGTTTATATGGTTGATACACATTAACTCATTAAAAATTATGTTACATCTGAACAAGGATCCAATTTTTCTTTTTGTTTCATTTTAGAGTCATGGAAAAAATTCTTTGTGTGGGAAGCAGGAAAAACAAATGGGGCCCATTTTCCAGTTGTTCAAATGCTCAAAAGTATTGGACAAACAGACGTGACCTCTGCAACGGAATGTGACTACCTTCTAGTCTTCTGTCCTGTCGTTTCACGAGTTGGAACAGACATCGGCGAGGCCCTGCACAACATAACTCGTAAGAAATGTTAAATAACTAAATGCTAAATAATACATGCATGCATGACACATTGAGTTTTGATTGAAGTTATTGCTGTAGGGTGAAGATGAAAGTGAAATTTGTATACACTCATTGTAGATGTGACTATCATGGTAATTTACAGAATTCAAGTTTAATAACTTAAAAAACAACAATTGCAATTTGCCATGTGTTGTTTGTTTAGCACATTAATTGCACCCCCTGCTAATTTTTGAACTACTAATTTGTCCTACTTTTGATATGGTGTTTTGGTTATCATTACTCCTTTTAGTGATTTTAGTGATTATGGCCTCATGCTACGTTCACTTAGAATATTTGGCCTGTAAAGTGGGAAATAAATATAAAATACAAAATTGGAAGTAAACAGAAAGGCTACATTTAACATGCAGGCAAAAAGCCCAAACATTTGATCCTGTTGTCTCTTCACTTACAGCTGGCAAACCAGTAATACTGGTGGTGATGCATCACACCTTTGATCCTCACCATGTTGTAGCTGAAAGCCGGAGGCAGGTGAACAACCCAAATGTCCACCTAACAGTGGACTGTCTGTTTTTTGAAGGCCACCTCCTCAGTTGTAACCTCAATGATACCATGTCGGGTGACATCAAAAAAATTTTTGGTTCTGAATTCCCAGTTCCAGTCTTAATTCACAACTTGATCTCTTTGTGGCAACACATCCCAAGTTTCTGTAAGTATGATATAATACCTTCATCTATCTGATTTATCTGAATATTCATCTTTGTGTTTTCTTGATGACCACCAAATTTAAAGTTCCTTATTTCTCACGGTATGGTCACATTTATTTAAAAAAAAAAAAAACCCTCCAATATTTTCTGGCACACAGTGTTGGGAAGGTTACTTTTAAAATGTATTCCACTACAGATTACAGAATACATGCCCCAAAACGTATTTTGTAACGTATTCTGTTACGTTACTCAATGAGAGTAACGTATTCTGAATACTTTGGATTACCTATTATATTATCATGCTTTTTACAACTACATGAATGTACTATTGCTGTGTGATTTATTACTATTACTGAAGGTTACTTGCCATACTAATACCAACTAGACTTTTAAATCTTAATGTAAAATGAGTAACAGCAGGGTGGACATTAGGTAAGGCTGCACTTTTTGCAGCGATCTCATATAGAAAACAGGTTAACAGGAAAACAGGTCCGCGGCTCCAAACTGTAGTAAAGGGACCTTTGGCTAATATGTCGGGTTCCGAAAACTAGCTTTACTTTGTTGTCTGGGTCAACTTTGCTAGCGAGAGACAGAGAGATGCATTGAAAGGCTGCTCCAACGGAACTTATTGTTTCGGAGGAAAACAAACACAGTCGAGTCTTAATAGCTTACTTACAACTAAAAAAATTTTCATTTTAGTCCTTGCTCTTCCACGTCAGTGCTGAGACCTTGAAAACAACCACAGTGATGGAAGAGACACACCCGTGGGAGAGATTCATACATTTTTGTATGTGAGAGAGTGAGAGACATCTGAAGAGGTGACACACTTACCGCAAGGCATACTCTGACCTGGAGAAAAAAAGTTTTCTCGCCATCTCCCAATAGTATATCTTTTTTTCCTTTTTTTTTTTCAATGTCTCTTGCAGTGCTCTGTGCAAAATAAACACCAAACTGAAAAACATTCACCAAGCTGAATCCAAGTCAGAAAAGAAAAGTATGTAGGATATTTAGTGGCCTGAAATTTATTAATCCATAAAGCCTAACTAGTCAAAACTCCTTTGTGTGTCTTCATATTGAAAGATGGTTCTGGTCATTTCCAATGGTTTGTATCATAAATGACCTACTTTAATGAAAATCTAAGTAATGTCTAGCCATGGCGTAATTAAAAGTACCTATGCGTAAGGCATATCAGTTGTGTTTGAGTAGTAAAAGATACTGTACAAATTGATGCTCTCTTTTTCCCCTATTTGAGGTTTAGGTAGCTTCATCTGAAAAATATTTGGACTTTGCAAGTATGACTGTACTAGTTTTTGCTTATTTTTTAGTTGTTTCCTAAAACATCATTTGTTGGTGTTTTAGGTTAATATATTGTAAAGGTACAGCTTTTAGATATATCCCAATGTGTTCTAACTCACAACATAACCAGAAAGCCCTTTTAAGCCCATGCTTCCATCCCATTCAAGTTGTTGCCGACTGCATCGAGCTGACGTGCAGTAACATTTCTTGGAATATGCACATCAGGTTATGTGGAAGGTGACGGCACAGGGTTAAAAGGCCATTCTGGTAACATTGCTAGTTACAATGTAAATTTCCTGCAGAAGTCTAGATCATATATAAGTTAGCATGGTAGTATAAGGTCTAGATGTTGTTCTACTATGCTTTTCCACGAGTTTTTGGTTGTGATCACTTTGGTTTCTCCCTCTAAATAATGTGTTTATTCAATGATGAAAAAAAGTAAAAGAAAAGCGTATATGACTATGATCAAAGATTTATTTAATGAGCACGATTTTGTTTAATTCAGTTTTAGGTTTCTTCATCTGGAAAATATTTGGACTTTGTAAGTATGACTGTATTTTTTTTTAATCTTATTTTCATTTTTAGCGTATTTCATACTAAAACATTAAAAATATAAATAAGTAATTTTATGTTCTAATATACAGTGTTAAGAGCAAATATCTCTTGTTATGTTCTATAAGATTGTAATATAGATAATGCTCAATATTTCTGTTGCATCCACTGGGTTGAAATAAAATAAAAACAAAACAAATGAGCAAAAAGAAAAAAAAACCCACAAATGACAATGGTATAATTATCTTACAAGATGTGTTTCAGTAGCAAAATATACCAGACAACTTATTGCTCTGTTTTTATTTGTTTAGGTAGCCCTGCCTGAAACATATTTGAACTTTGTAAGTATTAACTGTGTTAGCATTACCTTAACATCATTTTATTGTGTTTTAGGTTGCTCCAGTATCTGGAATATATTCGTGTGTAAGTATAATTATTAATAATTTTTATCCTTATTCATGTCTTCATCTTTTATCTCCATAAAGGTACAGTTTTTAGAACAAATATCCCAATGTGTACTAAGTCACAGCATAACTGGAAAGCCTGTATGCTGCAACTTTCCACACCATTTAAGTCACTGCCAACTGCATCAACCTGAAGTGTAGTAACATTTTTGCGGATGTGCACATCAGGTTGTGTGGAAGGTGACGGCACTGAATTAAAATGACTTTCCAGTTACAATGTAAATTCCTGTACAAGTCTAATTCACACATAAGCTAGCATGGTAGAATAGAATTTCTTGATGTATGCTCAACCATCCTGGTAAGTAAATCCCAAAAGGTTGATTCCCCAACCTTATAAACAGCACATTTGCAGTCATTGTGTGAATGTACTGTTTATAAAGTTGGGGAAACCAGCAGTGAGCTGAGACTGAAGAAGTCACTTGGATGGGTGATGAAATGTTTTTCCCACTGAAAATGCTATGTCCAGATGAACAGAATCAACCTTCTGGGGTAGAATAACATCTAGATGTTGGTTGTCCATGGTATTTCACCAAAATAAATTTTTTTGGATCACTTTGGTTTCTCCCTCTAAATAATGAGGTTATTTAATATTGTACTAGTGTTTATATCTATTTTGTTCATGAATTGATAAAAAAGAGATAAAGGAAAGCATACATGACTATGCCTAAAGCTTTATTTACCTACATTCTGTCATTTGTGTGTGAGTGGTAAAAATAACAGACGACTTACTCTTCTGTTTTCATTTTACTTTTAGGTTTAGGTAGCCCCATCTGGAAAAAAATCAGACCTTGTAAGTATCACTGTATAAGTTTTAGCTTTGTTGGTGGTGTATCCTAAAACATATAATAACATGTTCTGTAGAAATCACTCAGCCTGTTTACAATGTAATCAGAATGTAGTGATGAGCAAACACAAATGTCACTCTACTCAGAACTAGTCTTACAGGTCACTTGAGTCAGTTACACACTTGTAAAAGTACTTAGTACTTTCAGTTTTCGGAAACCAGCTACTGCAGACATATGGATGATTTATGTGTCTCACACAGAATGTGTCTCAGAAACTCTCTCTACCATAAGTATGGTCCACTGTGGCTTATTGCTCTTTTTTTCTTTATTTTTCTTAATTTTAGGCTTGAATCCTCTGGTACAGATTGCTGGATTGATTGTTCCTTTGCTGATGGCAGTTGTGACATCATTCAGCTCCAAAATATGGAAGAGAAATAAAAGTGGGAAATGAGGACTGCAAAACAAAATCCAAAAGCAATAATTTAACAATATCACAGTATGTTTTCTTGATACTGTATATAAAACAAAATATATGTAATATATCATGCCTTTGTAATCATTAAAGATGTGTTAGTTATGTATTATAGTTATGAAAGCTGGTATAGATGTTTTAGGGATGAATCTTTTGATCATTGGTACTGTAGCATGCTAAAGATGAAATGTTGCTTTACTCACATGTCCAGATGTCAAGACTGAAAAGTGAGCTTTAAGAAAACAGAACCATTTCTTTCCCAGTTATTGCAGACATGCTTATGTATTTTAAAATAACGAATTTATTGAGTGGATATCTTGGTGTCATTTGTTGCTTTTGTTTATACTGAATTAAAAGACATTCTTTATTAAGTGACATTAAAAACTGTTTCTGATTTAACAAATTTCAACAAGTAGATATAGTTCAAGTTTACAGGTTTTTGTGCTTCTTTTCAGGTCATTAATTCTTTCTCTAGAATTCTATTTTCGCTTAAACTCTTGAATTAATATTTACACACTCATTGTGTGGAACACAATAAAACCAGAGACTGTCATTTAAGGAGTTGCCCCGCCCCCGACCGTTTTTTTTTTTTTAATAAATATTGAGAAGTGAACTTAAAGGAGCATATTTGTGTGTGGTTCAACTTTATGCAATTTAACTTTCTGAAAAGAAAGAAAACAAGAGCCATATTAAGAGCTCTTTTAATGTCCATGTCGGTTCTCAGTCATACAGGCCATGGTAATCTAAGGAGCTTGGAAAGAAAAGCGACTTCTTTAAGTTTCTTGATGATGTTTCACCTCTCATTCGAGAAGCTTCTTCAGGTCTAAAACCAAAGATGTTCCTCGAAATCCCTGCTGATAATGACCCACATGATAATTTGGAGTAAAGGTTAACACCTCATTCTTTATCATTGTTCAGTGACATTGAGGAGTCAAAAGGTAAGAAAAGAGGTTACAATAATAATTTGTAATCACTATTCATACCTGACAGATTCATACAATAGACAGACAGAGGTAGCAACTAGCATTTGATTAAGTTAATATTTCACAGTTATATGACGAGTCTGTGGAGACTCAGGAAAAATCTAAAAGACATGTGATTATTGTATTTTGAGTGCAATTCACCAGAAATGCAAACAAATACCGTGTGCTGCTCACATGTCAGCTTAAAGTAGACAGGAAAGGTAATAGATAATTCACTAATAGACAGAGAACATAATAACTGCCGACCGTACCTGCTACATTCATTTCAGTGTGTTAAATGTTCAAAAATAGCCTCATAGTCATTCATAGCTGCCTTATATAAAAATGGTTTATATAGTTGTTTCACAGGTTAAAGAGTAAATAATTAATAAAAACTAACGATAACTGGTAATTCTAATGGTTGTAGTTATTTTTATAATAATAATAATAATAATAATAATAAATTATACCTATACAGTAAGGCAAAAAGGCACACCTTGATTTAACTCAACAACAAATTTCCAGTCATGGACCAGTGCACAGACTGGTGGGGCCCCTCCAGCTTCCAAATGTTATCTATAGCACAATCACTGGTTCACAGTTTTCACAGGCTGTAGTAAACTTTTAACAAACAATCCAAAAGTCCTACAACATTTATAGCATAATGTTCATATTCATTTACACAGAGATGATCTTTCAAATACCAGATATTACTCATTACTTTTTTGACAAGATTTTATTTTATTTATTTAATCCGTTTATATTAACAATGGCTTAGGAAGAGTTAGGGAAATCGTTTCACACAAGTGGTTCTGAAATGTTTCACAATGAGCACCACCTCAGAAAATATTTGGCCCTTGAAATTCCACCATTGTGACCAGCACTAAACTAATGTAGCATAGGCCTACATAGGAAGGCAAATGAAATAAAGCTTTAACCAGTCTGTTCTCTCTCTAACTTCTTCTGTCAGCTTCTCGTCATCATGTGTAGAAATGACCTGATAGGCTGAGTAGTGTCACATGGGATAAGTTAAACTGAACGTGATTGGTCTGTGAGACTGTTCTACTTCATTTTGGGGTTCATTGTTCAGTTCTTCAACAGCTTAAAGGGATTGGCCACATTGAGGCCGTCTCATCACCACCTGTAGCTGCATATCCTTTTAGTCTATTGAGTCACACTGACGTTAACATTCTTTTACCTGCCCGTCCAGTTTTGTTTTCAACTGGTGAACAAGTTAATTCTCAAAGAACAACCGACAGCACTTCATTGCATGGGGAGACACTAGAGTTCTTTTTTTTCTGTTGGGAAGGAATTTCTGTTTCAAAACAAGTCAAGAAATTGTAATCTCTATGTAAGTAACTTTAGTCTGCAAAATGTAAATGTCTTGCATCAGAGTAATACAAGTTACACCCGTAATCTATTTTTAAAGTTTGTCTTCTAGGCCAGTAAAAGTTGCACAGCTTTTAGTAAAGAAAATGTATAATGCATTCAGTTAATGGATCTGCACCTCCTGTTATTTAGCTATATTGGATTTAGTTAATTTCAACTAAAGTTTGCTTTCTAATTCTTTATCCTTCCTCAGAGACATGGACCAGGGAAATGGTGAGAGAATAATTTTGCTTTATTTTTTAATATTTTCATTAAATATGTCAATATTAAGGTGAATAAGCTGCATTTACTTATTGAATGAGTAATAATTTCAAGTCACCCATAGCAGTCATCCTAAAATATATCTTGTCAGATAAGCATCACTGACTTCTTTCTTACTTGTTAAAGCAAGACTAGTATAAGATCAATACAAAATTTGCCTGGGATAGCTGGTTTACAATCAGCTTATAGAGTAAAAAAATAATTATAATCAAATAAAACTTCCATTAGTGATGAAGAAAATGTTGCAATAGGTCAGATATTTATTTAATACATAGGGTGAGACAAGAAAGAAAACCCAGACTTTTTAACTTCGTTTTACTTTCTGTTGTAATGCTAACTTTCCTATTGATAGTTCAGATTCTTGTGCACTTACCCAACAGGTTAGAAATGAAACATCTAGGTCAAATGTTCAGTCTTTTCTCTTCAGAGATAGTAAGTTGTGATTATTTCCTTGGCTTCCATTGGCTGTAGTCATTTCTACACAGAAAGCTACTTGATAATTTTGAATGGCTCACAAGGCGTCCGTAATTTATATCTATTAGTTTAGCCTGAAATGAAAATAACACTGATTCACTCAGTGTCATGATCAAGCTGCATTTGCAGTTGCATATTAATTAAGTATGGTGACAAAAAAGAAAAGCTTTGGTGTTTTGTCTTCAGTTTCAGAAAACTGTTATATATTGTTAAATCTATCTTTAGGGTCGTGGAAAGTTTTCCGTGTCATTTTGAATGGAAGAACAAATGGCGCTCATCGTTCAATTGTTCAGAAGCTTAAAGACATTGGCCAAACTGAGGAAACGTCTACACAAGAAAGTGACTACTGTGTGATTTTCTGTCCTGTGGTTTCACGAGTTGGGACAGACATTGCTGAGGCCCTCGACAAAATACCATGTAAGGAAATAAAAGCTACTTTTTTATAAATAATTTAAGTGATTTATATACAGGGACACATGTAGGATACAGGCCAAGAACCACATGTGGTGTTTATGTACTACAGCATGAGTTCAAGATCTAGTAACCCAGCCCATTTATTTAATCTCTTTTCTGAATCATCTGATCATGTTGTGTCTTTGTTTATAGTGGGTAAACGTGCAATTCTGGTGGTGATGCATCACACCTACAATCCACAACATGTTGTAGCTAAAAGCCGGAGTCAGGTGAACAACTCAAATGTGCATTTGACTGTGGATTGTCTGTTTTATGAGGACCAACTGCTTGACTGTGACCTCAATAATACCATGTGGAATGACATCCGGAGAACTCTTAGATCTCCAAATCACCAGGTAAGGATTTCACTTACTGATTTATTATTGGGCATACATGCAATAACTGATGTATGTGGTTTGGTGTTTTCAATAAAGGTATTGCTCCTTATTTGTTTTTTTTTCTTTCTTTCTTCCAGACCTCATCATTGCAAGGCTTCCAAAATTGTACGTGAGACTCTTGCGCTCATTCAGCTTCCCTAATAAGTCCGTATTTTCAAAAGAAAAGTTTGATTAGTTTGTTTTAGAGCTAAAGTGCATCTTTGTGCTATCTGAAAACAAAAATCACATAATTTTACATGTAATTTAGTACAGTGGAACCCCGACTTACGAAATTAATTCGTTCCCGAGGGTCTTTCGTAAGTCGAAAATTTTCGTAAGTCGAAGCACCCTTTTTGAGTGAGGCGATGCTGAACGATAGGCTATAGGCTAAATGCTAACTAGAACAACAATACGTCGTTCAAGTGGAACAGCGAAGCGCAAGTACGGAAGCCAAGAGGTTGTCACATGATTCGGAAGGCATTGTGGACATTGTAGGCTCAGCCAATCAGAGCCAGCGGATTTCGTTACTCGGGCATTTTGCCGTAACACGGGCAAAAATATTGCCGTTCAGTGCCTTCGTAACTTGAATTTTTCGTGAAATGGGGTATTCGTAAGTCGGGGTTCCACTGTATTGTGAAAATTATTTATTCCTGTGAAAAAAAAAATTACTTTGATGCCAGTTTACTATACGGCAACACAGTGGCCCAGTGGTTAGCATTGTTGCCTCACAGCAACAGGCTCCTGGATTTGAATCCACTGGTCACTGGGGCATTTCTGTGTGGCGTTTGATGCTCTCCCCATGTGTGCATTCATAGCCTCCAGCCCCCCGGCTGGAAACATATGCACTAATATGTGACAACACGCTTTGAATTGCAAATGATCAAAGATAACTTCTTAACCTCATTTTTCTTTTTTGTTTTTTAGATTGGAGGAAACCTACCACAATATGGCTCATTATTGGTTTTTCTATAGCAGTGGTGATCATTGTGGTTATCGTGGCAGTCAGTGTGGAAATGCAAAAGAAGAAAGGACCTTGAGGTGTGCCATTAATGTGCCCCAACAAAACCAAAAAACCCCAACAAAAAAAATCTAATATCAGTATCAATTTACCAATATATATTTTTTCTTGGAAGGATAAGAGATATGAGCTGTAATCAGCAAAGGGTGTTGTTTTTTAAAGAATTGTTTGGAAAGACCAACTGTCTTTGATATTTTCAAATTGTAAATAACTTTCTTACCATAGGAACGATTTGTTTCTGTTTTGAATTTTGGCTTACTTTGTTAAATAAATAATGACACTATGTAATATATTGTATAGTGTCATCTAAGGTTGGATTTATCTTATTTTAAAATCTTCTAATAGCCAGATTACCTTTTAAAAATGATGTCCACATGCTGTGTATTGCATATTGTGTCTAGGTTTTAAGAAGATGTCTTCGTGAAAAATATTGAAAGAAAATAATTTTCACATTTTTCTGTAGTCTCAAGAGCAGATTCACATTATTTGGAACAAGGTAAACCAAAGTTCACAAACAAAGTTCTAACTATTAACTTACTATTACCATGTGTATTTTAACATGCATTTTCATTGTTTTTTTAGTAAGTACTAATAAACTTTCTTCTCATTACTATTAATTTTAATTAATTCTAGCTTTTAAAAGTTTCTGAGTAGCTATACAATCCAACAATAAAAACCACGAGGTTTTTCAAAGGTAGTACAAATATTCATGTAGACACAAGGAAAAGGCATACAATTCTTGGAGAGAGTGAGTAGTGTGACTTTGATCACCAACTTCTACTACTTTATTGAGGAATCTTAAGCTGACTTGTACTCGAGTCCTCTGACAACTGGCAACTTGCATGTAACCTGGTGTAAAATATTGCCAGCAATTCAGCTCTTCTGATCTTTGTTTTCTTTCTTTCCACTTCATGACAGCTCTGCTCTGAGCAGTGGAGGTCTGAATGAGCAGGATTTGGTATCATGAGGGCGGGGGCTGGAAGGAAAGAAAGGGGATGGGGTGTTAAGGTCACGCCTCTGGCCTAAAAAGGCAAAGCAGAATACCAGTTGACATGAGCCGATCTAAGAATAACTCAGGGCCTTAGGCTTAGAAATTGGAAACACACTATGAACGTAATAGGAAAAATGTGAATTAAGACTTTTAAAGTTTGCAACCGAATACTTTGAAAATACAAATACGCAGATTTGGGAGTTTATGATACAATTACATATTGTTTTAACACATGTGAAAGCACTATCCATACTGTGACCATGTGACTCCAACGGCAACATAGGCTGGTGGGATAAAGTTACATTGAAGCTCTCGCTCCTAGTCTCTTTTCTCTCTTTCCCTTCCATCATCCGTCAGTCCCTGTGCTCGGTCTAATTCTGTCTGAGCCAGTGGAGGTGTGGGTGGGGGGACAAGCTGCTCTATCTACAATCCCAGCCCTAAGCAGGCAAAGGGCAAAGACACGGGCCACGTTAACTTGGTCTCTGCCTGTCTCCCCAGCCTGATCCACTGGGACAGAAGTCAGCTTTCAAGACTCTCTTCCAAACCAAGACCCATTAAAACTTTCTGATGCCTGGAAATATAGTGCAGGATTAAATCCTGAGAATGGACAAAGGGGTGTAGGGTTTCTGGTGGTGGCCTCTGGTTTAATTTTTTCATATTCTCATATATCACAAACCTTTTGGATGACGTTGCTGGATTGGAATTAAACACTGGGATTAAATTGTGCAGACGATCCAAGGATTTACCACAAGTATTTGTGTTCATGGCAACAAAATCTCCATAAAGGATTTAAGTTTTGTAACAGAATATTTATTTTGAAACCATGACCGAAGCAGCTGAAGGTAAAGTATCACCTTGGTTACTCTTTGAATTTCATTTCATTTCAACTTCTTGCCTAAAATATGCCTCTTATCATTTTTATATGAGGCGGGGCACTGTACTTCTGTTTTGCACACAGACCTTCTGATGTTGTGCTGAGTGGTGTGTAGGAGAATTTCATGATTAGAAGTATCTAAAAATATTCTGCTATCATGTATCTGCTATTTGTAATGCAGCTTCAGATCCCCATGACACCACTATGCAGTATAGGATCAGTCAGCATCAACACTGTTCCTGCTGTTGCATATCAGCTGATGTTGTGACACCATTTTACATGTTTTTGCCTGGGATAAAGAAAATGAGATGACAAGAGGATCTTTGAACAGACATTTGGCATTTGTGCACCGTCAAGTTCATAAGATGCCCACTAGTTTTAATTACTTCAAAACCATTCCTTGTCACTGTAGCATGACAGCTGGGTCTAAATACTACAGTACCAATGAGCCTCAGCAACACTGTGATGGAAAAGAAGTCAGTCATGGGCTGTAATCTGGTGCAGTTTGTTTGTGCAATTTAAAATGCTTCATTGTTTTAGTTGACAAAAGATGGTACCACAGCTACTCAATTCAAAACAGACACAGAATTGAAAATGAAGTAAAAACCATATTATTTAGCTCTTGTCCATCATTAGCAGCTACATAGCAGCTATTAGCAGCAGTTAATTTCCCCACTGAAGATTTTAAGTACATAAACTAAGTCATTTGAGTCATCAAAGATAAATTGATGTTAAATGTTTCAACTTAATAGTAAATCAGGACAACAGTAATACTTTATGCTTATGAAACGACTATCCAAATCCATACTTTGAAGTCCATTCAGTATTCTATGTTGACTGAACTTACATTGTGAAATTCTTGGGAAAAAATAATACACTGTCCCAGTGAAAACTGTGGGCACAGTAAGCCAATCACTGCTACAGACATTTGTCTGTATGCAAGAAAGTGATTTGTACGAGTAAGTGGACTCCCAGTCTTGGTAGGATGTTATCTTTGAGTTGACATGTGGATGTGTAAAAAAAAAAAAAAAAAGATTTTCTAATATATCCTGTGTAAGGAAGCACATTTACAAATATAGCATCCGATGTTGCTGAGTGCTCTGGGATCGTGATGTTGTGGGAAAAAACAAAAACAAAAAAAATGTCATTGTATGGTAGATGATTCCTCTGGGTATTCGGCAATTACAAAAGACCACCCACAGATAGGAAGACAAAAAAACGGCAAATGTTAGACAAATAATATGCAATTTTTTGGCAGGGCTAACCTTTGCAGCTCTATGAAAGGCCTTTTTCAAAGAGGAGATTTTGACAGAGTACAGTAGGACAAGCATACATATGTATGTTTGCTCTCAGCCTTTTTTCTCAGCAGCTAATCAGCTAAAAGCTGCTGTGTGGGTGTACACACACATACTTATGCTAATGAGATGATTATTGTTATTGAAATGTCAGCTGAAATGACAGTATAAAGAGCTGATTATCTTCACGTTAAGAATTATGTTGGAAAAAACAAAACTATAATTTTATGGTCCACTTATGCTTTTCTCAAATAGTCAGTCACATTTTATGATGTTAATTAGTGGATGTAGATGAACATGACAAGTGCCAATGAAAGCCTTTTACATATTCTAAAAGCTTCAGGAAACTTTAGTATTTATTTGTCAAACTAATACTTCCAATACTCATGAACGAACATCCATGCTTTAAAATTCAGTTTCTTGGTGTCCACACTTTTTTTTTAATGTTCTTATTCCTAATTATAGGACTCTACATGTTGCCCCTGTGGGTTCCCTCTGTGTACTCTGGCTTTCTCTCACCGTCCAAAGACAGAGTACACAGAGGGAACCCACTTTAAGTTAATAGGTGATTCTTAACTGGCCATGTGAGCATGAATGGGTCTGTGTCGATGTGTTATCCAAGTGAAAGAGTGTCACGCTGTCAAGGGTGTACCTTGCCTCTTGACCTATGATAGTTCAGTCTCTTTCCCCACTGCAAGTTAAGCAGAAGAAAATTTAATGCCTAGATTATTCCTAATATCTAAGCCATTAGGATGTAATTATTACCAATGATATTAGGAATAATAAGATTATTTCCTAATTTAAATGCTTCTGTCAAGACAGCCAGTTATCTTATAATTATTTTTCTTTTTCAGAAGAAAATAAATTATGGAAAAAGGCTTAGTTACGTTCCCCTTTGGAATCCTTTGGAATGGTGCTTCTTACAAGACTAAGAAGACCTGTATGTGTGAAAGACTGGAACAGCTAAGCATTTAGAAATGAAAAAAGAAAATATTTGTATTGAAATATAACATACTCAGGTGCAACAATGCTTCTTTCAATTTCAGTCAGAAGAGTTTACAAAGAACTTGCTGTGGAGATGCTTCATAGTTGGGGAATTAACGTGATGGCTGTGAGGCAAAGCGGAGAAGTAGTCTCTCTGTCACTTTCAGTAAAATTAGACACCACTGGGTGGAAAGAATTCCAGTTGTTTAGTATACTTGTATACTGTTATTTTCCACATAAAGATTACAAATAATAGAGTCTGTAAACCATGCAAACAACCTGTTTGCTTTCTCTGTTGTAATATTGAGAATTTGACACCTGAATGTTGTTGTAGGTTATGTTGGAATCAAATTTCTAACCTGATTTATAACACTTATCAGGCTCAACCATCCGGATGTTAAAAGGTCTCTGCTGCGTTTAGTTCAGTTCTGTGCACTCATTACTGAAATGTTATGACAACACTTCCCTGCATTCTGGCTCCACTAGCTCCTAATGACTGCTCTGAGCTCAGCTGTCATGGATACCCTGTGAGAGCAATGGCAGAAATGTCATCCACAGCATGGAGGCAGGTCAGCCATAAAAGGAGGAATCATACATGGATGGATGGTCACACCATTTAGAGTTGAGTTTTGAAAACAGTGGTCAAGGAAAATATCAAGTCCAAAGGGGAAGGACATATTCACGTGCTATTAATGTTTTTATTTCCAGTACTAAATTCCAAAAATGGTCTTTATTGTCTTGCATGTGTTACAATGTCTGCATTGAGGGTTTTGTTAAAATAGGAGCTCACAGACTGGTAAAATGAATACATGAAACTGTTTAAAAAGATAGAAAGATAGATAGATAGAAAATAAAAGATAGACAAAATAGAAGTACAAGTACACTGGGATCTCTTGTCAAATTCATGATTAATTGTTTATAAGTTGGATTTGGACCACAGTGCTGAACTAGACATCATCAGTGAACTGCAGTGCATGGTCAAATCTATCCATAAAAGCCTGGAAAAAAGAAGGAAGGCTCTCAAAGAATTACTATTGTCAATACACCTACAGTATAGCCAGTCAGAAGCCTGTGTGTCAGTTGAAGACTTTGGGCAGCTACAAGTGCAGATTTACACCAAAAATTGTAACTTTGTAAAGATTTCTGAAATTATCATGGCCTAATGTAGGCCATATTCAGTTAGTTGTTTCCATTGCTACAGAGAAAAGTATAAAGCAAGTTCTGTAACAGAGTAATTTCTATTATTAGTCTGTGAACTTCGGAATATTGCTACAAGACACTACATCAACCTCTAAACTACATAATTTGTGATCAAATATATCTAGCACTATTAAGATATCTATCCCATTTCTGAGTGCCCAGTTTGATTGTAGTGTGGTCACTAATTGTCCATATACTTTCAACTAGGCGTGTGGATAGACTGACAAACCCAGGACAAAGTAAAAGCTGTTAAAAAACATAAAGAAATATTATTTGAAAACAAAGATTTAGACATGTTTCATAGCACAGGCAGTATTTCTGAAGGTTCTGTATCAGTGGTTATTAATATTACAGGTGGCAGGGGTTTTCCTGGCTTTGAACAGGCACTTGTGTGTGTGTGTGTGTGTGTTCCTGTCTAGCTATCTTTGTGAGGACCGAAATCTGCATTCTACTATACTTGTGAGAACCAACAGTCACTTGTGAGGACACACAACCTGGTCCTCACAAATTTGAAGGCATTTAAAGGCATTTTTTAGGCTCAAAATGTGATTTTAGTGTCAGGGTTACAATTAGGTTATGGTTAGGTATAGGGTAAGGGTTAGGCATTCATTTTTAACGGTTAGGGTTAGGGTAAGGGGCTAGGGAAAGCATTATGTCAATGAAGGTCCTCACTAAGATAGCTGAACGGGGTTGTGTGTGTGTGTGTGTGTAAGATATTTTGCGATTTCTTGATAAAGGAAAATGTTGGTTAGACTTAAACATATAAATGGCCAATTATGGAATAGGTTAAAAATAGAACTCTATTATAATGTTGATGACTGCTCTTTAGTGCTGACTGAAAACTTTGTGAGCAGAGAGAGAGTTGAAAAATCCTGGGTAGAGAAATGACTGCTATAAAATACGTCCATTGACATTTTAGAGAACATTTACTCTCAGTTTAAACTACAACAACTCAATGGTGTCATTACAGTCATCTCACAACAGGCTCCACAACTTGTTATTCATGTTTTGAAAAGACCAGTAAAAATCAAACACACACACACACACACCTCCCTCTAACCTAATTGCTCTATGTGTGTTTAGAGTCCTGCTATGCTGTTTGAGTCAGCAGTAACAGAGTATCCCACAGTAGCTGCCAACACTGAGCTGAAGAGAGTCAACAGGTGGTCTAAGCTTAATACACCCACAGAAATATGAACAACTGGATGGTGACTGGTGTTATGAGACAAAGCAAACTCTTTATGCTGCACTGTTGTATGAAGCAGAGCCCAAGCAAAACAATACATTAAAAAAAACATAAATGAAAACACACAAAAATCCAGATTAAGAAATCTACACTAACAACACTTGGTTAGTGAGTCTAAATAAATCATATGGGCATGGATGGTAACTGCTCACTTACAGGATAAACTAAAACTATCCATCAATCATTCATCCACTTTCTTTCCACTTTCCACTTGAGGATGGCATGGGAGCTGGAGCACTATCTGAGCTGTCATAGGATAAAGACCAATCTGAATTTAAACATTAACACTAACTGTGGTTGAATAATGAGAAACTAAGGCTAGTTAGTTTATTTTATACAGTGCTCAAAACATTTAAATGAACACTCTTTAATCAGAGTATAGAACCAAGTCAGTCCAATTTCTTGGCACATTGATGTGGTCAGTTGGTCAGTTTAAGCTGATTAGGTGTCATTAAAAATGCCTACAGGTGTGCATAAGGGGCAACAATGAGACAACCCCAAAACAGGAATAATTTTTTACTAGTTTTGCTAGGGTCAGTGTCACCACTGGTCACATGAGCTGATACCTAGACCCTACAGAGGTTGCATAGCTCCTCCAGGATGACATGTCAATACATGCCATTGCCAGAAAGTTTGGTTTGTCTTCCAGCTCTGTCTCAAGTACATGGAGGAGATTCCAGGAGACAGGCAGTTACTCTAGGAGAGCTAAACGGGGTCGTAGAAGGTCCTTAACCCAGCAGCAGGACCGGTATCTGCTCTTTTGTACAAAGAGAAATAGGATGAGCACTGCCAGAGCTACAAAACGACACCCAGCAGATCACTGGTGTGAAACAGACTTTATGAGGGTGGCCTGAAGGCCCAATGTCCTCTAGTGAGCTATCGTCGGGATATCAAGGGACAAACAGACCTTCACAGGCAACAGCACCCTGATTGCCATTAGGTATCACCACTGTTAGATTCAATGCTCATGCAATGGGTTCTCCTGATGCACAGTAACGCCCGGCCTAATGTGGCAAGACTATGCAGAAAGTGCCTAGCATAGGCACTGGCCCCCATGCTTGCCTGACCTAAATCCAAGAGAACACCTGTGGGACATTATGTTTTAGTCCGTCTGATGCCACCATGTTGCACCTCAGCCTGTCTAGGAGCTCAGTAATACCCTGGTTCAGATCTGAGAGATCCCCCAGGACACCATACATCATCTCATTAGGTGCATGCTCTGACATTGTCAGAAACATATAGAAGCATGTGTTAGGCATACGTCTACTCAGTACTGATTTGTGTTGCTCCACCGAAATTTCGTCAAAATGGACTAGCCTGCCATATCAAAAACTCTTCACTAGTAGCTGGGGCGACTGTGGCTCAAGAGTTGGGAGTTCGCCTTGTAATCGGAAGGTTGCCGGTTCGAGCCCTGGCTCAGACAGTCTCGGTCGTTGTGTCCTTGGGCAAGACACTTCAGTCTGCCCCAGGGCAGCTGTGGCTACAACTGTAGCTTGCCTCCACCAGTGTGTGAATGTGTGTATGACTGGGTGTGTAAAGCGCTTTGGGGTCCCTAGGCGGGACTAGTAAAAGCGCTATACAAATACAGGCCATTTATATCATTTTTTAAAATTTTGGTTTTTCAGGATGCTTTTTAAAGTCAGCATTCTGTAGTTTGACAATTTAGATCAAACAAGATGGCATTCTTTTATTTCTAACACATTACCCACTCCACATCAGTATCAACATCCAGGATGACTTTTTTCCCACTCATATCTGAATCGTACAGGACCGGAGCAAATCCAAACCTTCCTAGGGGACAGCCAAGGTAAACCATGAACACTTTGCTCTATGGCTGGCCAACACACAGAGGCAACCGTTCAATCTCACATTCAGACCTTTGGCCAAATTAGAATTGCTTGTTAAACTTGCAAACAAAAAGCTTGGGACTGTGGGAGGAAGCTGGAGAAACCAGGCTCCCAGCCATTACTCTCTTTGTGCTGAAGTTTCACGACCAAAACTTTAAGACATCTGCACCAAAAATGCCATTTCAGCCAGTCAGACTGTTTTGTGCATCATTGTTTCCTTTATATAGGCTTACATTGCTTTGATCTTTGAAGATGTACATGCTAAGAAAAATAAATTTCCCTCAAATAGTTTAAACCTGAAGTACAGTAACAAAGTATTTGTACTTTTTTACTTCTCACCTCTGCTATAAGTGGCAAACCAGGCTGTAACTGCACCAACAGTAGCTCCTAGTGAAGAGTTTTTGTAATGTGTATTTAAATAAAGCAATGGGTTTTGTTTTCATAGCTTCTGATTTTACTAATTTTCTTAGAATATTAGGGATAAAAAAATTAAAAAGGTGCTGTGCATATTTTACTAACCAAAGTTTCTGATATTTTGTTCATTAGCACGAACATCGACCACTACAACCATGGTCCTCGATCACAAGAACGGAGACGCTGGGGCACCACCTATGCGGGTGTTGAAGAAATCTTTTACAGATGACTTTTACTCTACTTTCAGCTCCCCGCTGGCCTGGATCTTGGTTCTGGCTCTTATCATTACTTGGTCTTGTGTGTTCGTCATTATGTTTGATCTAATGGACTACAAGACCATTTCAGGTACAGTATCAGCAGCCTTTCAGTTTCCTGTGGAGTTGAAAATGATATTTTGAGGGTAAACTTGCTAATGCAGGAAGTCAATCAATGAACAACCAAATGGGACTGGTTTGACCAAAGCAGCTGCAATAACTGTATTCACTTTGGAGTGATAAAGAGGGAAATTTCTAAGCAGTATATGAGCAAATTAGAGAAATTATGTCTCATTAGATAGGTTCACCTATAGTATGCTGTGCCAAATAACTAATAACAAATAATTAAGCATGACCCTGAGAACCAGTATACTGTGAAGAATTTACTTTTTAACTTTAATGCAAATATACCTCATTATTTTGTATTCCACAATTAACTCATTTTTGTTTCATACATTTATGTTTCATCTGTTATTATACATTATGTTTTGTTGCCAATATAGAGTTGAGTGTTGAAAGATGATGGCACACCCACACAACACAAACTTGGTCTAGAAAAGTACTGGAGGTCATAAATTCTGGTGTCTGTGTGTGCAGGTAGGGCAGCGTTGTAGTTCTTCTCATTACAGGGAGCTCTCCAATCCAGGAGATGTAAGATGAGCCAAGAGCCAGACCAAGTCCCAAATAAGGGAAAAGCCAAGTCTAAACTACAGCTACTCCCCAACTTTTTAACCAATCATGTTAATGTTCTGTTCATGTGTCTCATAATAAAAGTGTTTACTGTTTTGGTGTGACGCCCTGTGACGTCTGGTTGGCATGCAGTTTTAACCTCAACCTTCAACTGCTCTGTAAATTTTGAAAACTTATACTTTGAGTTTATTCGTCTTGCCTCATTAAAAAAAAAAAGGGAACCCAACAGTACCTGGGTGCCTTATCTGCACTAGGTCAAAGTTTTTATTGCAATCTATATTTGCATTTATTGTTTATTATTAAACTTTTTTCTTCAACAGGCCATAAGGTTTATCGTGAGATGAAGCTCATTTCATATTTACACAAACGATCTTTGGCATCTTAAACCAAAGATAAGGCTAGTATAATAATAGCAACAACATGTACCTCAAGGTGTGTGAATATGTTGTTAATCTCGTTGGACGTGCCTTCAGTGTTTATCATTTGTAAAATCTCATGAACCTTCATACAGCTATGAGTGAATGATCTTCCATGGGAAGGACAAATGATTACGCTGATAAAGTCGTTTCACAGTTTTCCGATACTTCTGTTGTTTGAAGCATTTTTTTTTAAACTCTGATTTTATTTGAATGCATTTACTTACCACACACTGTTAGATGTCTGCAATTATGAACAACTGGTATAAAGCTTGCTAGTTTAATTTCTTTATATGTTCATATGTAACAGTAACACCACCAAATAACAAGCATTGGGTCATTTTGTCATCACTATATTAAAAAGCAATGCTTGGAAATCTATTAATTTAAGCTGTGTTCTAACCCAACGCTCATACACAAAAGAATCTGGGATAGTAGCAGTAGTACCAAACCAATTTCCCCACTTCACAGTATTGTTAATCAATTATGTTTTTAACTCTCAATTCAACTTAAAATTGTGGCACTGACAATTTTACAGTGAAAAGTGATAAAAAAAAAAATTCTGTATAGTTTTTTTTTAAATTTATTTTTATTTCTACTCCAATGCCTTTACTTTAATTTTAGTTAATTCATTCCGTTTTCAGTTTTTTGTTTTAGTTTAGTTTAAAATAACCTTAATGTCAACACAAATACTTCAGCTTACACGACCCTTCCTTTCCTTTCACTTTCTTTGTTTTCCTTTGCTTCATCACTATACTTAAATTCTTTACTTATTGCCACTGTGTTTTTCATCCAACCAGGTCACCCACCCAGGAGGGTTTTTAAGGATTCAGGGAGTAGAGGCAAGGCACCATATCTGCTACCAAATCATCAGAACAGACACTTCGTCTAAGGGCACTAATAAAAACAGCTACTAACTCCCTAACATTGACTGGTAATGTTAGCCGTCAATGTTAGAAAGTCCTTTACAGCCATGTTGGACCTGTAGAGGGATGATAAATTAGGCTAAAGACTGCTTTTTGTCTATTACTGCATTCATGCTTGATTCTGTCTGTTTTCTAGGTGTTCAGTCATGTTAAGAGTAGTTTATAGTCAGAAGAGGTTCTATAAATGAAGTGGACTAATTCCTGCTCGGTTTCTTAGGTGGTATTTGTTTTGTTATTATTCAAAAAAATTAGAATATTTGTAAAAGTAACATATTTTCTGTTTCCAAAAATTATTTTGAATATTTGAAATTCAGGTATGCTTGATTTATTTACTGCAAGAATCAGTGTTCTCTGTCTACAGAGTAAGAAACTCAAGCTCTCCTGAAATCTTCGGATTTTAAACCAAACTGTGTTCCACTGCATTTCTGTTTTTCCTTTTTCGCAGTGCATATTTTAGCTTTACTTGGTATAAATTCTGTTTTATTTCAAGGTAAACAAAATCTGTTAAGGCTCATCTAGGTAATTCCAACATGAACAATGTTTTGGTGGTATTTCCACTTGGAATGCAGGTCCCTCTTTCATCAAATTGTCTTGCAAACAAGTCAGAAAATACTAGTCTTGTGAGTTTAATTGAATTCAGTTTAAAGGAATTTATTGCACAAGTTCTAATGTGCAGATTCAATGTCAGATTCAAATACAGATGTTCAAACAAAGATAAACAAAAATATTTAAATATGAACAAAAGAAAAAAAAAACTTGTCAGCCTGACTTTTAAAACTATGAACACCAACTTGATGAAAGACAGTCAATATGAATTTTAAATGCTTTTTGCACAGCAATATGCTCTATATTTGCAGCCCTTTGTGATGGTTAAACTGGAATGTCGGTTACTGTTCTTTGTAATTGAAGATTGAAAAACTCCTGAAATGCAGATTTCTGCCTTTCAAGTTAAGCTTCTGTTGCCCCATCCCAGTTTGAACTTCATGCTTTCTCAATTCCTCACTCTAGAGGAATGATAGCTTTGTCTGTATTGAGGAAATGTGACAATAAGAGTTGAGGAACTCTTAATTGTTGGGCTTGGTACAAAAACAAGCAGGTGAACAACTTCAGTCAAACGTCACGAGTAACTAAAACATCTTTTTGTTTGTGTGCCTGTATTCATGTTCATGCTCCATCAGGAGGCCTCAGCAAGATCAGCTCAGACCCCATGAAGGCGGTAAACGATGCCGTGGACGAATCATCAAACATAATCACAGGAATAGTGAAATTTGCTGCCAACTTAATTGCTCCAGACGACGATGAAGGTTCATGACTTTATGAACGTATTCAAATTCTGTGACTGCAATTTATCTGATGATATGCTAGTTTTCACTTTTCTCTCTTCTTCTCCAGGAACTCTATATGCAGTCAGAAAAAAAGGTTTGTACTAATTCTGCTTTTGAGTGCATATCCCATATAATCATCCAGCTGCAGAATTTGAACTGAAAAGCCTTGCTTGCTGCTTTTTGGACTTCCTTTTCACTGTGCTGCTTTACATGTGTTGTTCTCTGTATTATATATTCTCTGGGGGGTTTAAGTGGACTTCTACCAACATAAACCCCCTCCAGGAAAAGTAATTTCAACTGTCATTACGCATGAAAAATCAAAACTCTGAAATGGCAGTTTCTGGGGGCATGCTACTGCTTTGACTAATGTGTTTCATTACAATGAACAACACATGTACTGCACGTTTTTTTTAATGTATCTCTGAAAAAAAAATAGATTTTTTTTTCTAGAAGTTTTGATTTGTTGTATTAATAGAAGATACAACAGACGTCATTGCATAAGCTTCATATTTTACAGACATAGTTTACTGAATTATTTAAGTTTAAAGAAAGTTTGTTGGAAGGTATTCATAGACATGCCTGAATAAAGATGCCAGCAGGGACAGAATCTTGTTTGCTGAAATGGTGTTATATCCAAGTTGACTATATCTATGAACCATCTCAAAGATTCAAGTTGGTTGGATGATGTGGATGATGAAGTGGAGGTGAAAAGTAAGAAAACAGAAGGTATTCAATATTAATACATTTCTGAGAATGTTCTTATGAAATTTAATGAAATAATGATAAGTTCAGTTCTCACACCTAATAACAGACTAATGATGGAAACAAAAGAAAATCATAATAGTCAACTAAAAGCAGAATCTTACTTCTCTCTTTTTTTTAGTTGCACTGATTCAAGCAGCTCTTCTGATTGTAGGATTGTTTGCATCTAACTTGCAACCAACTGATGCTAATTGCCACAACTGAGCTTCTTAATTTCCACTAAATGTGTCTGTGAATTGCTATACTAATTGTACTAAGAGTGAAACATTTGGTTTTTAAATTCTTTAATTACATATATCATTTTTTTTTTCTGTGCTGCAGGAGAATTTCTACCATCACGAACTAAAGGTCTGTAACTCTCATTTTTTACTTTGTTGCCAATTTTACTGCTAAATACTTCATTTAGATTAATGGAATACTTATCACGCCCATCACCAATATTAGGTTCTCCTTAATCCCCGTTTTCAGTGTAATTTTACTCCATGCCTTTACTATAGCAATAAACATAATTTAAAAAAAAAAGAACTGTGCCAAACCATGCATATGAGGCAGTGAACCATCTATCTGCACTACATTTACGGTTATAATAATAATAATAATAAACTTTATTTATAAAGCACACTTAAAAACCAAGGGTATGCCAAGGTGCTTAACAAGTAACATAGAGAATAGGAGGAGAATAATAGAAATAGGACCAAAGCAAGTACTAAGTATGCAAGCAGGTAGCTGTCACTGATACATAGCAAAGCAGCAGGTACAGAGCAAACAAGAATTTAAATGAGCATAAAAGTTATGGACGTTTTCTTACAGACTTATTCTTCTCTTTCAGCAACAACTGCAGCCTTAGCTTACTTAAACTCTATGACTGAGTAAGGTCACTGCCTGTTAGGTATTCACTTTTCTGTTGCTGAAATAAATTCTCTCACATGTGGAGTGAGTCACTAACCACAACAAACTGGCTAAATTAGTCTGATTCATTCATGTAGCAGCAGTTCGGCCGGTGTTACCTTGTTAAGTGAGGCAGTGGAGACGGGTACACAGCTGAGGGCTTAATTACTGATTTGTAGCCTGCCTTTAGTGCTGCTCTTCCAGCTTTTTTTGGCCTTTGAGCATTTGAGCTAACACAATGTAGCCACTTCGGTGAGGTGCGCTCATGGGTGCGCTAATTTACCCTACCCTGTGCCTTGACTTACAGGCTAGCCTAATTGAGTCACTGAAGATTATGCTTAACTAAATCCAGACTGAAAACTAAAAGTAAGTGTGAAAATATATTTAAATAAACTGAATTTTTAAAAATGCCTTCGAAAAAAAAAACCACAAGTCAAATGTACTGTGAAAGAAATAGAGAGAAAGTGTTGTAATAGCTATTCTGAGTTTCAATTTTGCACCTGACCAAGAACTACCATTTTGTAATGATTATAAACAATCACATTGTAAATAAACGAATAAAAACTCAGCTAAACCTAAACAATTTCAAATAATAACACTGAAACAAGCAAACTCTTACAAAAAGTAAATGAAAAAATAAAAACTAATGAAAATATACAAAACAATAACAATAGTTACTTAAGCTTTAAGATAGTTTGTGTACAAAATTAATATATCACTGACTTTTACAAAATTATTATTATTATTATTATTATTGACTCATTTTAATTATTTCTACTTTTATTATTGCTATTTTAATAGACTAATTTTAACCATCATCACTTTTTGTCAGTATAGCAACGTCATAGTTATCATGAATCCATAGTAATGTGTAGTGAAAATCTAGCATTGATAAGTGTGACACTTGAATTTTACCATTTTTGTGTTAATACAATATTATTCAAAGAGAAATTGCGGGATTTTTACTTTTTACTGCTCTCTTAATTTGAATAACCCATTTTATTTTTTATAGTCATAGGAATGCAAGCACAAAAGCAACCACCAATGACTGAAGTTCTGGAGGATGAAGCAGGGGAGGGAGAGGCAGAAGAAGAAGAAGGAGATGAAGGAGAGGAGGCTGGGGAGGAGGAAGAGGAGGAGGAAGAAGGGGAATATGAGGAAGAGGAGGAGGAGTATGGAGATGAATATGAGGAAGAGGAGGAGGAGTATGGAGATGAATATGAGGAAGAGGAGGAGTATGATGAGGAGTATGGAGATGAATATGATGAAGAGGAGGAATATGAGGAGGAAGAAGAAGTAGATGAGGAGGAGGAGGAATTGGGGGAGGAGGGGGAGGAGGAAGAGGCCAAAGGAGATGAAGAGCAGGAAGGCGAAGAACTGGAGGATGAGGAAGAGGAGGAAGGCGAAGAACTGGAGGATGAGGAGGAGGGGGAGGAGGAAGAGGCCAAAGGAGATGAAGAGCAGGAAGGCGAAGAACTGGAGGATGAGGAAGAGGAGGAAGGCGAAGAACTGGAGGATGAGGAAGAGGAGGAGGATGATGAAGTTTCTCCTGAACCCATTTCCACTTCTGAGGATGAAGAGTCGGCTGTATCTCCTGATTCTGAGTCCGATGTTCCTGTTGGGGTGACAGACAGTGACGAAGAGGTAACTTTACCCGATGAAGATGATGAAAAAGACAAAGAAGAACAGGATGAAGATGAAACCAGTGACGATCAACTTCTTTCCAGTGAAGAGGAAGAGGGGGAGGACGAGTTGGAGGATGATGAAGAAGATGATGAAGATGATAGACTAGCTGAGGGTGTTACTGATAGTGATGATGTCATTACAGAAGACACTAGCGATGACCTGGATCTTCCTCCTATTGTAGCTGGTAGTGAGGATGAGGAAGATATTGATCACAAACTGGCAGAGGAAGAAGATGAAGATGAAGAAGATCTTTCTCCTCTTCCTGCTGAAGATGAAGACTTGGAAGAAGACATAAAAACTGTAGAAGACACAGACGAGGAGGAAGATGATGAGGAGCTGGACCAATCAGACGAGGACATCTCTGTTGCATCCTCCGAACACTTTGCAGATGATGAAGATGATGAAGATGATGAAGAAGACCTTAAAGATGATGACCTTGACCTGGACTTTGACAAAGATATCCTTGAAGACCTTAAACACAAAGATGCTCAAGACAAACCTGATGTCACTAAAGAGGGCATCCCTGATGATGACAAAGAGGAAGAGGAGGAGGAAGCTGGCATTCCTCCCTTTACGAGCACAGACAGCGGCGTCTTAGGTGATGAAGATGATGAGGATGACATTTCCTTTGAAACGGATGAGGACTCCACTGGAGAAACAATTCTGAGTGACTCTTATGACACAACTGATGATCAGGATGTTGATACAAGCTCTCTGGATGAGGAGGATGAAGAAGACGAGGATGAAGATGAAGAAGATGATGGTGTTAGTGAAATCTTGATGGCAGGTATTGTACAACTTTATTTTTTACATTTAGTTCTTATAAACACAAGAAGGATGGACAGAAATGAGCTAGAAGCAGCACAGGAAAGGTGATTTTTCATATTTCATGCTTTAAATACACAGTTGTCATAGTATATTGTGTTCTGTGTTTTTACAGCTGCTGCTGCAGGAACATTAACTGTCCAGGAGGAGGCAGCAAAGGCTGATGAAGACCATGAAGAAGGGGATGAGCTCGAAGAGGCTGAAGATGAAGGGAAGACTGAAGACGCAGAAACAAAAGAAACAGGTTTGTATCAAACAGCTGTTGTGGTGCAAAGGATTCATAAATGTGTTCAATATTGTTTCTAAAACCTGTTAATGTGCAATGAAACCGAAATATATGTATTCCTGATAGTAGGAATAGAAGGCAACACTAATAATAATAATTTAAAAAGGTAGCATCTTATTAAAGGAGATGCAAATAAGACATATAATAAGCAGCAACAACATATTTATTAAAGAGTGGGCAGTATGTCATGTGTGACTGTGAAATCTGTGACTTCGCACTGCCACCTACAGGTCAGTCAAACTTAGAGAAACATATCAGATAAACTGGATTCAAAAGCATCAAAGCTATGTGTGTCATATTGAGGTTATATGGCCAGTAAATTTCTAAGAAGTTTTGTTCATTCATTTTTCAAATTCTTTTGCAATTATCTCTACAAATATTGTTAATAGTATACCTTTTGTAGGCAGTAAAAAGCATCTATTTTATTTAAATGTTTTACAGTTGTACATTTATTTCTGCCCTAAGCAGGCAACACTATCAGTGCTTGTCCACCTTAAAAAATATGCAAGAGTGGAAGATTGAGAGGCCAATTTACAGCTTACCAAAAACACTGAAATGTCATTGGAATCTCTGTAGAAGGTGGTAAGTTTAAATTGACTGTAGCTTATTTTATTTCATCACACATATTGTTCCTGAAAGTCAAGAGTCTATCCTGCTCAAATTTCTTTAATTGCTTTGTTGCCCTTAACAGAGTAGAAAACCTCAAATCCTTTCGTTTTTTTCTTGTTGTGTGACATGATTCTACGATAGAGCCACTTTCTGCTTTTACAGGCACCACCCGGCCTGCAGCTCCGGAGGAGAAGGATGACGGCAAAGATGAAGAGCCAATTTCCAAACCTGAGAAATCTGTAGATGAACAAGAAGACAAGAAAGAGGAGTATGATGAAGACGAAGATGAGGATGAGAAAGCATCGGTGGATGTGATCAAACCTGTTCCTGGACCAGAGGAGGCAGCGCCAAAGACAGAACCCACAGGTCAGAACCTGAGGAGAATTATAAATGCTTTGTCATATTTGTTTGTCAGGGTAACATTAATTTTATGCTTTGTGATTCCAGTGTGTCCCTGTATGCACTCTGCAAAGGCCAAAGAGTCTCCCACTAAGGCTGTTAAGGCAAAAGGTCTGTGATTGTTTCATAATGTCTGCTGTACATTTTTCTTATAACACAGTGTCAGTGAAAGACTGTGTGGTTGAATTTAAAGTACTGTGTTTTTTTTTTAAAGTACCTAAGGTTTTTAAGTGAAATAAATGATGAAGTGTATTTCATATAAAAGACGTTATTTTAATGAGGTGGAAACTGTATTATCTAATAACAGTATATGGCAATAGATTAAAAAAAACCCTTGTGAGAAAACATTTAGCACATGTTTTATCTTATGCGATTACATTGTATCTATACTTCTTTTATTTTCCTACACGCAGCAATTGTATTGATCATTTGTGCAAGTTTTAATTCATTCAGTAATTTGACAAAAAAACAAATTGAGTTTTCTAACTTTCTAACTGTTTCAGATGCATACAGAATCAAAACTATGATTTTTTTTTTAGTATTTTTTAGTCTTAAAAGCAGAAAAAATCCCATGTATCATTTCAGTTTTCATATTCAACACACGTGAAACGCTTGTTTTTTTTCTGAGGATTTATAGATCATATTGCATCATAATGCACCATCACTGTTCTCCACAAGATAAAAACTAAATATGTTCTTTGTGCAAGCTGTAGTTAAATTTTAATGTAAAGATGGTGCAACAGAGAGAATGTAGAATATGTGATGGTGCTCATAAGAAACTGGGTGTAACTTGGAACCCAAACATGTTTAACATTTAGATCATGTATTTAAGTCTCTGTGTATCAACCAAGTGGATTGTTTTTTTTTTTAAAGCCTTGTGTGACACAGAAAATAAAAATGCAACTCAATGTAAAACTTAAAAGTGATCTCATATGAGATTTGAGCTGGAGTCTCTTTGTTTTTCTTACCTCACAGTCAGGTTCATTATTAAAAACAACTCTACTGTATAAATAATACATTATTTAGATGGAGGGTGTGATGATAATATCGCATCTTATTGCATTGTGTCATATAAACAATACAAAAAAAGCATTTTAATAAAGGGTAGACATTATACTCATTTTTGTTTGATTCTTCCACTTTAATCAACATTTTTAAACTGTAGTTTATAAATGCTGATTATGCTGGAACATAAACCTGTACTAGATATGCAGATATGCATCATGTTGTGTGCTGCATGCAGTGTCATAAGTACGTGACTCTTCACAAGCCTCTGTGTTCCTCTTCCAGTTTGTAGCTTTAGCTTTGTTTATATTTTCAGATGCTCCCAAGAGAGTTTCTGCTGTGAGAAGGAGAAAAGGTAATGGTAAAAAAACAAATAAAAAGTTCCTATTTAAGATATACTCACTGACGTTACCTGCAAAACTCCCAAGAGACAAAGTTTAAGTCATTATTATGTTTCACAGTAACCTCCCATAAGCTCTACAGGGGAATAATTCAGGGAACAATATTATCTCACCCTGTAAAATTAGAATAATTTGCATCACTTGGATATGAAGTTGTAACTTTAATTAAGCTTTTTGATTCAGAGATAATTTATCAATTTGCTTTTTTTATCCCTTATGTTCATTTTCAGATCGGGAAACTGTGAGGACTGTAAAGACTCTAAAGACAGCTGAAAAGCCCAAAAAGACAGGTATCACTGATTGTTATTTTTATATGAATTTGATCTTTAAAATGATGCGCTTATTATTGTTTGTTATTTTTTGTCATGTCGTAATCAGCTCTTCCCAGAATGGTCGGGCTGCCTCCGAAAATCGCAAAGATCCGAAGATTTCCTCCTTTTCTGAAAGGTACTAAGATTTAATACACACATAAACTGGTCTCAATGTTAATCAGGAGAGAATTACTTTTTCACATATACGTTATGAATTTAAATATTTGTACCTTTTTCAATTCTAAAAAGCCAAGAAAGTAGATAAACCCAAGGCTTCCAAAACAAGTAAGCAATTACTTCCCCACAAATATGTCACATTCATGATCACTGTATTACAAAAGTAAAGCAAATTATGTTAGTGTATTTTTTTTTTTAATGTGACCTTGTTTATTCACAGAGACAAAGACCAAAAAGCAAGAACAGGTCACAGACTCTGGACAAGAAGGTATAAAACATTCATATTTTTCTCCTGATTTAAAAGAACATTTATACCAAAATATAAAAATAAGAATATGACTTTGTTTGTGTATTATTCCAGTAATTCCAGTTTTGGATTATATAAATAATGCAAATGTGCACTGATGTTTTGCAGTTGGGCCTTGTAGACCTGCACCAGTTTATTGCCCGTCCCCACCTGGATGGTATGGTAAGCACAAGGATCTCCACAGTGCACTGAAATGTTGTCATATAGGCTGAATTAAAGACTTTACTGTGCACCAGCTTAAAGTTGGCTTTTTATCTTGCAGTTCATCACATAGTCACAGACAATCCTTACCCTCCTCCTACCATGTCAGGTATTTACTTTTTGGTACTGTTTGCAGTCACAGTTAAATCTCCGTTGCTTAATGACTTCTGCTGTAAGGTTAAAGGCGTATTTGTTTTTGTTTTCAGCTCCCTCTGCTCCTGTACTGACCGCCCACCCTGTCCATCCCGGAGCCCCACAGACACAGGGCATTTATCAGCAACAGCCTCCGCCAGCACCAATGCATCCACTGTACGCACAGTATCAACCATATCAGCCACCACTTCAGCCTGTGATGCCGCCTCCACCAGATCCAGTTCAGCCACTCCAGCCTGTACAGCCAGAAGCTGCAGAAGAAGAAGAAAAAGCTCCTGCCCAACCTGAGGTCCTGACTCCAGCTGTTGAAGCTGAGCCTGCTGAAGCACCGGTTCAAGGTGAGAAGGATATGTCTATTTATTTTCTTTCTTCTTTTGAAATGGTTGTTTCTTGTTCTTGTTTTCTTGTTCTTTCTTGTTTTCAAGGTATTCATTTAAAAATATTTAAATATACAGATTTTTTTCTACTCACCTTCCACAGGTTTGGGAGGAAAATCACAAAACTCTGATCAAATAAATCAATGAGGCTTAAAAATATAGTGCAACTAATTAAACAGAGTTGTTGATAAGTAAATATTTGAATAAGGTGTGATAAATAAGCGAATACATAAAAGCATAAATACATTTCACTTGAAAAAAAACCCCACACTATCCTGAAAATCTTAAATTTTTCTGTGAAACTTTAATATAATTCAAATTATGCTACAAAGTAAATAAACCTACAACTGTTTCCCCTTTAAGAACCAGAGGCTGCTGAGAAGGACGTGATTGCTGTCTCCACAAAGAAAGGTACAAACTAAGAAGTTAAACTCTTGTGGAAAGTTGTGTTTATCACAATTACATCAGTGATAGTAATTAATGTCTTGTCATTTTCAGCAAAAACAACAACAACAAAGGCTGCTGATTCAGACAAAGGTACTGTAGCGCTCTCCACATCCACTAAACACTTAATTTGCCAGCTAACTAGAATATTCACTGTAACAAATGACAGCTGCAGCACATAACAGTGATGTACAATGGCACTGTGTGCTATATGAATGCATTAATTAAAGAAAATTAACTTGGCATGGGCATTTCACTGCAATTATCCCCTCAGAGCCAGGAGCAGCCAAAGGGAAAACAAAGAAAGGTAATTCATGTATACAGCTGGATAATTTGGTGTTTCCACTGGTACACACTTCACATTGTTAGAAGTGATACACACAGTAATTATAGCTGTGCTTTGTTGTAAATATTCATATATATTTAAACCTTTTTCCAAGATACGGATACCATAAATTCATGTATTTTTTTCAATACTAGACGCTGCTGTTTTGAAAGACAAAACCAAAGAAGACACTGCAAAGAAAGGTGATCTGGTATCTATGGATCTATACTTTCTAATGCATTTTGATTGTGATTTAAAAGTGTAATGTTCTTATTATGTGTTTGTTACTTCAGTGGCAGCTGCTAAAAAAGAGAAAATCAGAATTCATGCAGGGGCAAAAAAAGGTAAAATATCCTTTATTGTTGTTATTAAGACATATAAATGATGAAAATTAAACATTATATATTTAATTCTGTTGTATTTTGTTCCAATTTGTTTGCATAGATCCATCTGCAAAACATAAAACTAAAAGTGCTGCAGCTCCTAAGAAAGGTAAACATGATTAGACGTTAGGATCTCGTCAAATTTGTAATATTTAAAAAAATGAAATGCAGTCCAACACATTTCTCTTTCATGTGAAGTAGAAGTTAATAGTTGACTGAGAAAACAAATTATTCAGGCTGCTAATCATGAGTTTTTCCTCATTACGTTAGAGCCTGCGGCTGAACGACAGAAGAGGAAATCAGCCTCTGAAAAGACAGGTGACGGCACTCACTGACATTCATTAATCTGCATAAAGCCAATCATAATTCATGTCACTGACATGAAAGATGATTGGGAAATAATTGTTTCTGCTCCCCTCAAAAGCGGCACCTATCAGGAGCAAAGTGAAGGCATCGACAGCAAAGACAGGTAAAAGTCAGACCATGCATGGGTTCACGAAAATTAGATTTTCTTCTCGGTTGAAGATCTGTTTTTAATCATCAACTTTAGCCCAGTTACCCCTGCATTATAATTTCTGTTTATTAAGATGATTTGGTTCGGTTCAAATTCATATCAAACAGATCCAGAACCACGTCCACAGCCACTCAGACTGAGACCGAGACTTGACATTGGCAGGAGGGCAAATGTAACCTCTGAGGCCCACGAGGAGAAACCTGCCAGATCTGAACCAGGTCTGTGTTTCTTTCATGAGGGCCCCAAAATATCTAGCTTTCCTAAAACTTGTAGTTCTTTACTATTTTTTTGTTTTTGTAGCCAAGACAAGATCAAAATTATTGGCAGCAAAGAAAAGTAAGTTTATATTTTAATGTGGCAATAATTTTCCCCAAAGCTTAGCCTATTTACAGCATGCTAGCAGCACTTTGAGACTGCACAATAGTCCTTTTAACCCATTAGTATGCTAACATGCCAGTAGTGACCAGGTGTCCCACTTGTGGGACCGCGCAACATTTCTATCCCTTCTCCCTCTCTCCCAAATTTAAATTAATTTTCAATACTCAACATTACAGGTCAGATTTACTACACCGCCAACTCCGATCTCCAGATGTAGACTTCACAACTGTCTAAAATATGATTGTTATTTCTTGGAGTACGATATTAGTACTGCACTGTGCCAGTGTCCTAATGCTAGTTCATAATCTGCCTGAATGACAAAACACATTGTGTATATTCAGCTAAGACTAGATTATTTATCATTATTAGAGTTACAGTTATTTAGTCACAGAATAAAGAACTGGGCAAACTTGTTTTTCTGATAGAAAAAATACATTATTTTTAGTTTATGTTTATGAATAAAAAAAATAATGTAATTGTCTTGAGATGATTGGTGCTTGTATTTTGTGCTCTAAATAACATTCAGTTGAACTGATAATCTAAAAGAGACAGCTCTCAGAAACAAATATGTCTACCTTGTGCTTTTCCTGAAGCATTTCCAAAATTAGTGGGAAAGTTAGGGCTTTGACCTTTTGGTTTCACAAAACTGTTGGTTTCACAAAAACAGTGGATTTGAAAAGCCAGCAGGCTTCATCTTTTAGTCTCTGGAGACCACTGAGATACATACAAAAATCCTTGAAGTAGCCCTCAGCTGTTTCAAGCCATCTTTGTTACCTTGTTAAAAACAGGAAAATCTAACAAGCTGTCTTTCTTGCCTTTACTTTCAGCTCTGTAAAAGTTGTGTTCTTTAAATTTGAACCACAAAGTCTTATAGCCAGTCTGAATGTATACCCTTTTGATAAATTGGAAGGCAAATTAACTATGGTGGAATTCATGCCGAGAGTAAAACACCTCTGAAAAATGTCTTTTAATTAGAGGATGGAAATGAAGAATTTCCAAACTGCAGTCATGCCTCATTCTGAAAGAGTCTAATGTTCACATTCACTGTTAGTATTCACATCCATCCATGTTTCTCAGAAGCTAAACTGATCAAGTGAAACACAGGAAGAGAAGGTGCAAGCGTATATGTTTGTACCCTTGTAAAACCATCTACAGCAAATTAGATGTGTTTGAAACATACTCATGTTCTCTGCTGGCATTTTTCAGGGAAAATCGCCCCTTTCTGAGATGCAGATTATGTGAATAAAATGGGCTGTTTTATGCATGATAAAGTTCTAATTAGAGACATGTCAAGCTGTATTACACCGAGAAGGGAATAATATTGCAAGAATATTGAATTTACACCACAATTACAGAGAGTTATTTGGCAGGCTGTAATAGGGCTGTCTCTCCTCTCACAGGCCAAGCAGAGAAGGCTGAAAAGAAATCTGTCAAAGAGACTCAAGGTATGGCTTTAGAGCAGAATTAGAAGTGAATCTAATGAGTGCTGTGTATATTTCACAAGGCTCAGCTGCTCCTTTCTCCACTTGCAAATTTTAGAAAAAGAGAAACAAGCATCAAAAACTGGTAAGTACTCGAGCATGAAAGTTTTCTATATGCACAGTAAATAATCTCCAGTCACCATAGAGAGTATTGACACTTATTCGAATTATTTGTGTTTCCAGAAGTTTAATTTCAATGGAGTGTGCTTCATTCAAGAGGCTTTATCAGTGCTGCTGATTAGAGACTTAAACATTCCTGGTTCTCTTTTGGTTACTGATACGACCTCTGAGCTAGTAAGGTATCTGACATCAGTAACATTTCCTGGTAGTCAGTATTGGGATACATTTAAGGTTAACTTGTTAGAATCCAGTTTTATTTCAAGTAAAAAAAAGTCATCTGTTATGTTACAGCATTAGTGGGAATTAAGACTTTTGAGTTCTTTAGAATTAATTTTTGGTTTTAGTTTATCATATTGTTCAGAGGGGCCGAGCCTACCTACTGAGTTGATATGGACAACTCAATAGTCCATATCAACAATGTATTAAGCAACACGCTTGTTAATTTCCCTCACACTGACAGTTTTTGGTAAAATCTAGACACTGTGGTTTTGGAGCTGTAGCATCGACACCATTGTCCTCCTCATCAGCCGTACTTACCTTGCTGTGCTTGTTCTAAATGTGAAGCTGCGCTCTTTCAAAGCTGGCAGATAGTTATCATCATCTAGGCAAAAAATAATATGAATACTTCTGCAATGTAAACACCCTCCTCTCTGTCATCTTGCTTGTCAATCTGACTGAATGCATCAGGGATTTTGCTTTCTCTTCTCGCAAGGAAGAGGCAGACATGGCTACATGTCAGGGGTTGGAGACAATAAAATAATGCAGACAAAAATAAAAGACTAGAAAAATGCTTTCTACTATCAAAGCATTTTGTTCTTCAGTATACTTTTGAAATTCTGGGTAAAAGGAGCAGGAGTGTATTTCAATCTCAATTCCTTGTTTTACTATATGCATGTTTTTTCCCTCATACAATGATACCTGAAACATGTTGCCATATCTGGCAGAATGAGTTTAGATTGCTAATTTTATTGTTGGCAGCAAAGATTGTTGGGAGCTGTTTTGCATCATGCAGCCATGATAATGTTCAGGAGGGTGATAGAAATTAGAATAAGCTGTCCCTTCACAAAAAGAGTCTGTACATCAGCACACGCACTCACACAATCCTGATCAATAGCTAAATCGACAAATGTATAAATTAACTCTCAGAATTGTTTTCCTCATAATGCCTTTAAATTTAAGTTCCCAGCATCAGTGTAAGCTACAGTTAGCTGAACTGATAAAGCTTCTTGAATTACTGGATAAACATTTTGAAGTATTACAAAGAAACACAGTGGTGTTATGAATCGTTTTGTTTTCTGTCATTCATGTTGTGTATCATATGCTTGTTGTCAATAGAAAATGAGAAAACAGCTTCCTGTAAGGCCTGAGGTATTCTGTAAATTTTCACCATCTTTCCAATGGATAATTCAGTATGAAAGGACGATGGCTTTAATGACATTAGGATCACAAGTGATTAGAATTTAATGAGATGAGCTGATTGGGACAAGATTACAAGCCTTTTGAGCCGCCTTGAATTATTGAAAGAGATTATGGCCTTTGATGAATATGGCAACAATTTTATACTTAGCTGGATTGATTAAATCCGTGAACCAAAACCCATTAAATTGGGTTATTAGTGTTCCGTTCCCATTGAATCATCCAGTGGATTACAAACACTCCCCCACTGCCCTGTTTAACTTCACACTTTGCTACCATCTGACACAACAGTGCCTGTTTCTTCAGGTGTGATGAAAAATAGTTTGGTTTCTTTGGTTCAGACTGAAGTTCAGAGGTTTACTTTGATTTTGGTTTCTTTATTTCACTTAAAAGAAGCAAACCAGAATCGTTTTATACAGACAATACTAGCCAGTATTTGTGTTGTATGGTTTGTTTTATGCATGACTGAATTCCAAAAGAAATCAACCTCTTTTGGAGGATTGAATTTCATTTGATTTAAGTTACTTATATTTTATTTAGCAGGTAAATGCACGTACACACTGTTACGTTTAAGTTAAATATAACTATACAACTTAACAAAGTCATGATACTCTAATGCAAACATCAACTAACAGTAAAGCAAGAAGAAAAACAACCTTATAAATAGCAATTAAAGCAACAACATGAGTAAACAAAATGTGAGTTAAATATCCTTCCTGGTGTTCATAGACTTGCCTTTGCCAAATGTTTTTATTTCTGTGAACTGTGTCTCTGAATGGTGACTTTCACGTCACATTTCACCAACAAGTCTGTAAGTTCTGTGGTTCACTATGAACTAGATACAATGTTGATAGACGTGTTTACTGTGTAGCTTGCTGCAATTCATTCTTATTATAGGGTGTTAAATGCTGTTAATGGTCCCCTTTTAGAGAGCTACAACTCTGATGTGCGTCAGCCAATAAACTTTGGTTTCCGTCACATTTGTTTTTTAGTTGATGATTTACTTACTCTTCAGTCACTTTTTTATTTTGCTTTGTTTGAGTCACTAAACTCCTTTTGGTTAGGTTTATGAAAAGCCTCATCACAAAATTAAACCTGCACATGCTGCATATCTAGTTACATGTAACACCAAAGGGTGCTTTACAATTACCCATCGATGGCTATTCAGGTGACAGACTAGTCTCTCGATAGATTATGGAGAGGCCAGTGGTTTGTTGCGGACAGCAGTGTTTGGTATCCTGGGAATGAGAAGGTGCTTTCCCTTTACAACACTCAGCAGCAACAAGGCTACTCTTTGTTGAGCACCACTCTTGAGGCGTGTTATTTCAACACCTGATGAGTGGCTTTTATTAGGTTTAAACAATTATGCAGGGTGATGTGGTTGTTGCAGAAAAATTACATTTAAATGTATTTTTATTTGCAAATGACAAGTGGCGACAAGTGGTCACTTTTCCAACTAAATTTTAATTTTAGTTTGACTTTAACAAGAGACTGAAGCAGCAGAAACAAGCAAAAGAACATCACTGTGTTTAAAGAGTGAAACCCAGCCTGTCTTTTATCCTTTCTCTTTTTTCATGCATGTAGAAACTTATCCTCTGTTTTCTTTCTCTCTCAGTGTGAAACACAATCTCATATTCTCATTAAGTTTTATTTTTATTGCATGCAGAAGATCCCAAGAAAGAAGAAAATATTACAGAAAAGAAGAAACCTGGTAAGACTTGGTGAAATTTATTCAGGTTCTTATTTCATTGACAGTGGCCGATATTAATATTTGTATATGGAGAAGGATATAGGTGGGTGTGGGTGTTTCTAATCAAGACGGCTAAGGCTGTGTTCAAACCCACTGTGAAGTGAATTTGTGCATCACATCAGTGGGTTTTTTTGGACCATTTTGTAACCCAGAAATGTTAACGCCTTAGCGCTAACGCCAGAACTGCTTCCTCTTAAACAAAAACAGATTTTAGGAGTTTACTAGTTAGTCTTTTTTTGGTTCTGTCCCTATATAAGAGTGAACTTAAATCATATAGCGCCCACGAACAGTGATGACAGCTTGGCCTCTATTTCTGGTCTGGAAACTTTGCTTTATGTGTGGTTTGAACACACCATGTAATCGTATAAATGCACAGTACAAATCTATCCACAGATCTTATTGTAAGCAACCTCTTTCCATCTCATCTTGTCTTCACAGGGCAGAGATTCTTTCAGTGCATTTATGTCCCTGGCAAAAATGCCCAGTACCCTTTACGACCTTTCACTCCAGCCATGTCCCCCACCATGATGTCTCCTGCACTCAGAGCCATGTTGGAGCAGCAGAGAGCAGCCAGGGCGTCTGGGCAGTAGGACCACCTGAAGCCTCTCTTTATATCTGACAGCACTGCATCTTTCCATCCAGCAGGGGGAGGTGTTTGAATCTGTGCTAGCTTTACATTAAGAGGATGATCACAGAGAGAGAAAAAAAGTGGACAGACTTACCTTGTCTTTAATTTATTGAAATATTCTTTTAGTGGTTGAGCTCCTGGGGTTGCTGTTAATATTGCCCATTTTACCCTCTGCTTATGCTGCTCTACTATGTCTATGTTCAGTAAGAAAAATGCCATCTTGTGAATATTCTTTTAATTATAAATAGTATTTATAATGTACATAATGCATGTTTTTAATTTAGAATGGGATAAATGGGTCACAACTTAGGATGTATTATAAAAAGCTGACTTTTGTGTTGCTTTCTCTATGATGCCCGTTATCAGATTTAACAGTAATTTATTTAATTTAAGGCAGTTTAGTTTATATCCAAGCAAACACTTATACTCTATTAAGACAAGCTTTTATTGTCTTAAACAGCTTTGAATGGTTTATTTTCAAAGTCTAAGATTATTTGCAACAGGAAAATATATTACATTGAATTGTTATATGTTAATGGTATCAAACCCATGCAAATACATTTCACAAAATAAGATTTATTTGAACAATATTTTTTCCAGTTTTCTATATAAATAACTGTATTTTCAGTTGCTGTAACCATGCCCCGTGTTTGTTTCTGCTGCTTTGCTGCATCTGCAATAGAACAGAATCCAAATGTTGGAGGGTCAAATCTCAGGAGCTCCCACATTGATCCGAGCAGCATCCCTGTCACTGAACATCCATCAGCCTCATCAATCGTAGACGCATGCTGTGATTGATGGACACATATTTCTTGACATATTAAGAACACATCTAGCATGAAACTGCTGGCCATTTACCTTTCACTGCTAATGTTTTTTTTTGTTTGTTTGTTTTTGTAGAGGTTCATTTCAATATGTTACATGCCACATTTTAACTTTAACTGACTCCAATCAAAGTGGTGTATTGGAGATACTAGGGTAACCAGAAATGGCATAGTAGATGAATAAAATATAGAAGAATCTGAAAAAATAGATATTTGCTAACATTCAAGAGGCACTGAAAAGATTTGTATATCTCTATGAATACAAACTCAATAATGCAATGCAGTCTCATTGCACATACCGAAGCTCCAAAATTAAATTTGGATCCAATTAAGAAACATATTTAAATGAAACATATAGCTAAGTAAGAAAAAGGGGATATAATTTAAAAAAAAACATTTTCTTGTGTATATACAATAATTATTAAATAGTCTAGGTTCTCTGTGTAACTTGAAGCAGCTTATGTGGGACTATGGGCTTCCCGGTGGTGGTTTATTGGCCATAAAGGAAATGAGTATGCAGCAAAATGTTTTTGTGGCGCCTCATTAGGTGTAATAAATTCAGAAAACCTCTTTTTGATTTGTTTTTCTTTTAAAGCCAAAGATTGCAATGCTGTGCTTTTATCTTAAAAATGAAGTGCAATACCTGGATAGTAAATGTCTTGTAATTATGTGTTTTATCACAGATGACCTCTAATTACTTACAAGTATCAGCTCCTTTAACTCATCGTGTTCAGAGGCAGGGACAACTTTGATGTGACCAACTCATGAGACACTGTGATGTCTGCTACACTGAATGAATGTCATTTGTGTTAATCATCAGCTTATTTATTAAGTCTGATCTTGTCATATTTCTTTTTACCTCAGTCATTCATAGCTCTGGTTTTGTGCCTTATAGCAACATGGCTGCCTTGTTGACGCCGCCAAACTGTTGCTGAGCATCACCAGTGATTGCTGTTGCCGTCTTACTGAATGAAAACTTGATGCAAAGAACCAAAAAAGGTGTTTTTACGCTGGGCTTAATCCTGGGATATGACCCACCCTTGCCCATATTGTGGTGTCACATTCACCTTTTAACAGAGTGAGTTCCTAAAGACAGACAAATCTACTAGTTTTTAATAGCTAGTTCATGTTTTAAAAATGCTTTTGACATATTGTTGCATTTTTACCATATTATGACCGTGTGGATTGAGCTACATCAATTATTAAAAAGGGTTTTTTTTGAGGTATGGCAGTGAAGTGGGGCTCAACCAGAGGTTCTTGAACTTATGAGGGCCAGGGACCTCTTAGAGGGGTGAAAGTTTTCGAACGTTCCCCTCATAATCCACATTTAAAGCAGTTAAGATGCTTTGATCTTTGTGTTACTTGTTGTCATGGACTGATTCAGATATTTCCCTATGCTAGCTTGCTAGCTTGCTAGTCATCTAGCTAATATGCCAAACTATGCAGCAGAACATTTCTGCTGTCCTTGAGTGTAGTTACAGAGTTTCTACCAAAATGACTCAATGCACCATATTGATATCAGACTCTCTATTAACCCAAAGAAAACCTTGGGGACTCAATATATATTCATACTTTTTTAAACTGTGAAATTGTTACCTTTCATTAAAATGCACTTTTAATGATGCGGCACAGATTATACAATTTAATGCAAATTATTTTCAGACCCCTTGGCTATGAGATATCAACCGCAGGGCCGACTCACCATTGTACCTACTATTCCTAACTGTATTGTAACTTTTTCTTTTTTTTAAAAGCCTTAAACTGTATTTGGCGACATTGAATTTAGAGGTGAGTTTAGAGAAAGTTACTTGAAAACTTCTGTTTAAATTTTGCAAACTAAAAAGAGTCATACTTCAGTTTTATAACATAATTATAATATTTTTTTGTTCTTTTTTAAGAGTTAGTTCTAAATAAAGTGATGTTTACTGATATGAACTGAAAATTTTCATCACTTGTTTTGCCAATAATTTGTTGCCAAAGATTGCACAGTGGCCATTTTGACTAAAACTAGTGTGTTGCAACATTAAGGAAGGACCTGCCCCTTTTAGGTGAAAGTCCATAATTCTGGTTTCTGGACTTTTTGTTTGTTTTTATTTAGTTTATTTCATTTCATTTTTCTTTATTCCTGAGTTTAACAGAACATTGAATGTAAGGTTTTTTGTAAACTCTCATTTTATAAACAAGTCTGAAGTGAAGTGTATCCCTGAGGTTTCAGTATTACCCTCCAGGGGTGAGGTCAAGCAGTCCTGAAGTGGTAAGGAAGCCTAATGAGATCTGACATTATGTACTGCTGCAACTGACTGTAGGTGTTGTAAGTGTTAGTTGGAGTAAGTTATTACCTTAAAATGTGGTTTTTACTGGTGTTTTGATTAATCATATTCCAGAAGGGCATTTCAGCAGTAGTCTGCTTGTGCCTCAGTGTTCTGAAGGTCATCAAAACATATAAAATGAACAGTAATTACAGCATAAACTGTGGCTATGTGCTGTAATTATGTTTTAAAGTGTTATTAACTGTAATTTAACGTGAGCTAAATTGTGATCTCATACAAGAAAACAAACCAGAAGGAACACACAAAAACATCAGGGCTCTATCTAATGTAACTCCAGGTTCTTCATACATATTCATGTGAGCCTACAGGTGTAAGGCTGAGTTCAACTTGACTACTCTACATCCCTGATTATGTTTTAAGTACATGCGTTTGGATGATGTTGTTAAAAGCAAGTGATCTGCTTGATCTTATGCATGTTTTTTTTTCTGAAAAGCTGTAGTGCAACACTTACACTTTTGCTTCACTGTATTTCACTATGATGTGTTGCTGTCATATTTGTCTTTCATTCTTTTATTGGTTTGTAGTTATCTGAAACCACAGACAATCTGCGATCTCCAAGCAGAATAAAAAATAGTTGGGTTTCTTGTAGATGCTTCATCTGGGATTGGAGTGCAGTTTAACACTCTTTAAAAAAGTCTAATTCCAAAACATACAGTTTGAGGTTGTTTTGTTTTGGAAGTATATATTTTGTTAACAAATTGTAATATTTTCTGCATGATAATGTCATTTATTTAAATTCAAGGCTGCTTTTTTGTAACACACAAGTAAGACTGCAGTGTCACAAAAAGCAGCCACTCTGGTGCTGTACAAATACTGTAGATAATAGTTAATTTCTTATCATCATGAAACTTGTCACTCCATTAGTTCTCAAAGATAATAATAAATTAGTTAACACGTTTGGTCAAAAAACTGTTTTAAATTAAAGATGTTTTTTTGTGCTTTATCAAAGATGTATGAAAATGATGTTTCATTAAGAGAAAGTATGAACTACCTGCTGCATGTACTATAAAGCAGATGTGTTTAATTCACTCGGTCACTTTCCAGAAGCCAGTTAAGTGTCATAACTGACATTTCAAGCTATAATATCATTGGAGGGACAACACTGAGTCTGCTGTGCTTATGTAGGAAACTTTTACCACTATGCAGTTTTTGTGTCAAAACCTGAATAAACTTTTGAAGATATCCATGAGGGGGCATCTCTCTCTCTCTCTCTCTCTCTCTCTCTCTTTGCTATATATGGAATAATTTGTATAGAAAGAAACACTGTTATACTGATGGTCTGTGATGTATTTAGTTGTTGTAGGGTGTATCCCACCCTACAACAACTCATAGTCTCCATCCTATCAATAAATAACAAGCACTAAACTACCTCTGCTTACATATTAATTAATCCTGCTAAGAAGCACAGTGTTAATGTGTTCTGTGAGTTCTAAGTACATGATGAATCTTTTTATTTTCTGAGTTTAAAGTTAGTTTAAAGCTGATAAAGTCTGGAAAAGAAAGGGTTATTTATACACACTGACTGGGAATTAGAAATGAAAGTGGAACAAGGCTCAGTGAGAAGTGATCTAAAAAATTAGTAGACAGGAAAATCTAAAACAAGACACTACAAAAAAAAAAGAAAAGAAATCCAACAAAGTAAAATGTGACAAAACTAAAAACAACAACAACAAACAAACAAAAAAACTGGACACACAAAAAGGGTCACACCAAATGTGAAGAGAGAGACACACTGGTGGATAAAAGCATACAAGCAGAAATATGAGACTGTAAACGTTAACACTGAGGAGCTGAACACATGAGAAATAAACTGATAAACAGAAACAGAGGAAAAGCCAATTCAAACCCAGGACTGGATGAGTAAATCACCTAAACAGTCAGCAAAAACTCCATAATTATTAAACCGTAACCAGAATTAAAATACAAGAGATAATAATTAAAATACTGGAATGATACCAAAATCAAAACAGGAATAAAAAAAATACAATGTAAGAATTAAAAAAACAACAGTTGAGTCAAACTGTTTGTGTTTCCAACAGTGCAATCAAACTACTAAGTGTCCTATGAACTAAACAGAAAGGCACAAAGTCAAACATGACTTCCAATACCTCTAATGGACCTTTGATTGGCCTTTGAGGGGAAAAACTGCAGTTCCCATGAAAAATGACTTCACTCCCTGTTTCTACAGGTAATGGCGGATAGTTCCTGCTGACAGCGTGATGAACTTTATTCCAAAGTAAGAAGTCCTATGAACAGATCAGATCAGTTTGGCAAAGTGTATTTCTGGATAATGTTTTTGTTGTTGGATGCGCTTTTTACATCATTTTTGTAAAAGCCATTAGTGGAAGGACACTGCTACCTGAGACAAGTTGAATGCACGATATGCAAGTAAAAATCCTCCATTTTCATATGCAAAAAATGATTGCTCTAGCTTATTCTGTTCTATCAGGATTTGAAGTTACACAAATGGAAACCTGTGGGCTTACAAGAGTCAAATTTAGGCTATATATAAAATAAATGTGACAATCAACATAAGAAAGAACATCTTTTCATTTAGAAAATAAATTATCCAACACACATTAGTGGGTCACATAATAAACTTAGAGAACAGAAAAAGGTATCCACCCCATCACGCTAGAATTGATCCAATACCGATACCAGGATAGGTATCGATACTATCGATATCTGGATTGATCTACCCACTTCTTATTTCAGGATGTCAGTGTCGTTTGAGCTCTTGTTGGCAGAATTGGGACAACACCTAGGGAAGCAGGTAATTTCAGAGTCTATTAACAGGTAAAATAGTATTATTTCCATATCATTGTATATTCAGTACTGGTGCACATTTTGAGCTAGTCACAATCTGACTGGTCAGATCTGTTTATTCACATGCGAAAAATCAGCTGTCGCAATACATGTCGCAAATTTGTCTTCAAAAACGTATATGGTTGGTGTGAACAGCTGCAATAATAATAGGTTACCTGTCCAGTGTGCAAAGTCCTTTAGCCTTTACATTTGCTACAAAGATCATGAGAATGAATGTTTTGAAAAATACAGCATAAAATTTCATGGGCAAACTGAAATAGATACAGTAAGTCATGGCAGTAAATACATGACTTTCCAATTATCACTGCTTTCCTTGGTGTGGATAAACAAACCATTACAACTGGTTTTGGGGCCTTATGGCATTAAAAGGGGATCTCATAACAGCCAAAGAGCGGGCGGGGATGCAGTATGAATCTGCCACGGATATGTTTGAGGCCAGTAACAGACCAGCTGGCAATACATGGTACCAGAGCAGAAGAATGGGTAAGCTGTACTGTACTGTGCTCATATCGACTTAAAGGAGCACAGGAGTCAAACGAAAGTCTTTTGAAGTACTGTTTTACTTTAGTGAGGACACTTCTTTTGAAAGTGTGGCCTCTTTGTCCTCAGACTCACTCAGAGGAAATTGATCTTGATTACTGATTTCCTGTAGCTTCAACAAGCATGGCGACATCTGCTCAAATGCTGTGATATTCTTAGAGGTCAAACTTAAACAGACAGAAACAACAGAAAAGTAACCAGGGAAAGGATCTGCGTGTGTCCATGTTTATTTTGATCATTTTACATTTCAGCAAATTGTCTTTGAGGACATTAATACATTTAACACCTGCTAACTGAACAGCGTTTTGCTCCTATAATATACTGGCTTTCCATAATAACTTCACAATTCATTTGTAGTTTGGTCTCCCTACAGCTCCTACTGTAACTATACAATCAAATAACATTGGTAGGAAAATCAAATAAATTGAAAGGTATGCATTCATTTTCAATTATCAGTCATTTAAAAAAATGTCATTTAATGTTGAATTCTTCAATGCACAAATACTTAAATATAAGAAACAATACATTGGATTTCTAATGGAAGAAGTGGCTTTGGCAGAGAGAACTCAAACATTAGTCAAAGTCAGTGGAGAATAAACATTGCTGGTCCATAAATCATTACGAAGTCCACAGCACACTGACGAAGCTCGTGATGGAGAGTTTCATTTCAAAAGAACAGGAATTTCATCTTGAAACTTGATTATTACATCTGTTAAAAATTGACTGATTTGTTTAACTTTTTCCACACTAGACGTTATGATGCTATATGCAGAGATAATGTGATTTTTATCTCTTCACTTTGGAACAAAACTCTTCATGTGGATATTTAATTAACCCAATCTATACAGTACACGTGCTGCGACTTCTGCCAGTTTTACACGTCCGTTATCTTGGAAAACAAAGTTATGCTAATCAACATGGCTTACGATGCCTGTCAAACAGAGAGGCACACAAAGCAGAGAACATTTAATGTACATTACTGAAACTAGACACATTTTTCAAGCCATTTAGACTCAATTGTCTGAACCAAATGAAGGCCAACAGTACACCAAAACCATTTCTATGAGTGATGGCAATGTCCTGTCTTCTACTACCTGCCAAACAGGCATGATTTGCATTTTCATTGTTTTACATACTTTGTCCTAAATTTGAAAAATGCCACTCAAAGTATGGAAGCTTTGTATTTTCATATCAAATATGCTTCTAATCACACAGGGAGCCATCGTGGAAGTCAACATTGGATGATTACTGTATTCATAGGAAAGTGATAGCTGCATGCAGTAAGGTCACAAAGTGTGGTCCTGCTTTTAAAAGGAACATTTTCAAATTTGTATTTTCATCTGTTAAAGAATGTTAAAGAGCACGCACATCAACATGTGAAATGTTGATCTGTTGGCTTTCTTGCTGCTTTTCCCCAATGCAAATCTGGGTTTTAGTTGAGGAAGATCAGAAAGTGCATTTCTAAAGACTGGAATTGCTTTGTTAAAATAAAATTACACTGAAATATAAACAAACCTGTTAAATAAATGATAAAGTACATGAAGCAGGTGGAAAATTACAAAAGACAAAAACCTGTTAGATCTGCGTGCAGGGGTAGATAATCACAAATGTCCCATTTCAAGCTTATTGTCCCCTTTTGCTTTTGTTGTTGTGCATGAATGGAGAATTTCTCAACAGCCAACTAAACTAAATCTACCCCTAATATCCGCATTGTGTCAGAATTATATATGCTAACTGTGGATGAAAACTATAGAAACTAAATCATTTACAGAAGTCAACACTAGTTTTGCAGGTGCCTGTTTTCTGTGTGGCTTTTTGGCTGAGAAAAGCTGTTAACTTTACACCGAGCAAAATCTTATTGCTGGGATTTATCAGCACATTAACCCTTAAGACGCATTTCCCTTTAATGGTCCCTGGATGGTGATTTCAGTCACTCTGACTGAAGTGAAAATTTTATCTTTTTTATTTACTTTGGTGAAAAGACAAATATAAATGTGACACTTTGGAGCTACTATAAACAAAAGCAGCTTTTTGTTTGGTGTGAATTTTTTTCAAACTGATGCTGGCTATAGATTATCATTGTGTTTGTTCAGTAAAGAAAGCAATCATTTTTTTTTTAAAAAAAAAAGAAAAGTTCAGGTGTCAAAGAGCTGATAAAGTGCTGCAATCTGAGCTGTGATTCACCCTGCTTCAAACTGCAAAGTCACTTGAAAACTGCAGATACATCTGTAACTCCTGCAGAGCTCGTTCCATGCTCAGTGGTGCGCAAATACGGCATTAATTATGATTAGTTAAGCTACTCAAAATTAAATGAAGAACAAATGAACTCATGTTGCAGATTTGGGCTTCTCTGTAGTTAAAAAAAAAGACTGGAAATGAATTCACAGATGTCCCATTCATGTCTCTCTTTTTTGCGTGTCATGAAATGATATGTTGCATGGGAGAAAAGCAGCATTTGGCTTTTGCTTTGTTTTGTTTTTTTAAGATTGCTTACTTCAGATTTATTAAAATGACAGATAAAATTACAAACATTTGAGGACCTCCATGAGTGCTTCCGGGATGATTTTTTTAAAAGCCCAAAGCCTGATATACTGTTACATCTGTTATAGCTGGTGTCTGAATGTGCCCAGCAATACTTTGATCCAAGAATCAGTAGGAATGACATTACAATAACACAGAAATAACATTCGAAATGCTGAATTTCTTAAATAAGAACAGATCTTAAACTCATATTTCTGTATACACTTCATACAACAATCTGTGTAATAAACAAGATAGATAGCAATTTTAATAAAATACTGACAAGGGAAAAGAAAAAGTCTTGCATGTGTGGTAAAGCACAAAGCATCACCCGATAAAGTATATCTGTAATAAAACACTGTGTCTCATTTCATTCTATTTAGATTTACAACTGAACAAAACAACCTCTGATACCAACATTAACCTTAAAAATAATCAGTGAACCTGCAGGACGCTCTGAGTGAGATACAGTTTAGCTATATTCAAGCAGTATACAGATGTTTAGTTCATGTAAACTTTTTATCCTAACAACTGGAAGCATCTACAGTGGCTGTGTGAGTGACCATGTGTGTGTGTGTGTGTGTGTCCGTTTATGGTAGTAATCTTTACATTTTCTCCTGAATCTCTTATTCAGACTGTATTGGCTCTGTTCTACTGCATGAGTTTTACAACTGTGAAAAATATATCCACAACATCTAGCGAACAAAACCAGCAACCAAAACACTCGATGACAACAGCTTTCTATTGTAGTGTGAACAAAAGGTGATTAGACTTTGTTGTTTGAAGTGTGACTGATAATTTTAAACTTGCAAAGTGCTCTTGGAAAAATCCTCACGACAGCCAGAAGTTGGTCTACTCAAGTAACTATTGTGACCATTTATACTCTAAGTATAAATGGTCTGAAAATACAGTTCAGGTTTGTTCTTTGACATCTGCACTGATACTGATAACAAATCTAGACTTTTACCTCATTAGTAGTGCACTAATTCCAGCACTGACAACAAACATCAGAAAAGGACACATTTGTGAAATGCTGCTGTGATGAAGTGTGCTGAACTCTATACTTAAGAATGAACCCAGGCAGGGAAGTAAACCAGGTAAATTTGTGAGAAAGACTAAAATAAACCAGTAAATGAATTAATAATGGCGCACCATCCATAGTTTTGTGATTTGCTTCTTGCAGGATAACCATTTTAGTCTCGGAGACTCTTGGAGTTATTTAGTTGAATATTAACCCCGTCCTCTGACTTACTGTTTAGTTTGTTTAGCTACACTGGCACTTACACACCATTATATTCCTGTTAAAGATGAAAAACAGCAGGAGTTGATGTGATTACATTGCTAGTAATTAACTGTGTGAAAGTGGGTGTTTGTATTGAACAAGCTGAACAAATCAACATGCAACAACAAAGTACAGTGAGGCCTTCCGCTGTCAGAATTATTATTATCAGCATACATGGTACACGGACCATGCCTTATGTATTAATCCTAATTATTAACCAACGACTCATCAGAAACATCAAAAGATGTCACTGATGAATGAAGTTGCTGCCAAGCAGGTATGTGGTAACCCTCCCCTGTGACTTGTGGTCTGTAACACAAAGCATGATATTTAAGTGGATCACATTTTCCCCCCAATCTTTGATGCTTTGATGTTTTCAAAGATTGCTGCAAAACATTTAGGCTTAACCTGGGTTGACTGCAAATAAATCTCACATGAATGAAATGTACTTTTAAATTTGTATTTGCAATTATTCTGCAGGTGAATTTGGATAAAGTAATCACAGAAGCACGGCTGTCAGTCAGAAGTTGTGGTAGGCAGCGCTTACCTAATCCTTTTCATCTCACATGTCTGATTCTGTGCTGCCGCTTTACTGCTTCAGCGCCATTTTGTGATTAAGGCTGATAGCATATCTGGAGTTTTCTGAAGGAAATACGACGGTGTGCAGGTTCAGATAATGATGCCAGTGCAATCTTCTATAATTTTCATCCCTATTACCCTTTTTGTCACAGTCATAAGCACCGAGAAGTCACAGGGACCTTTGGCACTAAAATCCTGTAAAGAAAGAGTGCTGCCTTCACAAAAGGAGTTCAAATAACACATATTATGTTTCTTCCCTTAAAATGACTTTTAATGATGCAATCATTGTAGTGTATCAAAAGCAGTTTCCTTTTAATAGAGTTCAATGTTGAAGAGATGATTATGATCATTTTAAAAATGTTTTTTAGCTGTTGTTAATAAAAATGTCTAGATTGAACTTGAGTTGTATTTACTCTCAGAAACAAAAACACAGCAAGCAGCAGTTGCAGAAAAACTTAGTTGTAGCTGACTAAACTGGGTTTTACAGAGAACTGATCTTCTCATTAATCCATCCCCTGAACAGTGATTGGTCAGTTATAGCTTAAAAAGACAAATTAGCAGGTATGTCAACCTTCAAATTTTGCAATACATGAGAAATAAATGATGATGACCTTTGTCTTTTGCTGTATTTATTCCACAATCATATTTAAAATGGGAGAAATATATTGACAACAATGTTTGTTTCTCAGGAAAGAGAACACAGGGGCATTTGAACTAAGAACTGTGGCTGCAAAAGCACTACCGCTGTCAGCGACATCAGAATCAATCTGGGAATCTATCGACTATCACCTGAAGACAGCCTTTGGGGACACTGGTCAATATCTGACTGTTCCCTGTGATTTTTTAAAAACACAGTTAAATGTGAATTTTTAAAAAGCAAGTAACAACCTGAATTAATGTCAAATAATTGCCTATGGTTTAGAGCTTGTAGTTAAGAGTATGTGTTTGTTCTCCACTGTCCAGCACAAGCCTTTAACATGATTGGTCAGTAGGACTACAAGCGGATTATTAAAGGAAAATCAAAGATCTTGTTTTCTGTCTACAAATATCAGCATTATAATTAAACCAAATACTGATGCTAAAACAATTACATCAGCCAGTTTTCTAGAAGCCTTGTACTGTTTGTGGTTTTCTTAGTAGTTTTACTTGGTGACAAACTAAGACAATTACATCACACAACAAAATATACTCATTTAAGTTGTCTCCATCTACAAAAGAGGAAATACTGATGTTGGTTTTATGGCATGTCAGGAGAGATACTCCTTTCTACTTCCTTGGGCATCAAATATTGCCATTTTGAGAAAGCAGCTGAAGTCTCACAGTTATGCACACGGTGTTCGTTGCCACCTGTGCCATAATACAACAGCTACTGAGACAGGTCTGTCACACCCAAGTGGTTATGTATGGGTGCTTCTAAAATACCTCTTTTCATCAGATTTATATGGATTACCTACATGTCCAGGCTTACTGTTGCAAATGGCATATTTAAAAACAAATCAAGATATCGTGTTAGCCAACTGGACTAAAAAAGGAGTTTGAGATGCCTAAACCTAACCAGCCTATTAACGTAAAAAGTGAGTGCAAACGAAGCAAAATAAAATGTGGACAGCGGTCTCCTGGGTGAGTCACTCCACCACTGTCTATCTGCTGCTCTGCAAAAACAGGACCACTGTCTGTTCATGTCTCATTCTGCCACAGCCGATGTGTCGAGCTACCAACGTCAGAGGGCAGCTTTTAGGTATTTGTGCAACAGCACAGACAAAAAGACAACGTTTGACGTACTAGGATGACTATGTATTGGCAGCAGTATGAGTGGATTATTAATAACAGATCCAAGGTCAGTTATATAATAAAATAATGAATGCATTTAGCATATGATGACTAATCGGCTTGGTTCCAAATAAGCTCCACAGCATTTTAGTTGCATGAAAAAAATATTGAACCAATTGTATATTTTATGGATTTTGTCATAATGAGTAATTGTACAAATGGCAAAATTCTTGTACAGATATATCATACACCTGCACATCTTGTGGAAATCTAGGTTTGGTCTGAACTCTATATTATGTGCCTCTTTCTGAAAATAAATAATTTACTCCTTGAACACAAAGTTCGAGCAGTAGATGCAGCAAAGGTTGAATTTATAATAAAAATTTAATCAAACCCTACAATGGACTTAATCATACAATACTAGGTGTCATGACAGCCTATTCAGACTGTTTCTGTAGCTACTGTCTGCTCTTAGAGGATCAGGCTGATCACATATTCAGTAAAAACACAGTATCATCATCACACTGCCAGATTATTATCTCTCTGTGTTTGATGTTAAACCTCAGTGGAAGCACACAGATCACACTGAGCCGAAGGAGAAACCATTAAGAACAAGTCTGACTCGACTTTGCACAGGATACAGCCTGTAGAGCCTCTGAGCTGCGGTAAGCGGGGCTGACATGTCGTGTGCGCTGGTGTGATAGTTTAACATTCCAGCTGTCTGCTCTCGTTGCAGCGGGCCACCTCACGCTCCCCTGCCTGCCGGCCTTTATTCTGTGATCTGCTCGGCTGTCTGTTTGCCAGCCTCACTCTGCTGCTCTGCCCATCAGAGGCGCGTATTTCCTTCCCGCTGTGCTCTCCACCTTCTTAACATTTGGTTGTCACACCTTTGCACTTCGTGTGCCCGTGGTGAATAGTTGATGTGGAAGAACCTAAACTAAAGTATGTCAAACTGCTTCAGGGCTACATGCATGGAGAAATTCCACATAACTTAACAAACTGTATCAGTTTAAATACTATTTTCTAAAGGACAGTTCCCAATTTTCTGACTGCTAAAGTAATTAATCTTATAATTTAGTATAAAATGTTGCACTTGAAAGTTACACTTTTCTCTTAACTTGAGTAAACGCTGACTGTGCCATACATATACAGGGAGTGCAGAATTATTAGGCAAATGAGTATTTTGTCCACATCATCCTCTTCATGCATGTTGTCTTACTCCAAGCTGTATAGGCTCGAAAGCCTACTACCAATTAAGCATATTAGGTGATGTGCATCGCTGTAATGAGAAGGGGTGTGGTCTAATGACATCAACACCCTATATCAGGTGTGCATAATTATTAGGCAACGTCCTTTCCTTTGGCAAAATGGGTCAAAAGAAGGACTTGACAGGCTCAGAAAAGTCAAAAATAGTGAGATATCTTGCAGAGGGATGCAGCAGTCTCAAAATTGCAAAGCTTCTGAAGCGTGATCATCGAACAATCAAGCATTTCATTCAAAATAGTCAACAGGGTCGCAAGAAGCGTGTGGAAAAACCAAGGCGCAAAATAACTGCCCATGAACTGAGAAAAGTCAAGCGTGCAGCTGCCAAGATGCCACTTGCCACCAGTTTGGCCATATTTCAGAGCTGCAACATCACTGGAGTGCCCAAAAGCACAAGGTGTGCAATACTCAGAGACATGGCCAAGGTAAGAAAGGCTGAAAAATGACAACCACTGAACAAGACACACAAGCTGAAACGTCAAGACTGGGCCAAGAAATATCTCAAGACTGGTTTTTCTAAGGTTTTATGGACTGATGAAATGAGAGTGAGTCTTGATGGGCCAGATGGATGGGCCCGTGGCTGGATTGGTAAAGGGCAGAGAGCTCCAGTCCGACTCAGACGCCAGCAAGGTGGAGGTGGAGTACTGGTTTGGGCTGGTATCATCAAAGATGAGCTTGTGGGGCCTTTTCGGGTTGAGGATGGAGTCAAGCTCAACTCCCAGTCCTACTGCCAGTTTCTGGAAGGCACCTTCTTCAAGCAGTGGTACAGGAAGAAGTCTGCATCCTTCAAGAAAAACATGATTTTCATGCAGGACAATGCTCCATCACACGCGTCCAAGTACTCCACAGCGTGGCTGGCAAGAAAGGGTATAAAAGAAGAAAAACTAATGACATGGCCTCCTTGTTCACCTGATCTGAACCCCATTGAGAACCTGTGGTCCATCATCAAATGTGAGATTTACAAGGAGGGAAAACAGTACACCTCTCTGAACAGTGTCTGGGAGGCTGTGGTTGCTGCTGCACGCAATGTTGATGGTGAACAGATCAAAACACTGACAGAATCCATGGATGGCAGGCTTTTGAGTGTCCTTGCAAAGAAAGGTGGCTATATTGGTCGCTGATTTGTTTTTGTTTTGTTTTTGAATGTCAGAAATGTATATTTGTGAATGTGGAGATGTTATATTGGTTTCACTGGTAAAAATAAATAATTGGAATGGGTATATATTTGTTTTTTGTTAAGTTGCCTAATAATTATGCACAGTAATAGTCACCTGCACACACAGATATCCCCCTAAAATAGCTAAAACTAAAAACTACTTCCAAAAACATTCAGCTTTGCTATTAATGAGTTTTTTGGGTTCATTGAGAACATGGTTGTTGTTCAATAATATAATTATTCCTCAAAAATACAACTTGCCTAATAATTCTGCACTCCCTGTAATAATGACATCATCAGCGTTTAAACTGATTCTTTTTAGGAGGATCACTTCAAACATCATAATTTTGAGTGCACTATGTTATCGTTATTACCTGGTATCTATAGTTAGCCTTCTCCATCTAAAAAACACAAAGGATGGAATAAATAAAGTGAAAGAGGCAAAAGTAAAACAAGCGGAACATCACATGGGGGAATTTGGTTTTTTTTGCTGGACAGAGCTTCAGGATGTTAAAGGGTTCAAATGCAGCAGACAGCTGGTATTACTTTGACTACAGTTGGTGAACCTATGAGCTAGACTGCTGAACTGAATCTTTGAAATAAGACATCTAATAATAGAGAAATTATCATCAGAATACAGTTGATTGCTTGACTGACTTTTTACCTGGCTGCATACAAACTCAAATGTGATTATCCGTTGGAAACAAGGAATGGTTTCATGCATATTATTATACAGATATCTGTTTATAGGGATGGTTTTGACTTTAGTCATTAATAATTTGTTTGCCTTAATATCCTTTTAAAATGTCAAGTGCAGTCTCTGTTACCACTTCAGAAATAGGACTTAATACAAGCCTTTTAACTGCCCTGTACAGAAAATAACTGCAGCCATTCTAACAAGACAATTAACTTTAATCCAGGATTTAATAAATTATTAATCACTGCGTGTCATTATCAGCTGAATTGTTAAATTATTGAAGTTAACCAATTACCTCATTGAAAATGTCTCGGTGCATTCAGGTGCTGTCAGGATGTTCTAACAGCACTCTCATGCTTCAGAGGGTATCCTTAAAGATGCTGCAAACCAAACACTTAACACAAAAAGGATAAAATGTGCACTTCCTGACAGTGGTAATGGAATAATTTTCTCATCAAACAGTGATGTGGGCATTTTAATTCTTCAGATTAATCTGGTAATTATAGGGTGTCAAACTACAAATAGCTGGTTTTTAAATGCCTTATAAAATACTAATAATAAGTTCAAATGGATTTAAAAACTGTGAATGGCAGCCTGGGATCATTTAAAAAAGGAAAAAGTCTGCCTTTGTTGTATACAGGAGAAAATAATCGGTCAACAATAACGTATAACGTAAATGTGATTTCTGAAAAAACATACCAATGTGATGCTTTAATCTCTAAATATCTTATAATACTAATATGCATACCCTGTTAAAATGATGGGAATATGTTTTCAGAAGCTTGTTAATGCCATTACATCCAACAAATGTGTCACAACGTCACAGGAGAAGATAATACACTTGGCCTTTCCCTGCTTCTACAAAGTTTTACCTCATTTATTTGTCCATCGAAATTCAGAAAATACATCTTTGGTCTCCCAAACAAATATGTAATTATGTGAGTCTATGTTAAAAATAAGAGACAGCAGCTTTGTGTTATCCCTAATGGCAGAAGACAGCGCTGTGCTCTGTGACATATGGGTCAGAAACAAGCGAGAGAATGACTAAAAGGAAAAACAAAACAAAAAAACAAATGATACATAGAGCCAACTCTTACCGTAAAGGGGGGTTTGCTTTTCCAAGAGATAACTGGAGTGAGAACCAAGAGTTCGGCCATTGTTTTCACAGGAAAGATGCCAAACCCCCAGTGAACACCCAGTAAACTCCCAGTAAACCCACTGCCTGTTTGCCAGTTTGGGTCCAGGAGGTTAAACAAGCTGATCGCCATCACTGCTGCAGATCCTGAGCCGTGCTTCTTGCCCATATGGGGCATTTTTCCTCAAATTACTGTACAAAAAAAGGAAAAACTGTAGCTCAAGAGCTCTGGCCCCAAGCCCTCTTTGAAGTTTCATGATCAGTTTTCCACATTCTTCATCATCTGTATCCTGTACAAGTGCAGTAAACACTCTATACTTTCACAACTCACTCTCTTGAGCGTCTCTTCCCTGCTCCATACTGGATTGTTTAAAGACGTTAATTTACAGTTTCTGGAATTGGCACTTGACAAATAACTAAATAAATAAATATATAGAACACCATCAGTAGCTCTTAGGATGCCCTTAAGTCTGAGGAAACGTCCTTCTCATCTCTTGCTGCTTGCTTTTCCATGATTTGGAGAAAAACGTGAATCCAACAGTAGCAGCAGCAGCATTTCCTGGAGGAAGGTGTTTTTCAGGGCGCGTGTTGCTTGTGCACAGTAAGTCAGTGTATTTGTGTGTGTAAATATTGATTTGAGTATGCTTTTGAGCTGTGACTGCACGGTTTAGTCCAGCGAAAGCAGCGGCTGCATGTTGTCTTCTTCGCTCTTGACTTTGTCTGGTCGCTTCAGGACTCCCGGTTCCACCACCGACTGAGACCTACAAGAACAAAGAACAGGAGGTGATTAGCATAACTGTGTCGCCAACTGTGCTGAAAGCTTTAGAGTGTCAACCGTGAAGTGCAGTGAAATATTAACTGTAACGGTTTATGTTGATGTTAAAATATTCCGACCTACTTGTGTAAAGTCTGATGCAACAGTCTATCTGTTATTTTGTCTCATGCTATGAGGCAAATTGTGAGTATGAATAAAATCTGCAAAAAACGCTTCAGGTCAATCTTCACCTCAGGTTTGATTTCCAGGAGTCCTCTAATTTCTATGTTTATTATTTTGTTCACACAAAGTTAAAAATACTTTATAAGACATTGGATTCATGCAGAAAACACCATATGTTTCTGTGTCTGTAACATAACCAGTGTGTTTTTGTAAATAATTCAAAATGCTAAAATGAAAAAATAAAATGTTACTTGCAAGTTTCATTATGTTCATTATGTTCTATATGCAATCTTTTATCATACAGTATACAGTATTATTTTTTTACTAGTTAACCTGTGTTATAATTTTTGTTTTAATACTTCATAAAAAAGAAAACCAGCCAGAATGGCAGCGTCCGCACATTAAATAAAAATGCATTTGTGCATACTGATTTTATAGTATAACACGCATAACACTAACAGTGCTTTATAGGCTAAAAAAGTGTCATAAAAAGTTTTTATTTCCTGCTATATGGGAATTAACCAAAGAGTGAGTTCATTTTTAAATGCACCCTGTTACTGTCAGACCATTTATAACTCACTAATAATTAATTTATGATTGGCAGGGTTGTGCCTTCCTGCAGTGACAGCCTGCTGCCTTAACTCGCTGCTATTTGTCTTCCATAGTATAAATGTCTTTGAGTCAGTTGACGTCCCACAGTGGTGAGATGATTTACTGTCACAGTGAATTACACCGCACAGTGGCCTATAGGGGGGAAACTCTACAGCAGGAAATGTCAAACATGCTCTCAGCAGAATTCTCTCTGTCAAGAATAAGCACAGAAATTTTAGCATATGAATGAACGTAAATATATATGTAACCCCCAAAGTCAGCTAGTCTGGATAATACTAGATTGCGTATTGATTGCTTATTTACTTGTCTTTTTTGTAAGGGTTCAACTTCATAAACTATTTATTGATCCCATCATATCATTATGCATCTTTATTGCTTCTTTTTTCAAACCACAGCTTGTATATAAAAGGTCAACTAAGCTATTTTGGAGACCTAAATTCAGCTTTTTGAGGCATATCATTTTGTTTTTGGGGCTTGTTGAGCACAAGACAACCGCACCATAAAACACACAGTGACTATCTAATGTCTATTTTACTTTAAATAGAACCAGAACAAACAAAACTTCAAACTAGTAATTGGGAATCTACACTCACCAGAAAAACGTCACATAAATCAAATGTAAACCATAACTACAGGATTCCACATCTGCTGACCATTAATGCAGGATTGAGCCACTGGACTATGTCCATCTTTTATAAATAAATCTGATCCACAAGAATCACAAAGAGGTCCAGCCAAATAACACTAGTTGCTTAAATAAAAATCTAATGAATATAAAATCAGATGGAACCATTTAGAGCATATTCATCCCCGTCAGCTGAAACAATGATCACAAGAAGACCACAGTGAGATAAAATCTGTATAGTTCTGTTATTATGTCATTTGTTTACTATAATTATGCAAAGATAACCAAATTAGTTCCACAGTATATCCTACTGTAAAACAAGCATTTTATTCATTTTTTGTGCATTGTTTAATTTTTAAACCTGCATTATTCTCTGAGAAAATGTATTAGCTGGTAGTTCCTAAGCCTGAAGCAGCTGTGAAATATTTGGGTGGGACTCCTTAGCCTCAGGAAAAAACAGTAGCTCTGGTTGTCATTAAGAGGGTCCTAAAGCATTTAATAATATATTCTTAAAACTAATAATAATCAAAAACAGTACTACAGTAAATAAAAACCACTGTGGAGGTTTTAAGATGGTAAGCTAACCTCTTCATGGTCTTTGGGGAAAGGTTTTTCTCCAGGTCTCTCTCCAGGTCTTGTACTGACAGGGTGTAGGACTCTGGACAGTAGTCAGTCTCCTCGTCATATGCGTGGTCCAGCAGTGTTCGAGCCCATGTCCCCATATCGTAGGGTGGCATCATCCCACCAAGCTCTGATGGCAAGATCTCTGGGTGGATGAGCTGATGGAGGCTGTTTAGGTTGTTACCATGCATGAAAATCTGCAAAGGGAAAAGATGCACAGGGAAACAATTTAGACCAGAGGTCTCCAACTCCAGTCCTCCAGAGCTACTGTCCTGCAGCTTTGCATCCCTACTGTAACGCAGCTGAATCAAATGGTTGAATTACCTCTTCAGCATGACATCAAGTTTGGCAAAGGTCTAGTTACAAGCCATTCATTTGATTTTGCTGTGTTGGAACGAGGATGTTGAAATTCTTGGAATTTTTCTCTCCACATTCAATTTCTTTTCTCTTCTTGAAACCATGAAAAAGATCACAAAGCCCAAAAAAGCTTGACTATTAGGCCAGTAACCAGACCCAAAATGTCATCGTTCCTATTAAATTTGAGTAGCACAACTTGTTATAACCTAATTCTATATTCTATTTTTAGCATGTATGTATTTTTTAAGTTTATAGGTTGCTGAATAGGTCATTACCATTTCAAATTTAGAAAGAAAAAGACAAAACAATCAGAACCAAATTACTTTATTAAAAGGAGACCATATGAATTCCAGCTTGCTAATAGTTTTCACCTATCATCCACATTAAAGTGGGCCTCTGAGAAGAACAATATGGCTCTCTGTGTGGTTATTTTTACTGTTAGACTGTCTGTGGTCCCAGTTTGGAGGGTGCTTTTTTACCTGATTTTGCACCAGCTGAAAGACGGATTATAGACAAATCTCTTGGCTTACCCTCTTCCTTGTCTTGTCTTTAAGAAAGGGTCGGATGACGGTGTAGAGAGCGTGAATGTACCAGGGCTGGTTCACAAAGTGGATCCCTCCAAACCTGGCAGGAAAACTGTCCTGTAGGAAACACAAGAAAAAACAAAACAGATGAATATGGTATCTGGAGGTCAGCAGAATATGGTGTAAATATATATGCATATATATATATATGTGTGTGTGTGTGTGTGTGTATGTGTGTGTGTGTTACAAAGTTGTTTGTCAGTACTGAGCTATGCCCTTATATAATATTCCTGCCAGTTTCCAAATTCTAATAACCTGTTAATGTTCACCTAAGATTATGTTACTTTTTTGTTTTTGTGATATTATTCGTTTTGACGAACAAGAACAGACAACTCTATATGTCAAGCAGAAAGACTGAAAATAGCAGAAAAATATCACCAGTGAAAGATGTTTGACCAGAAACGAGTTCATATGGTGACTAAAAACATATGCAAAACAGTGCACACCAAACAAAGGATACAAGATAAACTGTAAACTACATATTGCCATGGAAACTTCTGCTGCAAATTCATTAATCACCATTATATTGTGCAGCCTTTTGTAAAGAGTGCCAGTCTTAATCAAAATGAGTTTTTTCACCATTGTTTCAGTACGAGTCAAAGAAAAATTACCTGAGTGAGTTTCCTGTCTCTTTTCATTAGATTAGTTTTGTAAATGGCCTCTAACCTCATAGTCAATAGGAAATGGTCTGCAGTGGCTGCAGGACAAGCCCAGAGGGAAATGAGGCCTTGTTCATACAGGTTAGTGTGTGTACTCTGAGCCTAACTCAGTGATTCCTAGAATGTGGACACCATTATAATAATTACGCTCCAGTCCATGTGTATGAATCATCGTTTGGCCGTAGTCCAGCAGTATGGTGAAGACTGTACAGCAATCTGACATAACAGAGCTGGCTGATAAAAATGGCTTGGGGAAAATGTTTATATAAAACATGTTGGCAATGTGTGGGAGAGACAGTGACAGTGTCTGAGGTCAGTGCAGCTTTGTAAATCAGGATTTGACTGATATAAATCATCATGGCCCAAAGTCACTTCAAGTGATTTTGCTCTGATAGCAGTAATGTCAGCTCACACACTGTACAAAGCTTTGATCTAGAGCCATATAAAATTTAAAGACATATACGACTATATTTACAACAAACCTAACAGAACTGGTAGGTTAGTTCAGGATCAGAGAATGATTTATATTAATTGAGGCAACCTTCAGAATTTTCCTTTAGAGTAACAATCACGCCAAAATTAACCTCTAAACAACAAAGCAATGGGCCAATCATCATTTACTGTAAATCTTCATTCCCTGCAAAGAGCAGCACCACCAACACACCAAATATTCCAAGACAAGAAATGTTTCAATGACTACATAAGATGTGCCATTTGCCAAATATAAATTCCATATATTTATTACATTGTATATTTATATATGTCCAAATGCCCTGTGACAAACTGGCAGCCATGGTATAGTCTGCATCTCAACCAGTGACAGCTGGGATAGCCCATAATTAGATACGAAGAAGAAGATGGATGGTAAGTTTCATAATAAGATGCAGTATTCAGCATTTTGACAAACATACTCCCCTAGTGATTTTTTCATAATATAAACATAAAATGATTGAAAATCTTTTCAAACACATTTTTTCTACCATTCATCCTTTCTCTTGCACAACTTGACCTACTTCCAAGGTGGATGGAAGAGACAAAAATGTCTAAGAAAGTCAAAACCTAATGCAGCACTTCTGTCATGTTTGTTTGTTAGCATCACAGTGGCTCAGTGACTAGCACTGTTGCCTCACAGCAAGAGGGTCACGAGCTCGCTTCTGTGTGGAGTTTGCATGTTCTCGCTGTGTTTGCATGACTTTCCTCTAGTAGCTCTGGTTTCCCCTGCCTTTGAAAAACATGCATTTTCAATCTTGCTGATATCAGTACAGGATACTCTTCCAGAAAATATCCTCAATCTTAAGAGTTGCTAAATAAATAAATACTTTATTTAAATATCATGAAGTTGATCAAAGTTACTCTTCTTCCATCATTTCCTGCAATTTAAATTTTCTTTTAACTTCGTTGTTGTTGAAAAATGTGGACAACACTAAAAATGTGTCCTCTGTGTTTAATGCACTCATTCATACATTTTTAAAAAGCTGTCATGGTCTGTAGATTTTGCTGTTTCCAGTCTTCAGTACTGACTTTTGATTAGGGTCTTTGTGTTGCTGGAGCGTACTGTAACGCTTGGTTTTATTACTGTTTTCAGTTTCAAGAGGTTTCGTTGAGTTTGATTTCTTACTTTACTATAATGAGCTTTTTAATATTTTAGAATTCCAATTATATTACCACTCCAGCCTATCTATATTTGATCCTGTGTGTACCGGTTTATTATCCTAGCCTCTCCAGTATCCTCCTGTATCTTGTTAAATCCTTATCTCTGTGTTTAGTGATCCCCAGTTGAGTTTCTTCCTGTTTTATTTTGATAGTTCTCCATCACTTGTGTTTTGCTGTTAGTTTTACTTTTTTATTTTGATTGTTCTTGTTACCCAGCTAACATCCCCCAGTGTTTTGCATTCACCTCTGGAAACTCTAAAATATGACAAAAGCTGTACGTTTAAGATGATTTCATTTGTCTGTTTCTGTGTAGCCTACACATATTCAAACATGTAAACAAGGATTAACTTAACATTGCACAAGAAATGCTGGTTAATGTTTCAGATGTTGTGTATTTGTTGCAAAAATATTCAACCTCATGTTCAGATGATAAGAAATAACAAAGAAATTTTGGTCCAGTGAAGGTCGGACAGCTCGTCTCTCAGCTGTCAGACCCCTCAGTGCTTCTTTTTGATTCTAAACCTCTGGCCTGCCCTCTGCTCTGACAGACATTTTTTCACTTTGATGAAGGGACCAACTGCATTATACATGAAATAGTAAAAATGGAATATGAGATGTAGGCCCTCTGCTGCGCTGGAGGGACAGAAGGAGGAGAAAAAGAAACAGGCGCTAAAGGATTGATCTGCCTTCGCACAAGTGATATCTGAAGGAAAAGAAAGAGGGAGGAGGTATTCAAATACAGGTTGGGGACACTACAGTGAGAATAAAAGGAGATCCAAAAGGGAAAGGTGTAAGAAGATCTCGAGGACTGAGGATGGAGAACGAATTAAAGGCTTAAATTAATGGGAAGGTGGGTTTTTTGGGGTGTTCAGCTTTTGTTTTCCTTTGATGAAATATAGGTGAAAAGAATCACCAAGGAGATAGCAAGAGGTAATATGAATGGATGAAGAATAGCTGAAAAAAATTGATTTTCAACACTTTTAGACAGATTTTATATAATATTATTCATTGGACAAGTCCAACACAAGAGCTTGCAGATGATTTGAGTCAGTATTCGTCCAATCTAACTTCAATCCAGATGCTGAGGTTGATTTTTACATTGTTTTCCACTCAGCTGAGCAGACAAATCTCTTTACAAGCCACAAAGGGAAGGCTGGTGTATGTCATTATGCAGATTCTGACTATGACTACTGTATGACTTGTCTTTCCTGAAGCATCACCTAGTTGTGTCCCCTTTTATAAATCCCAAAATAGAACAAAATCTGTATTTACCAGGGAATAAAAATCCACTAGAAAGTTCACAACTATTAAAAATCTTGCATGTGACTTATGAAATGGTATGGTAAAAACATTTTTCAACGAATATTACAGATTCCCACAAGGCCAAACATCATAATATAATAAAAAAAATACTAAAACAATTCATATCAAGTTGCTACATAGATTTGTTTGCCTACACGTGTTCATATGTGGGCATGTGGGTTTAGGTCGGTCATCCTCTCAAAATAAGAGAAAACAGAAGTATGATTTTCTGTCATAGTTAAATGTGACTGTGTGGTTGCAGGGAGACAACTGTTATTTTATTTTTGACCCGGTGTATGTGTTTGTCAGTAAAATACTGCTGCGTGTGGGAAGGGAACGTTGAAGAGTGGAGGATTAACATTTAAAAACAGAATAAATTAGTTCAACTATAAGCCTAAAGAAAAAAAGAGAAATGCAGTTGACTTATGACTTATCATACCTGGCCACTTATGTTCACTAATTATAGTAGGATAAATCCTCTCCTAAAGTGGAAAATAAACTCCCTGGTGCATGTGTGTGTGTGTAACCTACAGTTATAATGCTGTTTTAATTTTTGTGTGTCGGCCACACAGCATGCATTTTAGAAGTGGATAGTGCTCTCCTAATGAGAGAATGTTAATACCCTTCTGCTCCACAGCAACTGTATCTGTTCTTGGGGAGATGGCAGGATGATCAGGCACTGGGAAATTGCGGTCTTTGCCTGGAGACTTTTAAAAAATAGCAAAATTTGGTCTGTAAATTCAAAAGTGATCCACTGTCTTTTGAACTACTGCTAAAATTATTAGGTTAAGCTATTTTTTCTATTCGTCATTTTCATTTGTATGATTCTGGCAGTACATCGAAGATCTTGTTACGTCAATGAAGTGTTTCACCAAAGGCAGGTGAGTCACCGTGGGCTCTGCCTTTTTAATATGTGTTTATATAAACTTTGCAGATGATTGGGTAATACTTCAGAGACAACCACCAAACGAGAAAAACGGTAGTAATAGAACTCAGAAACTCATGCCAGGAGGTAGATTTGGTAAAGTCTGAAAACAGTTTGATTCCCTCTCAGAGCACTTGAATTGCAGTTTACTAAATGGTTATTTTCTTGGACTGTTTGGCCTACCCCGCGTTTAAGTGGAACCTTTTTTTTCACCTAGAGTTTTTGCCATGACCTGGTCTAACTTAAAAAAAAAAAAAAAAAACATATTCAAACTAAGTGCCCAAAACACCGGCTGTGCAGCCAGTAAATCCAAGCTGCCAAATTCCAGAAACCAGACAGTCAAAACCACTTCTGCATTTACTTTGATGTTTGGCTCCTGAGAGGCAAAATTCGATTCTAAGCAAATGAGCGAGTGAGGGGATTTATTTTTGGACTCCTGCTCCAGGTCACTGCTGTGTGTGTTCAGTTACTGCAAAAGGTTGACAAGAATTAGAGGTGACAGCAGATGGAGACAGGTCCAAGCGAACATGTGGAAATTAGGAGACTTTTTATTTATTTATTTCAATTTATTAAGGCTGAATTTGTACATTTAGACGTTGCTTCATCCCCCCCCCTCCCGAGAGCCTGTGGCTTCACCAACGAGGATAAACACATTAGAAATGATTTTCTCTTCAAAGCTTGGTTCGCCATAGAAAGCAGCACCAACCTCCTGCTTAGTGACATGAGGCAATCCAACAGATTTCCGTCTAAATCTAACCTGGGGCCACAACCTGCAAAATGCAGCACAAAAGCTGCCAATCTTGTTGGTGATGGTCGCTTTTTTTGTCTACAGTAATTACAGTAATGACTGGGAATTAGTCTTCATTTTTCTTAAAATGAGACTATACTAAAAGGAAAAAAACACTTAATTTTTCCCTCCCACTGTGACTTTGAGCTGTAAGAGCCGGGCATGTTTGTTATGTGTTAAAACCCAGCACATTCTGCCATGGTGATGCTTACCTGCTCCACCCAAGGAAATAAAACACTGTGTATCAATCACAAGATTTTATTTGGAGCTCATATTTAGTGAATACTCGGAATACTTATGCAGACAATTAGCAGTGGATTTGCCTTGGCGAATAGCTGAGCATTTTATTACATTTTCATAACAGAGATATTATGAGTTATAACTTTTAAATATTCCTTTTAAATCAGCATTTAAGCAATAGTTTTAAATGGCAGTATTAGATTTTCCTGAAAGCTCTGATGACACTAAATAAGCACTGACCTTTTATAAGGTCAAAATTAATGCTAGACTATTTGGATGATTTAACAATAACAAAATATTAAAGGAAATTAGTTTGACAAGCCAAGAAATGTGTTAGATAGTCATTAAGAATATTATTTATGACAAACCTTAACTTCCTGTAAACTGATGGGAATGAGTGAGGAAAACAAACCAACGTTTGGATGCACAGAAAAAAAAAATCTGTGAAGTGGGACGAAAAGTAATCAGGCTTTTCACGTTGTAACCATGACAGCCTCTTTTGTCCCACATGACTTAAATGCAACATCAGCATAGGTTCTCCAGTGTTTCTGGGCTTCTGGTATCATAAATCATGAACTGATAGGCTGACACGAACACTGTGGGTCACACACCGTGTCTGTTCAGAGGCGCACAGACACACAGCAGTAATGACATGTGATTTGCCCGTAATGGTTGGAGCAAAGAACAGATAAAGTCAGCCAATCAGCAGCAGCCACAGCTGCTTCTTCTGTGAAACGTCTGTTCAGATAGATTATAAGCTGCACTGTGGCGACTGAAGTAGTGAGTCTTCCTTAAGGACACCAAATGTGTCTTTTAATAGACAGAAAACCAGAAAATATTCAGGGTTTTCAATTTATAGCATTTGGATGTCATTACTGGAGTAAATAAGGACAAATATTTAAAAATCAATATGGGCTGCAAAGCTAATCTTTTAGTACACGTTCTATTACATTCATTTAATCTTCAGTCTCACTTTCCTCAAGTTTCTTAACCCATTATTATTCTATGAACGTCAACACATGTTAAACATGCTGTAAGGATGCTGCTAATGTGAGAGATTCAGCCAAAAGGCTAATTTACATCTGTTGTACCTGCACATAAATGTTATAAATTAAAAGATGCTAGCAGGACACACAAAAGCAGACACAGCAACATATGGTGTCCTCATTAACCTTATGAGGTAAATTTTCTTTGACATCATGTAAATATTCTGTTGCCTGCTGACATTTAATTTCAGGCATAGCCCATACATTTTGTAAAGAAAGATAAAAAAATATCCATATCTACCACATCATGTAATATAACGAAAACACATTTAGTTTTATTTGATCTATATAGACATTTTCCAAGTCTTTTAAAGATGAGATGGATATCCTTAAATGCCCCCAAACACTTGCTAAACAAATCTTTTGTCTGACAGAGGCAGTAGAAACCTAAAGGGGAGGAGCTAAAACGTCAGTATATCAGATCATGGATGAACTGAGGGGCTGGATGAAAGACCAGGAGATAATATTTTTATCCATGAAATATGCAAAGCTACTCAAGTACAGGTTGAAAATAAAAATATGTAGATGAAATTTGGATCATAGATCCCCTTTACTTCCCATTTTGGCATTTTTCACGATCGCTGCTCTTTTCTCCTTTTTTTGGTAACTTTAATTTTTTGCTCTAGGTGTTATTGTTTGTTTTTCCATGTTTTTTATTTATTATTTAGGTGGGATTTCCATTTATTCAATAGCATTATGTGACTTCAGTTCTTGTAATATTTGAATTTCAGTTATTGTTTGTATTTATATCCATCTATCCACTTTCTCCCACTTATCCAATTCAGAGGTCTGGAGCCTATCCCAAGCATATTTCTAGAGTTATTAATTCCCTCAGGGTTTCCCTCTGTCTCATCCTCCTGTTATCCCGCTTGTAAAGTTAACTTATATCTCTCTATTTTCCTGTTTCACTTATCGTCACTCACTTCCTGTTTTATTTGTCTCTTGTCTCTTGCATTTACTTTTACTTTCTCTCTTTGTCTAGATTAAGTTCAGCTGTGTCTTGTTTCCCTCCTGTTTCCACTTTCCTGCTAACCCTCATGTGCATAAACAGTTCAGTGCTTCTCCTTACTCTGTCTGTTACTCACCCCTGTCTTCTCATTGTTTGTTCCTCAAGGTTTTCGTGTTTCTGTTTGTTTTTGAACTATTGAAATCCTGACATTTAGCCTCCATAAACTTCTTGTTGTGTGTTAATTTAGTCTGCTTCAGTTATCAGCATTTGGGTCTCTCCATCACTCTTGAATACATGACCGTAGCATGTCATGAAATGATACCCAAATAGGAGAAATCAGAGCATTGGTTAGGGCTATTTGCTTCAGTGAACGAATGTACATTTACTATTAATATGACAGCAGATTGAGTTAAAATAAACTGCAGTGTGTTTAATGTGATTACGGGACATGCCAGTGTGCCACAGAGTGTAACATTGTAGCTCACTGATCTGCTTAATGGTTTCTGGATATAAGTGAGGTTCTGTGACACTACTATGTAAGATATATTGCATAATAAATGTTACAAGGATCAGTAGATTAGATAATATGATTGCTCTTGGTCTTTTCAACGAATTTGTAGACACTATAATCAAGAATGTTAATATATAACAACCTATAACAACAAAAAGCCAAAAAACCTTGCAAAACTACTCCTAAACCACATTCTGAATGTGAGTGTTCTTCACATGCTCTAACTAGTATTTCACTCATCAGTCACTGAATTTGAAATTTAATGACAGCAAAGGCAATTTACCAAACCAAACCAAACACGCAGGAAAAACAAAAGCAGCAGGGCTCTGATATTCAAAGGAGACCAAAGAAAGATGAAACAGTAAGAGTTAGTACGCAGTATTTTCCACATATTTTCTACCCTTGCTGCTTTAAATTCTTTTCAAGATATTGTCATTTGGTGTGTTTGACTTTAAGTCTTTCTCAAAGCAAAAGGAAAACACTACCTGCTGTTTAAAACAGCGTTTACAGAGAAACACTTCAGAGTGCTACCCAGCATGACTGAAAGGAGTTTGTCGGTAAAGGTATTATGTAACTGTCAGGGCAGGTGAATATTTAATGACTGTAGTACTGATGCACCTTTCAAAAATAGTTGGATCAAGAGATAAACTGGAGTGTGAAAAGCAGCAGTGCTCTGAGATTTATTCAAATTTACTTTATTAGGTGATCTAAAGAAAACACTGCATGTTTAGACAAAATGCCCTTTTCCCTTAGATATATTAGTCCACTTAATAATCATACAGCTTTTTCTTCTGAACCTTTCACCAGATATATTAATTGAGATATAAAAAGTAAAAGAGTAAAATGTTCTTGACACAGATACTCTGAAAGTTACCGGTGATACAGGCTGCAAAGAGAACCTTTTAAAATGTTAACCACTGGTTCATTGTCATAAAGTACTATAATTGTTTCAGGATTGCTGAGAGCTCCACAGTGGGCAGGCAGCTCTGATTGGATATAATTATAGTTGGACTGTAGCCCAGCAGGTTGGCAAAGTGTTGAATGTGGAAAAGCTAAAACATAAAGTGGTGAGAAAGTCTTTTGAGTGGAAATGTTGTGGGTATAAAACACAATTTGGACCAAATGTCCAAGAAAAGGGAGTCATAGCTAAGGAGTCGCTTTTTTTAGTTTCATGTTGGCAGAACAATCCTAACAATATCTTTGTTTTTTATTTTGTTTTGTTTTTTTATTAACAAAACTGAATAAAACTGATCAAGCTCTATTTTCTGATAACATAAGTAACAATTTGATTCAGTTTCAGGTAAGACTACAGCAGCAGGCAAGAAGAAGTAGAAGAAGAGTTTCTCTCAGAACAGCTTTCACACAGCAACAGAAAACAAGACAGACAGATCTTTGGTGGGTAAACCATGTATTTTATGTCTGAACCTGCTGAACCTGTAAGATCAGGTCACACAGAGCTACTGTAAGTCACAGCCTGCTCATTTATTATTTAGTTTATCAAACGGGAGCTGTGACAGCAGCTCGAGACATGATGGAGCCAGACAATGGGAAGCAGATCCACAACATCCCCGAGTTTGCTTTTATCATTAACCCATGCTGACCTGAAGCTTTTCTGGACAAGCAAGTGAAAGTAGTAAACTTATTGCAGAAATTCAGCTTGTAAAAAAACATGAAAAGCATCTCTGACACATTGAGTTGAAACAGACTGGATTTAATTTTCCTTTTGTAGGTGCTCTTCAGTCACTTGAATTCAGAGGACAAGCAATCCTTACTAAGTTGTTAAAAGTTGTTACCTCAAAATGTATATTTACTCCCCTTACCTCAGTCTCAAAGTGTATATATATTTATTCTTCTTATTCTTAGTCTTCCTATATTTATTGTTGTTCTTTTGCACTGTATGGAACTGGAGCCACGTCGTTTCGTCTCTCTATATACTGAACTGTATATAGCAGAGATGACAATGAAGTTTACTTTGACTTTGACTATAGTGTACATGGTAAAATTGGACTCCAAGGCTGGATACGGTAATATTAGACCATTATTCATAGGCAGAGGTGATAGTTTTGACTTATGAGGGATGAATATAGTCCACCTCAGTCCTGAAGGAGAAGTGCCAAAAGATGGAGAAGCAAAGGATTAAACAATTGTGAAGCCTGAAGTCTTTGTCATTTGTGTTTTGCTTGTTGCCTGTGGTTTTTCTATGTTTTTCTGTTTTATTTTCCCTCTTAAACCCTAACTGTTCATTGAAGATCTCTGTAAAAAATCACCAAGTGCTGCTCGTACATGATCAATGGATTTGTGAGGTTCAGTTTCAAATTTTGTAGAGTTTTAATCTTATAATCCATATCACCTTCAGGTGAAAAAACTAAACTGGTGCTATACAAATACCGTAAATATATCTCAAATATGTACTGTTCACAACACTATTTTATCTTCTTGTTTTGGCTGCTCCCTTTAAGTATTGCTACAGCAGATCATCTGTCTCAATCCCACCCTCATCCAAGCATCTGCGTCTGTCACACCGGCCCTCTGCACGCCCTACTTCACTACATCCATGAATCTTTTCTTGCTGCCGGGCAGCTCCATCGTTAACACCCCTTGTCCAGCATATCCACTATTCATTCAGCTCTGTCTCTCTCTGTGTCTCTATGCTGCTCAATGTGAGCTGTCCCTCTGATATACTCATTCCTAATCCTGTGCCTTCTGGTTGTCATGTCTTTTTGTCAGTGCCACTGTCTCCAGACAATACATCATAGCAGGTCGCACTACCATCTTGTAAGCCCATACTTTCACACTTGCTGCTATCCTTCAGTCACAAATCACTGCTGACACACTCTCCTCCCTGCCTCCACTCTCTTACTCACCTGTCTTGTGTACTGTCTTTTGTTTTGTAGGGTTGACCCTAGGTATTTAAACTCACCCACCTTCATTATTCTACTCCTTGCACATTCACCTTTACACGTCTCTCTCACATTCACACACACGTATTCTGTCTTGTTTCTACTGACTTGTCATTCCCATTATCTACAGAAGATACCTCCACCTCTCCAGGCTCTCTTCCACCTCTTCCTACTCTAACAGCAGATCACAATGTCATCGGTGAACATCACAGTCCACAGAGACTCCTGCCTGGCCTCATCTGTCAGCCTGTCCATCACAACTGTAAAGAAGAAGGGGCTCAGAGGTGATCCCTGAAGTAATCCCACCCCAACTTTGAACGCATCTGTTACTCCTACAGCACACCTCACCACTGTCATGCTATTCCCTGCACCAGTTGATAACATGTCCTTTAGCAGCCTCACAAACTTCTCTATAACTCATAACTTCCTCATAAAATATCACGGTTTATCTCTTGACATCTATCTTTTCATTTATAATAAAAACACCGAAAACTCTGTTCATGATGCTATAAATACATTTTGTTTCCTAATCTTTGTAGTCATTAAGGGTGTTGTTGTTGACTTCTACATAATGTCATTGCAAACAATCCTTTCTTAGAATATATTCCTCTCGGCGTACTTGCATCCCAGTATTTCCAGCAACACATCTGTAACATCCAAGAGTTTTGTCGGTGAGTTCGAGTCTATCAGCACTCCACTAGCAAGCAGCAGACGTAACCAAATCTGACGTGTGTCGTCCAGCACTCTGTGATTCTGAGTTGTGGTCATAGTTTCGCTCTGTCTCGCTCCGTCATGCTTTTTCAGTCTTTCTACAACAGATCAGGTTGATGAGCACTCTCTATTCTCTGCTCTGCTTCTGTCACTTCCCATCTGAACTGGGATGAGTAAACGTGTCCTCCAGTAAAAGTGAGTTTCTGAGAGAAAAAAGACAACATCCATTTGAGTGTTTTTTTTTCTTGTCTTTCTCAGGGTTTAAAGTGTAGCCTGGAGTTACAACATTGTTTGCTGCTGGTCTGTTCTTTATCAAAGTCGTCTGAGTGAAGTTAATGCTGAACCTAAAAAAAAGGAGGGGGAAACGAAGGGTGGATCTTCCTGTAAGTGACAGAAAATGCTCTGTTTCCTGTCACCGTTCTGGGACAGGAGTGTACAGCAGTGCCACTTCGATGATCCCTGAAGGCTGAATTTTTTTACCCATGCTGAAAAACAAACCAGCTCCTCCAATAAAATAACCTTTGTACTCCACTTTTCTAAAGAATAAACGCAGCATTGGTTCAACCTTGGGCTCCACTTCCATCTTTTATTTCCCTGGAGCCTTTTATCCAATCAAGGACTCCAGAGTCATCCTCCTCCTGCTGTTGCTCTATATCCACTCAGTACATTTTCATCTGTCTTTTTTCCAAAACCTTTTAAACAATGAGACTCATTTGCTCTGTAATGATGCTCAAATTGTTTATTCTATTTGTTCCTTTCTGGGATCATATTGTTTATATTAAACCCCTCTCTAGTTTTGATATCTACCTTAAAAACAAATATTGCCCATAATGTTAGATATATGTTTGTTTTTTTTCACCAGTTTGTAGTGCTATCCATCTACATTTTTTTGGTATAAGTTTTCAAAGAGGACAGATATTGCCAAATTTGAGAAACTCACCAGAACAGTCCTGATGGATAAACAACACTTAAAACAGCCAGCATTTAGTTCAAGCATCCCCTATGATTGTTTTTGTCATGCATGATGTGCTCTTTTTTTAAGCCTTCTTAGCTACTTTTATTTTTAGCACATTCATGCTATCATGGTTAAAACGTATGATAGAAAATACTCTCTGGCATAACACAGTATGATTGCCATAAAAAAATTAGTTACGGATTTATTTCATTTTCATGCAACAGTTCAATGGTCCAGGTGTTATTTGCTTACCAATTGGCCTGGAAAATCTAACACTAACACACTGAAAAAAAGCACTAGCAGAAATATAAACGCTGTTGTCTATTGTATATTAAATAACTTTGCAGAGAAATTGCATTGTGCTGTGTTGCTGAAGTCTTGTGAAGCTTTAAGGTGCAGTAGGCCGAGCGCTTTTAAGAGATTCCTGAGAAAAATGCACAACTGATTCCTGCTGAGAACAGATTCTCAATAACCAATCTTATTAATTTCCTTAAATTTCTGGGTAGGCTTCTATCACAGACTTTATGTCATAATTGTTGGCTCAGATTTTCAGTTACTTAGTAAAAATGTCATGGAGATTAGAAGCATGATCCAATAGATAACATGCAAACAACATGTAATCCTACCACCAGATGTATGCACTGCACCTTATACTAAAATACTATTTTTTTTCTTTTTCTGCAAATAAAACATAGCTTACAGTTCAAATCAAGTCATTTACACAAATATATAGAACTATAAATAGCCATATGTATATGTCAGATGCCTTTTTCATCATAAGCACTCCATCACAAGCAAAGTATCCTTAACATTCCACTTATAAAATAATTACAAATCTTTTATCTAAGTTGATTATACCTACTTAGCTTTTATAATCTGATTACATAATACTAACTACATGTAGTCCATTACTTGCAAATCCTGGATTTCACCTACAGCATTATAAATGTAAAGCATGTGAGGAAGTGGGATGAGATTCATGGTAAAATTTCCACCTGCAGCTAAACTGGCTCGCATGTAGAGTAAGAAATCATCGTTTGAAGTTCATATCTTTTTCCTCTCAGCCTGCGCAGGTGCAACACGCACCCGTGTTTTATTTGAAGCCTCCCTCAGCATGACGATTCAGTGTTCATCAGTATAACCTTGGTGTGCACTTAAATACAATGAATCAAATCAATGCACACAGAGCAAATTGCAAGTAAAAGGCTGTTAATGCACATCTTCGAGAAGAGCAGCAATTTATGCCAAAATATGGCATTTACATATATAAATCATTCCTAATTATAAAGATTCTTCAGTTTATGTAAAAAGACCAGAGGCTTGAAAAATATAATGAGGCAATGAACACTGACAAAGTGTCCCAGGTATCTAAAGTAACCTTATAGCTTATTTCCTGCACAAAACTGAGACTGAGAGGAAAGGTTACACCAATTAAACTCTCAGCAGGATATACTGTCAACTCCACTCAGGAGCTCTGAGAGAGAAATGAAATTTTTCCCCAACAGAGAGATCAGAAATGTATTTAAATCTCTCTATATATTTTAATTCCGCCTTCTGTGAATTTTCTCTGCCATATCAGGTCTTTGCTAAATTGACAGGTTAATGACCCTGAACATTCAAATCCATCCTTCACAGCGGTGCTTTAGTCTATGTTATATGATAATAAAGGAGGTTTGTTTCTGAATTGGCTGGAGTTCACAAAGGAACAAGCAAATGGTAAGCTCTTTTTTAAAAATCTGCTAGAGGACTTCTTAGCACTGCCAGGTTTCTGCCACTGGTCTCTCTCTCTCTCTCTCTCTCTCTCACTCGCTGTTTGTGTGTGTGTTCGGTGGAGTTGACCTGAGTGTCCAGATTGTGGGCTGAAGCTCAACAGATCTTGTCTTCCTGCCAAACAGACGAAGGGCAGAGGAGAGTGAGACGTAGCAGCAGAGGGCTGATTTTGCCTATCCTTCCTGCTTCACCACTGCATCATGCAAACTGCTAATCTTCATTGAGTCCCTGGATGTTAGGGGTGCAACCCAAAGCTGCTATCTGCATTTGCATTTATAAAAAAAAACATTAAAAAAATCAATAAAACACAGTTCAAATCCATATTCAGAAGCTTACCAGAAGTGGAACTGGAAGAAAAACTGCATTCTTGCTGTTGTATTTGTTTTTGTGAATGCCGATATTGTACATGTTTTCTTTGAGTTTTAGTTGACATAAAACAGTATCTTGAATCATATGTATAGAAATAAAACAAAAAAAAAAGGGTAATGGTTGCCCAATATCAGATTCCCTGAGCAAAGTGACTGATTTCTGTGTCTGAAGGCAATAGGCCCGTGCTTGTTTCCAGGATGTGCCAATTTTCCATTCTGCCATTCTTCAGTTCTCTGAACACAGCAGGCATGGAGCTACAAAGTCAGCATGACCCACACACCCACAATAGCCACAATGGCTCCAGTTTTCAATGTGAGTCATTTCTGATAACAAACTGTAATCCAGATCTCCAGATTTGATCTGACCCTCGGTTCCTCGTCTGTCCAAAACTAGCTGCCTTGGCTGTACCAAAGCCTGGTATTAGATTAGATTATTGTAACTGTGAATCATGCAAAACTGCCTGAGAACAGGTCAGGAATACAAATACAAATGTAAATTAGCAGTTAAAGAAAATCAAACTTCTAAGAAATTTAGCCTTGGTATTAGTGCTATCATTAGTTTAAGTTAGTCATTTTAGAAACATGCGGTCTTAATGTTAATATTCTGTGACTTGCATGAAAACAAACACAAAAGTATAAATGGCAAATTCGACCTGTCATCATCCTGATCCAAATAATATATCACGAATATGTGGCTAAAATAAACCTCATTGCCTTTCTTGCCTGGAGTCTGTAAAACAAATATTATGCTTCTGTACTGAAAATCAAATTAACATTTCTTCATGTGCGAAGATGAAACAACTTCTGGTTTTCTATGTTTTGCCCCAGAAGCTCTTAATGTTGTTTTCGACTCCTTAACTGCCATTTTGGTGTGACATGAGATTAAGTCGGTTTTGCTAAAAGACGAAGAGGCGTTGTGACTTTTCTATCATTTCAATGTCTGTCTTTCATACATAAACATTAAATATACTGTATAGAGGTTCCATAGAAAAAAAAATCTAATTCTAAAGTGTATGTGTGACTTCAAAAGATTTGAAATTTACCAGTTAACACAGGGCAGCTAAATACAATAACATCTTGGCTGTGCAGACTAACATGCTTCTGAAATGTATCCAACTATTACTTTAACTAGTCACATGTTCAGCGCTGACATGTGAAGCATTCAGTGCTTTGGAGATTTCACAGTCAAATAGGCACTTAAATCATTCTTTTCAAGTGTATGAACAAAGGGACCGATGCTGCTGCACATTCAATTTCAAAGACTGAATGTGATCTAGAATATTGGCAGAGAATACCAGCTGTTGGCAGATTTTCTTCAAATTATCAAAAGCTTATAGCAGCCAAACTCAGTGTAGCTTATTTTATTGAAGTGGGAGAGCATTTGGTCAGATAGCTGCTGTCTTCATCCATCTGCATTTCAGAGATAACGGGCAGAAAGGACAATCTCAATCAATACAGCGTTATTTACAAAGAAAAACCTGGTCAAGAGCTTCTTTGTTCACTAAAAACTGTCTCAATTTCCTTCTTGCAGACTGAAACAACAGGATAGTGACATTTACAAGGCATGGTGATTGTTGGCAAACTGCCTATCAAGTATCTGATTCCTAATATAATGCAAAACAAAAAAATTCTTTGATTCCATTTAAAGTTAACCAGTTTTTCCACCTTATAAATGGAAAATGAATTTAAACTGGATGTCCCGATTACACTGCTTTAGATAAAAAAAGATAAATTACAGGCTGTCTCGTAACCTTTTTATTACACTTCATGGTGATGGAGAAAAGCAGGAGGATTATAAATCAGTAGAGTGGAATTAATGTCCTGAGATAGACTTCTTCCCAATCATAATAAAGTGATATTTTACAGACGATTACCTCTAATGAAGAAACAAAGTGTTTTCATACATTTTAAACCGCTTCACAAAATATACAGTAGGTCAACATTAATCTCGGGAATTTTCTGCAGCCAGTGTTGGCACAATTTTCAGGAGACCCAGTTATTCTGCAGAACTCTATATGTTACATAACAATGCTAATGCGCTAAATCCACAGAGACCTTGCTTACTGGAACGGTACTCTACTGTATATGTTAATGTGGTCTAAATATCTGCAGATATGCAGGCTTAGGGGATAAAAGTGTGTCACTATTGCATATTTTGCCAAAAAATAAACATGGTTAAAGATATACACATACTTTTACAAGCCGAAATAATTTACTGAAAACGTTTTTGTTTGCTCATAAGTCTGTTCTCCATTTACCAGAACCAGTCAAGCCAGATTTACTGATTCTGGTTCGGTCAAAGGTTTCTTTGTTGTTCAAAGGGAGTGTTTGCTGCCTAGTGTCACCGTGTGTTTAGCCCACAGAGGTGACTGATGTGTGTGTCTCTGATGCAACAGTCAAACTAGGAAAGTTAGTGTTTGGACACAGAGTCATATGTGTATATGTGACTGTGTAAAATGCACTTGAGGTCTTGTTGCCTTTGAAATGGTTGCTTTGGAGATGGGGATCATATCTGTAACCAGTCAAAGTCATGATTGGCTGACGTTACTGTGAACTATTATTAAACTATTTTAATTTAGAATTCAGCCACAATCTTGTAACTTGAAACAAAAATTGAAATTCCTCCACAAATAGAGACATAGTTTCTGTAGGAGGAGAATTTAACTGCAAAATGATGCTTATGTATGAATATAACAAGAATACGATGCATTTGCAACGAGTTGAGTTTTTTCCCCTGTTGCAGATATCACCAACTTCTTGGACTGATTGCAACATTGATTGCTGGCTGTCTGTCGACATTACACGTAGATCAATCTTTCTGAGATTTATTTGAGGTCAGTCCAAGTCACATCACGATCTCCCATCAGAGAGGTACATTATGAAGGAAGTTCAACACAGTCAGGCTTTCGTTAAAACTCCAGTGGGAGATAATGGGCATTACAGTGTCCACTTTCTTTTAAACTGGGTTGCCTCCTCAGGCTCTGTGTGCTGACATAAAAAGGGGGAATTTCCCAGGTCACATGACTTTTCTTACACAGAAAATGAGACCCTCTGAGTGTGTCATCCAATCAGAGACACATTCAGATGTCATTAATCTTGGGATTAATCTTGATTTTTATTCAAGTTAATTATTTTAATGCAGAGTGTGCTCTCAGCGCTGCTGGTTATTTCAAAGATGAAGGTGCGACATTAGAGCTCTGAAACTTTAAACTGCTCAAACAGTAAATTTTTACTGTCCCATAGTCTAATAAAAGATATATGAAAATATCGTTAGTTTGTTGGCAGAGCAAAGTGAAATCAATTTTATTGAATGAACAGGAATTCTTGGTGTGTGTTGTAGCAGCTACAATTCCAGCAGCGTAAAAGAGATTTAGCAGCAAAATCAAGGTTGACAACATTTATACATTTTCTGCAAATGAATAAATAAACACTCCAGTGACAATAGGCTGCTGTGACATCTGGGCTTCATTTGTAATGTTAGTAAGGTACGGCTTAACAAGTTGCACATATAAAACACATTATGTAATTTACATGCTGTAAATGAAAAAATCTGTGAAAATGTGTCATTTGCCCTCAATTTCAAACTGAAGATAACCGGCTCCCGACCAGGTGATGTGTTCAGCATAAATTACCATAGTGATTTAGCCAGGAAAAAAAGAGAGCCACATTCATGACACAGAAAACTCTGGATTTTGGTTCAAGCCATTTACACATAGTGACCTATGCAAACACCAGCTACTTACTGTAGATAGCCAAATTAAAAAAAAAAAAAAAATAGTGCAATCCCAAGACAACCACCAATTTTTCCAACTGCCAAGAAGGTTGCTGTCCTATCTTTTCTCTAGTGTGACTGAACCATAACATTGTCAGGTCTTGACCCGAAGTACCCTGAAAAGACTTGGCACTACTGAAATCCCACATTCCCACATTCACATGTTGTAGCTGTCTGATGTTTCTTGTGGGAAAATGTTGAAAATATGCAGAACAGATGGTAATGTGGGCTGCTTTTGTTTGTTTTTGTATAGTCCTTGCCATTAACAAGACAGACATCATAACAGACAAAGGAGTGAAACAGAAAAAGAAGTCCAATGAAGTCCAATGAAGGCACGGCCTGTTTTCTCATTCTTTCTTTTTTTTTTTCTAAATGCCTTTTTAACACTTCTTCCTCTCTGAGTTGAAGCCCAGTTACACCTCTTTTCCTGTTCAAGCCCGCTTTTAAACCAACCTATGCCTTTATCAGAACTGAGTGGTCTGTCTTTTGGAGGACTCCCACAAGTGCGCCTCTGTAGCCTCAACTTTGTCTGAATTCCAGCAGTCGTTCTCTCTGTTTAGCCAAATAGGTTCAAATGGACATATGGACACCAACATGGTCTCACGAAATACACCTTAGGCTGGAGTAGAAGTGATCATGATTGTTTTGGAAGTTAATCCTGATGGGATTGTTTGGAAAATAACAAATTCCTTTAATGTCTGTTAAAACGTTTCATTGAAAAAAGAAAAATATCAGCATGAACACCCACGAGATTAAGCTCAAATAGATAAAACGAAGGGAGCACGTCTTTATGCTGTTTTTGAAACAGTATGCATGTGTAGCTAGTGAATATTTAGTGTATTCTGGAACATTTAATAATACATTAAACATGGTGTCTTCATATAGCACATAATTCGTTTACAGCATTTTGTGGCGCACTCACTGACACTCAACTGCCTGTGAGCATCCGCGGAAGAAAGAAAACGAAGATGGAGAAATGTGTTTCTGTCTCGGCACACACACGAACACTCAGACGCACAACAAAAGGGAGCCCATCTGGAGGAGAGGGCAGAGCAGATAGCGAGGCAGTCCGACATGTTGCCGTGGCAACGCAGCAAGGGTGGGATGTAGCAGGGAGGGAGCCGCGGAGGGCGGAGGAAGAACGGAGGAAGAGGAGGGTAAGGTGAAACACTGTAGCATTCAACTGGCTGCTGACAAAGAGGATGATGATGATGACGATGCTTCTTTGAGGTTGAGAGGAGGGTGAGGCATTTTAAAGAGGAGAGCAATGAATTGTTCGGACTTCATTTTGTTTCTATAGAAAACACTGATTAATGACGAACTGTTGTGATTTAGTGTAATGGCTGAGCTCATTTTTAAACAAAACGAGCGATTACCTCAGTGTGGCTTGAATGCTCTGTCTGCTGTGACAACATTAAAACTGCTCTGCCACTATTGTCCCCGCTGAACAATGTTGGAGTGGCTGAATTGAGTGAAAAGGGACAAAGATAAGGGGGAGGATGATGATGTTGCTGAAGATTTAGGGGGGAGGGCAAAGAAAACAAAAGCAAAAGGGTTTGAGGAGGTGGAGACGGGCAGCAGAACTACTCTGCTGCTTTCTACATGATCAAGTTAATCAGTGTGAAGTAATTAATCCATTAACAGTTTGTCTATATTCTGGAGATCTGCTGCTCCTTTAATGCTTCATACTTAATCAAGCAAAACTGGAGGTTTAATGATGCGAATCAAATATAAAATATTTACAGCTTTTGCAATCTTACAAACAGTGAAATGAAAAGCTGTGATTAATCCTCTGGGGACTATGAGTATACAAAGTATCATGTAAATAATCTATTAGTGTTAGGATAGAATCAGCAAATACACAATCCACTATTTTATGTTCCTCATTCTCAAAATGTATAAGTACTGATCTGATCTGGCAAATTAAGACTTAATAGGGAAATATGATCATTTAATGATGGTTATTTAACAGTGTTATTAGAGAAAGTGCTACCTTCTGGTGCCAACAGCATCTGACTGGCCTTTGTATTTGGCTTTTGTTTTGTTAAGTTTTGACTAGAAAAACATTGAAATATATGGATAAAAATCAAATAATTTAATGTATATATACTATTTTTTTCCAATTAATTTTATTTATCCATTTTATTTTTGCATGTAAGCAATGGTTACTTAAGATAAAGAGAAAGAAAATTATCCATCTATCAGTTTTCATTCACTTATCTAATTAATTATTAAAGGCATTAAGATTTGAAATGATTACCTTACAGTAAGAAATATTGAAACTCGTATGTAGTGTTGCACTGATTTTGCATTCAGAAAAAAATAAATAAATAAAAAATAAGGACCAGTAATGAATTGGCAGATCATTCATCCCTGAAAAAAATGTGATGGTATTGCAGATTTTCAAGATGATATATTTTAGACATCCTGACTGATATATATTACTGCACATTTGGAAACTCATATCCATTGTATATTATTTAATTTTTACAGAGAAAAAGGCTGAGTCAGTCAGGAGCTTATTGATTATGGGTGAGCTTGCACATCCTGAGATCCATAAATAAAAACCTGAATAGGACAGAAGAACAGCAAGAAGTGATACAAAATAGATTATTGGGTCTGGCAAACAACCTAACCCCAGTGGACAAAAATACAGGCAGCGTTTATGATGATCAACCAATAAGCAGCAGTTAATGTATTTTTGATTGGCTGAGATATTTGGCATAATGTCTCTTTTCTCATTGCATATGTTACACGATCCAAAAGAAGAAACCGGAACATCGGTGACACAGGCTATTGTAAAGAATGAAGCAGCTCGTGCAGAAAGTTAAGAAAGTTTTAAGAAATGTTTGATCTTTCTTGTTATTGGTTGGATCTCAAACTAATGAAAATTAAAATCCATGGAGAAGAGATGAGATCCCAAACATTCATATTCAGGACAAATTCATCTGGTTTCACTAGAATCTGAACAATAGTCAGTTTCTGTGAAAAAGAAAAATTACCCACATTCTGATCGATATGACACTGAGTTTAACCTCGTGCGCAGTTTGGGTGAAGACTCATTTGGTGATCGTTGTATGGAAGTTATACTAAAATCTGACTAATATATTTAGGAGAAATGCACGAATGAACACCTGGCACCTGGCACCTGACCTTGTACTGTAATCTATCCATTTATACTCACAAACCTTAATAATATTTATTTTACAAGGCTACATCCAAACCAGTGTCAGCGTTCAGCTTTCAGCTTGGAGGGAGGTCGTGTGAAGCAGTTTGCAAACTGAAAAATGGCTAGAAATTCTATCATATAGTAACACAGCTCTTTGGTGTACTTAATCGATTTTCAGTACAACTTGAATGTTTGTCTTTTCAGCTGCATTCATGCTGAGCTTTTTAGAGATCACATAATCATCTCCCCTGAGGATGAATGAAGTGTCAGAAATAGGATCATATATAGTGAGATAGTAATGTAGACAGAACTGATGGCACACATATAAAAGCATGACAGAAATATATAGAATATATAGATTTAAGAATAGCAGGATGTTGGCGCGCGGCTTTGCTGTGATGCACTTTGTGTGTGGAGAGAAAGCTGCTACTTCATTTGGCTTTAATTATTTAATGGAAGCGGAATCTCATTACGCTTTCTGCTAAAAACACAAAATGAGAGCAACCATTGGATTTCCCACCATCATCCCCCCCCCAAAAAAAAAAAACCAAAAAACTGTGCGATGGACAAAATCTAAATAACGCAGTCCTTCCAGCTGATCTGTAAATCTGAGCCAAGTTCTGCACACAGACAGAATTTCACTGTTTTTCACATGATTTTTAGGATATTAAAGTTAAACGCTGCATCCTTGAATGCAGGTTAAACACATGAAGCTGCAAGATTGAGTCCACTGACTGTCAGCGACTGCACAGTCGGTTAACCATCAGATTCAGGACAGCTCATTCATTACAGTGAGTGGCAGGTAGTTGATCTGAGGTCAGATGGCGTCAGACTGTGACAGATCACGTTAACGAGGTGATTCACAAATCTAAACCTCAGGAACAAGACAGCATGAGAAGCTGCTGCAGTCCACAGTACGATACAACATGTTACACTCATGACACAGAAATAATGTCAGTGTAGACAATAAAATCTGTCAAAAAGATGAAGAGCTAAGAAAATATCATTTCTTTCTTTAGTGGTAGTGTGTCCACAACTAAATGTGGTAGACTCACTTTCATTACTTTATATTTAAAAAAGATTAAACTGCTTTAATTAAATATTTAATGCTTTTCTTGTTTTATTTTAAGATTTTTCAATGTTCCTCTGTTTTTTAACCTGCCTTAAAAATCTCTAAAGTCATTTGTATGACTTTTCTTGAACTGTTTTTTCATGTAAAACCTGTTCATATATTACTTTAAATCATACTTTTGAGAAGAACACCCTTAAAGAACGTACCACACAGCTCTAATCCCTCTGTAACACTGTAATCCTGGAGGATTATGTCAGGATGGGTTTGAATCCCATTTTGCGCACACTTTATTACCTCCTGTGTTTCTTATGACACTTGAATGTAATCTAATTTACACATAAAGAAATGTAAGTGGAAGGTAGTGTTTCACACAGTCGAGTAAATCAGTCATGAACTGTGTTGTATGTACTTATAGGCATAGGAACACAAATCCCAAAGAGCACCATCTGTCTGCAGCAAACAATGAAGCAGCACATTAAACAAAGACTGCAGAGAAGTTCAGCTTAAGGACACAAACCCTGTTGCATCAGATACTAACTCAGAACTCTTGCCCCGTTGACTGTGTTCTGACATAAATCGGTAAGCAGGGCAAAAAAAATAAAAACATTTAAAAAAAACACAACTGGAAGGATTGTTTTTCTAGGTGTGTAAGAAAAAAGATGGTAGAAGACACACAACATAAGATGTACAATCACTGAAGAAGATATTTCACAGATGTATTCCAAACCTTTAGACTTCAAAATCTGCAAACCACAATGACAAGAAATCTCAGAGACTTACGGCCATGCTTCTTTAAAAGTGTCCATTATATCAACTTTCTGCTGTTTTTGTTTCCTTTATTGTGTCACGCTTTTTGTGCACATAAAACATTTTGCAAAGTTTGTATAAAAGGAGATACTCACTGTCTAACTGCTGCTGAACTGCCTGAGACACACTGTTTTAGGATCCAGGCTTTTTTCTATAACATACCTAAACTGGTGTTTAACACTCTGGTTTGATTCTCGACTAGCAGCTAGTTTGGTGCGCCTTCAAATGAGCCACTGCCTTACTCATATTTTCATCATGTCAGAGTTTCTAACTGATGGCTCTTAAAAGGCTGTTCATTGATTTAAGACCATGCCACTGCCAAATCTAGAATGAATCCCATTCATTTCCACCTGAAGGTACCAAAAAGCTGGTCTAAACACAACATCACCAAAAAAATGCCAAAAGTTGGGACCAACTGTGGGTGGAAAAGAGGTATTACCTGTTACATAAACTAATGTCTGACAGGTCAGCTGACCAAACGTTTTAGAAGGGAAAGACAGGAGCAGATGAAAAGGATGTGCTGCATCAGAGTACCACATGAGTACACTGATGCAATGCCACTTTCTTGGGTTTAAACATACAGCAGCATCGTGTCTTATGTCAACACGGTGAGCCTATAAACCAAAGCCAACTATGACCTCCTCTGTATCCTAAAGTATTCTAGAGTGAAATATGAGGTCATCTGTCAGGCAGCTAAAGCTTGGACCAAACTGAGAATGAAGGTGTTGCAAAGGTTCAGTCAAAATCTAGACCTCAACCCAAATGAAACGCCATGATGAAAGCTGTGCAAACAAATGCTCATAAACAATGATGTTTATGAGCATTTGTCAGTCATCATAAACAATGATGACTGATAAAGTCATACAGAGCAAAGTTACTTCAAATTATTCCTGCTAAAAGTGGATCTACATGTAACTGAATTTGGGTATACTTCATTTTTTACAGCCATTCATAGAATACCATAAAGGCTTATAATGTTGTTAACATTCATCAATGAACAAGATAGGCTGTCTTAATCATTGGACAGAAGTGGACACATAATAGCTGAAAAGACAGTTTTGGTTTTTTTTTGTGTTGTTGTTGAAAAAAAAAAACAGGAGCGGGATTAATTAGCTAACTTAACGGTTATAGCTTTAGGCTAAGAAAATATAAATCTCCAGTCAAAGACCCAGCAGGGGGTCAACTTAAGCCTGGAACGTGGTTTGTAAAGAACTGGCAGAAACGTTGAATTTGCTGATCATATTTGTGCAGTCATGCTGATAAACCCTTAATGGCTAGCATGATCCTCCACACAATCATAACAAAGCAGAGAGTATGTTGTTTATTCTCTTTAACAGTCAGTGATAATGGGTCATGGAGTAAGACAGAATAAATGACCCCATCACTATCGCTGTCTCCCCATATTTTCTGTGTGCGTCTTGGATTTACACTTACAGGGAAAAATAATAATAATAAAAAAAAAAAAAAGCCCAAAAGATAATCCTCAGAAAAACACAATCAGTTGTGTATTGGCAGATATAAAAATGAACACAGAGCCCTCGAGGGGGCCCCAGCAGGGATCCAGACTTGCTTCTTCTGTGATCTGTTCACAATACTAAGCTACAAATTTGGATCCCACTGCATGTGGCCTACATGCTATTTCCTTAAAACTAACACTATCAGGGTTGCCATGACAAACTTTAAACCACAAACGAAGCAGTTTGAGCACCAATTCAAGAATGTCAAACTAGCTTATTTTGGGATGGTTAAGATTATTTATCCACCGAAAGGCAAACTCAACTGTCAAGCTCAATTTGAATTAATTTCAAGGTAAGTGGAATTGATTTGCCGTAGTTACATATTCAGCCTGTTTTTCAGCTGATAGGAAGAAAGTGTGGAACATGCAGTGAATTGTGGTCACAGCACTACTGAAAACCATGCAAGAAAAACAAGAGATTAACCAAAACCAAAAATAAACAAACGTTCACCCCTTTTGGTTTTGAGATTGATAACAGATCCTCTAAAACACTAATGATACAGCATGCTTGTAGCTGCTTTTACATGTCTCGTTGGTGTCAGTTCATATCGACGTCAGAAAATCCTGCAGGACGAACTGAAAAGTCTTTAGAAACAAAGAGAAACATGGACAGCAGCATATGAAGTTGCTGACGCGCAGAAAAGTTTAACTCAGGGATGCATTTGGTGTAAATCAGCCTGAAACTACTTCAAATTCTCACACCCAAAAAAGCTCTGTACATTAGTGTGAGTCAGCTGCTTTCATTGCACTTAATGGTTTAAAGATTCACAACCAAACCTGCTCAGACTGAAGTGACTCACTGACTGTTTAACAGTATTCAGATCTCTCTCTGAGTGTGTGGGAATGATTCAGGCTTAATTCTGCTGTACAGAGGCTGAAATTCAATATTTAATGCATTTGCTAGGTGTTTATTTGGATTAAAAATTATTATTTGGGGAAAATTGTGCCACAAATGCAATTTATATGCACCTAACTTGCAGCACGATCCTTCTGACTCTTAAAGTCTTCTGACTTTTAAACAAGAAAAGTATGTAGTTCAGGTTTTAAATAGTGGTATGTGTATTCTCCTTATTATCATTTAGCAAAATTTACAAAAACAGAGAAAACTACATTTGTAGGGTCCTATGTATTTTTAGCTGTGAATTAATACATATTTGTGGCTCGAATGAATATTCAACACACCAGGACAGCATTTGTTTGTGTGACTGAGTCAAAACAAACAAGTGTAAGAGTGTACTCGTGTTATTCAGGAACATATTAAGGTGGCACAATGATGGATTTTTTAATATTGTTTAGGCTTTAATGTAGCTCAGTGGGACAAAGAAATAAAGCATATGAGGCACGGGACACATGCACAAACACAATAACTGTTCGTAGGATACATTGGTACTTTATGGCATTTGCGGTAATTAAAAAAAAATGCTGACAATAGGAAAGTAAAGGCCATAGGCCATCAGAAATTATATTCTTCTTTTCATATCCTGAGAAAAATAAGACTGAATTGATCACCACAGCCATTTCAATTTCAGTGTCTAGTTTTTCTTTTTGCATTTTATTTCTCAAAGTAAAACCAATTAAACCACCTTATCGCACCTATGTTCTTTGTTTTCTGCACCAAGCGACGAGCATCCATTCGGCCGAGCAGTCGCACAGTTAGGAATGACTCAGGGCTCAGCTAATAGCTCCCATCAATAATTCAGGCTCTAATCTGTGTCTGGAGAGCCGTCAGAAATGTGTTATGTATGGACTCATCACAGTGATGCACTGGCTTGAGTCTACAGTTATTTCCTCCGCTTGAAAAAAGGGAGGATTTTTCCCTCACCAACATACCACATCAACTGTGTGCTGACAGCAGAAAACGAATGTTTACAGAAAGTGGAGGAGGTGGAAAGGAGCATCAAAGTATCCGGCTAAAGAAGAAATGCACTTTGCTAACGTCTTTGTCTTTGTGGGGATTAGTAGAAATGTGACTTTAGGGAGCATAGTTCAGTCTCTTCTAAGAAGAATTGCTGATTAGTTTGCAAAATAGCAGGATTTTGCCAACTAGTGACAATAAGACTAGTCACCTATATTTAGACCAATGAGAATTTGGCCAGATGGAAGTATGTTGACCAAACAACTGACCAGTGAACCCTGAGACTATCTCCAACACATAATTCATAAGAAAAAGCAAAGGGTTAATGATAATTAATTAATTAATTCTATCATTATAATGAATAAAAAAGTGTATAATTCTGTATAATTTGGTACAAAGCCATGATATTAACATTACCAGACCACTGCAACCCTAACCACCCTAATATACACGTAAATACACACAACACTTAAAAAATGCTTTTAGGCATGTAAACAGCTCAGACTGTTCAGACTGCTATAAGCTGATAAGAGGGCAACAGTAACTCAAATAACCACTCATCACAACCAGAAGAGCATCTTTTAACATACAACACATCAAACCTCTAAGAAGATGAGCTACAGCAGTAAAGTCCACACCATCACACTTATCAGTTTTGAACAGGAAACTCAAGCTGCAAGTTACACAGGGTCACCAACACTGGATGAGAGAAGCTTGGAAAAACATTGTCAGGTCTGAGAAGTTTTGATTTCTGCTGTGACATTTGGATGGTAGTCAGACTGTGGTCTAAACAACATGAAATCATGGACCCATCCTGCCCAGTTCTGATGTTGGATCTTGGCACATTTTGGGCCCTTTGCACCACCTGAGCATTGTTTAAATGTCACAGCCTACCTCAGTATTTTTGCTGACTGTTTCCATCCCCTTCTGACCACACTGTACCCATCTTATGACAGCTGCTTTCAGCAGGATAACACAACATGTCATAAAGGTCAGATCATCTCAAACTGGTTGTGCCTGACAATGAGTTTGCTGTACTCAAATGGCCTCCAGTGTCACTAGATCTCAATCCAACAGAGCACATTTAGGGTGTGGTGAAATGGGAGATTCACATTGTGGATGTGCAGCCAGCGTTTATGTGGCTCAACACTTTTTTGAATCTATGCCATGAAGAATTGAAGCAGATCTGGGAAGGTGAACTTAACAAACTGTCCACTGAGTGTAAATTATACAGTGAGAATTTCATGTTACTGATCAATGTTTCCTGTCATTATTTGAAAGAAAATCTTCTGTTTTCGGCTTGTTTTCCAGAATATCAGAAGCACTGGTTCAATCATTCAAAATGTAGCTGCGAAAAGTCACCAGTCATTACAGTACTGGATGATTTCTACATTTTATTTCTCTCTGAAGTGAAACATATATATTATCATCATGCTCAAATCCCTAAAATCACAGGTAACACGACCAACAAGTCTCCCATGGACCAAACAACAACAGCTGTTGCTATGGAGGCCTTTTACACAGTACCAACTACAAAGGTAAGGTAATTTGATAACCGTCATTACTCTCAGCCTTCTTTATATTCAAAAGAGGGTTTGATGCAGGTCCTGTTTATCAGCAGCAACATTAGATTTTTGGAAGGTAAACACTATTCTCACAGAGGTATACGGAAATCTTCTGTCGTACTTGTTTTACCCTCAGGGAATTTGCAAGAAAAAACCACAGGATGCAAATTAAGTGTAAAATTCAAACGATGCAGCTGTGACACTTTGGTATCCATCACAGACATATCAGGTAATTTCTCAGACCACGCTGCGTCTCACTCAACACTTCCCTCAAGAAACACTTCCCCTTAGATTTCACTTTGACTAATGGGGCTCAACACAAATTGGCAGATGATTCACAGAGATGTCGAGAAAGCAATAACAACCTCCCTTATCTATGTACACACACACACACACACACACACACACAAATTTTTCCAAGATTTCAGAGAACATTACATTGACTTTCATTTAGTTCATTCAGAAGTAACTCTTACTAACCAACCATCCCCATATTACCCTTTGTCCTAACCTTATCTTAAACTTTGATGTATGTTATGGGGTCTTTGTCCCCATAAAGAAGACAAATCCCCTAATGTGACTACAGACAGATTTATGTCACCACAACATGAGTAATTGTCACCCAAACACAGCAACAAGCAAGACCTTTCCTCTTGGTTTTGGCTAGTGACATGAGGACAGCGCTATATGCTGCCTGTGAGTCTTTTCTCCTGTAGCCTATTTCAGTAATAACGTTAAAGGTGTTTGTGACGGCTAAGAAGACTAATGCGTTTTCATGCCATGAAAAAAATCTTAACTATACTAATATAAACGTCATATCTCACTTCATTTCTCTGTTTACACGATAAAAGCTGGAATACCACCTCTTATTAGCAAACTGACAACCAGTAAAAATCACTTTTTTTTACATCATCTACCTGCCAAATGAGGCTTGAAAAGAAGAAGAAGAAGAAGAAATACCCAGCAGTGCGTAATCAAAATGGAAATGTCATTATTTTTTTCCTCATGCGATTTAAAGAAGCTCACAGCTTTAACACGATGCTTGACTTGTTCCTAAGTGGAACATTTCGACTGCAGAGAGGATGATGGAAAGAGGGCTGGAGGTTTGTTCCGGTGCTGTAGCAAAATCAAAAATAGTACTTTAGAGACAAGTAAAGCTTACGATTTTACAGAAGAGGGAAAATAAAGTTGGTCAGGGACAAGACTGTAATTGTAGAAGCTTAGAATATAGGATATTTATCCTATTTACTATATTAATCAGTGTATAAGTTGCTAAATTTTTGCTCTAGTGTCAAATATATTCAGGAAATAAGAATAATTTGCCACTAACATATTAGGACATTCGATATGATTGTAAAGTGTGAAACAAAATGAAACTAAAGCTTTTCATACAGGATTTAAGAACAATTCTGGTTCAGGATCAAATAAATCATTTTTATGTTTCGGGATGCAAACTGCAGCTCTGGAGTCAGAGTCAGATCTAACCCAGCTCCTTACCTGTAGTCCCTCAATCGCCAGTCGCAGCATGCTGGGAGTCAGTTTGGATGCCTGCTTGAAGGTGAAGTTACTCCAGTCAATGATGAGGATGAAGCCGTTGACCTGCAGCTCGGGATCTTCTATCATAGATTCCAGTGACAGCAAGATAGCCCTCAGTATGTCCACAAACGTGTATCTGAGACGAATGTAAGATAGCTTTTAATTTAACAAAATAGCAGAACAGATTTGACAGTCATGAAGAGAAATGAAAAAAGTATATATATTGAGGGTTTGACGAGCTAAGGAGAAGTTGAAAATATCAAACATCTCCCAGCTACACTTTCTCAAATTCGAGGATTTATTGCGGCATTTGATTGTAAGATAAAAAAAAAAATCTCTGGTTTGAGTTCTGATTAGACGGGTCAACACTGCGGACATCAAACTCGCTCATGACAAACTTTGATAAAGCCTTTGACATTTGCTAACATTGACTAAAGAATTTATTAAATCAAAAATGTTACTTGAATCAGTTAAAAGAAATCATTAGCAGCATCCCCAGACAAGAGTGCTGAACTGCCCTCATTCATAAATCTCATGAAAGAGCTGTAGACGGTATCTCTGAATCAGCCTGACACAACTTTGTCAGTAAAATTTATTGATAACCTTCACTCAATTTAATTTGGTCATGAATTAATTATAAGTCTTTAGTTCCTTTGTGCCACAAAATGGTTGTGAAAAAGCTAAAATGTATCTGCTGGGTGTTTTCAGGGACATTTTAATTGCTGTCATTGGTGACTGTGTGGTCCCTGGTGCTACTTTCGTCCATCCCTGTGGGTTTTCATCCAGCTGATACCTCAGATGCTTCACGTACCTATTTAACACTTGTGCTTTTTTTACCTGTTTGTTGTTGCCCTTCATTATCTTATCTCGCTCTTCATCTTTCTCTGCTTCCTTATCAAGAAACCTATTGCCTTAGTCTACAGATAATGTACTTTTTAATTAGCTTATCAGGCAGCAAAACAGATGTCCTTTTCATAATTGCGGGCACAAGTTGAGGCGTATACTAGTTGAGTCTACTAATAATATATCCAGAATATCCAACATAGCTTTTAAGTCTTTCTAAACTGCACTGGACAGAAACAAAAGCATAACATGAAACACCCAGACAGATTTCACAAACTGATTCATGTTCAGAGAGGAGCGATCAATCATTTATTTTATTTTAATCTTATGAATGTAATTAAAACTTGCAAACTTTTTCTACTTAACACCACACTAAAACATAAAGATTTTATCACACTATGTGTAGTTTATGTGATCAAAGTCATGCCAAAGCGAGCTAGATCTAGAGATAAATCTGTCGGGTTATTGTTATTTCCTTGTTTTTTATTAGATACACGGTAAATTATTTGTTGTGTAATCAGAGATATGGAACAGATGGTGGACGTCTCTACAGATTCTGGTTATATGCAAAACAATAAACAAGCCCGATTCTATATTAAACGAATGAAAGACTAATGAAAAAATATAACAAAAAAATACACAAATGCTGTCTGCAGATTCATCCCTAAAATATTGAGGAAATGTAATTTCAGCACTTAATTTTACATTAATTTGTTATTTTATTGACTAAAATTGTAAGGATATAAACACAGAGTAATGAGGGGTATCTAACAGCCCCTATGTTACTGAATTAAGTACTCTGGCACCACTTTATCTAAAGCGTAAACATTCATATCTAAAACCTAAAGTGCTTTGAGTGCTCCGGTAGAGTAGAAAAGCGCGATATAAGAACCAGTCCATTTACCATGTTCTATTTAAACCTGTTACTATCTGATAGTTGTAATTACAAAGATTTTCCCCTGAAATAAGCCACAGTGGGTGAATAAGCCAGGCCCTGAAAGGTCTTGAGATGATTTACAGTATAGGGCACATGAGGCATAAGATGAATACAGGATGTGACAAACACATGCAAGAAACCAACACTTCATTTCAAGGCGTCATAAGATAACAAGACAAGGCCCCAGAACACGAGACGTGGGTGTTGTTTTCTGGGTTTAATCTGGTCAACCAGCCATTAAAACATATTTATACATTAAAACTAAACTTATTTGGAAAGTGAAAGGTGAAAAAATATATATTTTATGGCCATTGCAAAGAACTAAATTCAACTTAACATCAGCTTTTCATCAACTCATGGTTACCCACTCTTAAATTCTCTGTTGATTATACCGAAGGTCTGAATGGTTCGCAAGGATTAAACTAAAATTGGGTTAAATTTGGTTTAGACAATTATTTAGACATACAGATCACACCTAGCCTTTTTTATTTCTTCAAATAAGCAAACTTTAAAAAATATATATTACTGGCCCCAAGAAACAGTTTAAATCTGCTGAGGAGATTGCAGAGGTATTGAGAACGATGTACCATTTTAACCAAATTTAGATGTAAACATTTTTGTAGCCATGTCAACAAAGTGAGAAAATGCCTGTAAAAACTAATTTTAGTATTTTTCAGACATCTATAAAAGTCTTTTTGGTGTCTGTTAAACTGCTTTTTACTGGATGGGAAGGTTCTACTTTACAATCATGCAAACATGCTGAATATATTCACTGTTTAGTTTGAACATATTAAGTATGCTAACTTTGTTACTTAACAATAAATGCAACAGAGCCTGTATAAATCTTATTTCAGTCAAAGACATTCAAAAATAAAACTGATCAGTGTAACTTTAGTTTACTGCCTGACATTATTTGGTGATAAACCAAAGTAAACTGCAAGGAACACAAAATTCTGCCTGTGTTGTATCTACAAAATAAAGAGTTGATCACCAAAATCGAAATCAAATTGAAAACAGTTCATCCTGAGGGAGACATACAGTCACATCTTCAATGGCCTGCTAAGCTATTACAGCTCAGTTTTTTTTTTTTTTTTTTTTATAGTTGTTTGGATATTTAAGTCTGGGGCAAAACTGTAGACCAGGTGACCAAGGGATAGAGCCATTTCCCCAGCTTGGGTAAAAAGACTAAAAACCATGCAGCCAGACTTGAGAATATTTGACATTGTGTGTTTATGCTGAAATAAATTATAAATAAGTACAAACTGTACTGTACACCCTCCCCCCTGTCCACAGACCTCTGGTGTGAGGCTGTGCTTTGTGATTTGGGATAGGCTACCTTTCAGTCCTCATTAAAAAAAAAGTATTACGCTTCATCATCACACTGTAGACAGTGTGCTGTGACTGGACACAGCCCAGACAGCACCTTTGGGATGAACTGGAATGCTGACCCTGAGCCAATTAGTCCAACATCAGTGGGCCACCTCATTAAATGTCCTCCCATCTTAAAATCCTTGCCAGGAAATGAGCTCAGCATTTACACAGTGTATGGGTGATATATATGGATATTTAGCTACATGTGTTTTTATTATTTTGGATTTCCTACGTTTATTTTAATATTTCTATAAAGATTATTTAGTTGGTTAAAGAGTTCTTGTAGTTTCCTAGTAAACAACGGCTGTGTGGTGCTGAATAGACAGTTCCATAAAACACTCTCCACTTTATAAAGATTAAAACACTGATTTCTACTCTCCAAAAGCCCTTTTTTCTTCTCATTAATAACAACTCCTCTTTGTTACCTGCTCTGGTCCCAGTTGGCAGCGAACAGGACCAATATTTTCCTGCCATATCTGTCCAGATTGGAGAGCACGCCAGGGAAACCATCCTTCAGGGCCTGCTTAATGCCCGGGTCAGTTGCTTTCAAGTTCTTGAACATGTCTAGGTTTTGCTGTCTGTACTCAAAATACTGTGCCAGCAGCCGGAACGCCTCGAAGTGATTGAATTTCCTGGCTCGGAGGAATCTGAGGATAAACGCATCGTCTGTCCTGAGGAACCCGATGTCCGGTCTGGTGATGATCATGTCCCTGACCTCCTGGATGTCCTGGTGTAAAGTCTCAGGGTTTTCTTTCAGCTCTACCTTGGCCTTCTCCAGGGTCTCTGGAGACAAACCAGCCTGTAAGTGAGTCATCTTTTGCAACAGCTGTCCCTCCACGGGGGATCACACCACACCAGCTTCCAATGAAACACCAGTACAAATGGTTACCCCCGGAGCAGCAACAGGGTAAGAAAGTATACTGAAGTGTTTTCTTCACGCTTTCCTGATCAGTAGCTGACTTCAGATGGAGGCCTGCTGCTCTGTAGACGTAATCCACCCTGAACTGGCACACACGCAGCTGCTATGATGCTCCTGTGATGCATAATCAACATATGGGCCATTCACTTTTTGCGCACAGAAAAAAATTCAGTTCCACCACAAAAAATTCAACTTTATCACAATTTCCCACCATGTATATCATGAATCAGGTCCTCCAGCCTTCAGGCGGTACATCCAACGTGCTGATCCGGGCGGCCTGAGCTCGGAGTCGACAGACAGCCGCTTCCCTCCATGTCAGAGCCTCTCCTCTCTTTCTCTCTCTTTCTGTGGCACAATGACGACGACAGCATCACCGACTCCCCGGCGTCGCTCGCGGCGGCCAGGCAATGCGGCACGACCCTGCAGCAACCTGCTATATCATCATCATCATCATCATCCCTCCGCCTTCACAACGCATCTCCATCCGCCGACCGACCAATACTGGTGCTGGTGCTACTGGTGGTGCCGCCGACGGCTTCGCCACAGTCCAATCGAAGCAGATTTGGCCGCTTTTTTCTGCGTCTACATCCCAGTTTTACTGATCTCCGCTGCTCGTCCACATAACCCAAAAACTGGGTGTAAATTTAGGTTTCTAATAATGTTCATGAAAGCCCCAAAAGAGGGAATCCAGCAGCACAGGTGTCCCGCAAGGTTTTGTTCCCCTCCTGCCTCCGTTTTTTTTTTTTTTTGAAAGGGGTGGGGTAGATGTTTGCGTGGGGGGGGGATTGCCGTCTCCGCTCAGCCTGCTGCTGTTGCTGCTGCCGTCTGTTCGCCGGGAAAGTGACTGACAACAAGAGTCTGTGATCCGGTCGGTGTACGGTCGCCACCGGCGGGGGGGAAGGGGAAAAGGGGTGGGGGTAGAGTGTAAGATGGAAAGACAACAGATGCAACGAGGAACGAAGGGAGGGGAGAGAGGGCCAGGTGGCAAAGAGATGGAGAATAGCTGTAAAAAAGGATGCTCAGCGGAGGAGAGAGCAGGCAACTCAAATGAACGGGTGTAGGGCAATAAGATGAAGGTAAATGCTGAATACAGGGAGGGGTTCTGGGCTTTGGAGGCCCGACGGAAAGTTAGGAACCTCTATGTCACCCTTTTCTTTCTCTGTTTCACCTTAAAGAACCGTTTGTGTGCAGGTTTTATATCTGAAATTATGCACAGGTTAACTTTAATTTGCATTTAACTTTAAATTTAATGTAATTTTTGATGAATAAAATGATAGAAAATGTGCTGTAGCTTTATATTTTTCCTCACCTTTCTGGGATTTCATAAGAAATATGAACTAAGAATAATAATGAAGACTTCACTGAATTAAAATCGGTCCTGTCACAAAGCCATCCTGTCCTGGGTTCTTGTTTGTCTGTGTTTTCTGTACATTTTTATCTCCATACTGTATATCACATATGTTCTAAAGCTTTCTAAACACTTTTTATAAAAAAAAAAAACTTAAAGTGTTTGATATTTCATTTACATTTCATGTGAAATCAATGCAAGTTTTAAGGTAATTTATTAAATGTCTTAAATAAAATATGCATTCACTCATTAAATGCTATTTGGAAGAATGTAACCTCGTCCATGGGTTATTTAAATTCCCCCAAAACATCAAAGAATTGACCTACAAACCCTCCCATCTGCTCATGGTGCAGTTTGAATTTGTAGAGTGAACCTGTTTTTTCACAAGTTGCATTTTAGAGTTATGTGTTATCTACAGCAGAAAATAAGAATGACAGTGCATCAAATATAAAATCTGTTAGTGTCATGAGGATAAGGGAAGAGATCACTGCTAAATCTGGCGACATGAATGCAAACAGCAGGCTTTTCCACCAAAACAACCTCAGCTTCTAAGCATGAGTTCAGTAATTCATTTCCCCTTTTGCTCTGATCATTCCTGGCTTTTCTCTGCCATCGTACACGAAATGCATTAAATTCTTCCTGCAGAAGAATTTATGGCACCATCAACTGCCTCATTAACTCAAAATATCACTCACATAACAGCTTGTTTTAGTCTGTTTTTAACATATTCTTTTGTAGGTTCATGTCTGCCTGGGGGAGGTCTCACACTAGAATAAAGCAACAAGGAGCTGGACAAAAGAGGAAGGTGTTAGTTAGAAAGATGCAAGAATGGACAAATTATGAATTATTATGTTACTTATTTATTACTTGTGTTGTAAAACAGGTCGTATAGTACATGGCTGTTTGTTGTTTTATGACTGAAATGCTGTTGATAGTTATAATAGTAAGCTAGAGGGTTGTATGGGGGAAGGGGAGTGCAAATGAATAGATGAATGTGGAGAGTGAAGTTGGGTGGGGGGTGACAGGGGTGACACCTGCTCATTGCTGACCAGACAGCTGCACTTTAACAAGCTGAATTAATTTCTATTGTATCTGCCTGCTTGTCTCTCTGCCGGTTTAGTGTGTCACTGCACACGGTCGAGTGCGCTGCCCTGTCACCTCTGCTGCTGCCTGCAAAAGCAGCACAGTCATGACAAAAATGCAACACATGAAACAAGTAGAGAGTATCTGTACTGCTAAGTTCATGGCTACAAAAGGAGAATAAAGTGTCCTTTTGGGGGAAAAAAATGCACTTAGATTCTTTCTTCTACTTGATTTTTAAAAATCAATAGTGACGTTTTTTGTTTCCTTGTTGAAAAACTACACCTGTAAAAGCAGAGCCTGTGTGGTTTTGGCAAGAGTAAACATAACTCTCTCTCACACACACAAACACATGCACATACACAAAATCCCCTAACATTTCGAATGTAGATGCATTTATTTTAAGTTCTTGTCAGATGACTTTTGCATATGTTGAATCTGAAGTCAGCAAATCAGCAAAGCATCACATCCATATGCACCACTTTCATGCTTTGATGTAATTTTACAAGTTTAGACCATCCGTGCTTGTGTTTTTATAAGGTTGTGCATTTTAATTATGGGTTTTCAAAAGTTGTGATGACTGTAGAAAGCCAGAATATGACTTGATATGGCTATGAATATGACACCTACATATAATTATGAGTTGTTGTTGGTCTCTGTTACATTTCTTTACACTCTCTGTATTTGTTAATGTCGCTGGCCTCCCTCCCCACAGGCTGCACTTGGAGAGACCTGGATTTAAATGGTTGAAACCAAAAGAGCCACTTCATGGCTCTAGATGGAACTCAGTTTTGCTGCTTATAATAAATTCAAGAGAATTTAGCAGATGGCGTAAATGCACACATCTGTCAGAAGTGAACTGTGTAAACTTACATTGTTAAAGTTGTGGTTCTGTTTTCTCACACTCTCGTTTTATCTTTGAACACTTCAGTTCAGATGCTGTCACTATGAGAGGAAATGCATGTAGAAAAAAAACATTTAGAAATGCAAATAGGTCTTTTAAGCCTTTAAGTGAAAAATTCATCTTTCAGAGAGCACATTTCCTTCTGAATTAGCACAAATGAAATGGCCACCCACTCACAACAAAACAGGTCCAAGTATGTTATGATGCTCTGCAGGAGAGTTCTCAGCCGTGCCACCTCTTGGCTTACTTTTTCTTTTTTACACTTTTTATGCTACAATATTGCCACATCACTCATGCACCTGCTGTCTAAAGTGTGCATTGGAAGGTACATAAAAAGCAATGATTGGAAGGTACCATGTTACTGGGGATGGTTACAGGGGCAAATCCTTTATGGATGGTTGGGGGAGTACTGAGCAAGTAACAGGCTCCCAGGGGAAGCAATGGGGTTGCAGTGATTGCCCTCAGCTCTAATGGGCTGGTGTAAGAACAAATTGAATGTATTGAGGACATGCATTAGACATTACCTCTGGTTTCCAAAGGCCCAGCTGCTATTTTCAGACTTGATTTGCCTTTTAGTCTCCAAGGACCAAATAGCTAATTAACAAAATGGAAAAACAAATATTTTCACGTTTCAGCTGACCAAGGATTCTACTGCTCTACTGACCCTGCAGGTGAATGTCCTGCCTTTTCTTTTTAAATGTCGGACAAAGACAGACAGAAGACAAATGTAAAGACATCTAATAATAAGATGTAAATGAGCTACATGCAGCTTCAGTGCTCTTGGCATTAATTCTCCAAAGTCTCTGGACCTCCAATACAGGGATACATACAATACTCTCATTCTGCACTTTTATCATAGCAGAGGGCAGCACTGTCTCATATAAAATCTCAGCTGGTTCACTGCTTAGTGACTCAAGACTAAATACTCAAACCATTCACAGACACCTTGTGTCTCGTGCATGACCGCATTGTCATCCTAGAAGAGATCAATCCTATAAGTAAGTGTTATTACTCAGAACAACTTTGTGCTAATCTGTAGGGACTCTTTCCTCTATGGGGACAAGTGAATGTGAACCATTCCAGCAAAAATATAAGCACAAAGCATGAAGATCCCACCAGTATTGTATTTAGTTTCTTCTTTAATATATCAAATTTATGTTGTACAGCATTTATTTGCTTTGGCATCTCAATGATTCTTTGAACTGCTCTATGTCATTTTAGGTTTATTTATATCTGCACATAGATGTTAAATTGGTGGATGCACCAGAGGATTGCAATGGGTTTTGCAAAAGGGAAAGTGCTAAAAGTTGTGATATGGCATTTGAAGCTTGAGATATTTCATTTCTGGAACACAAACAAACCAAACACTATCCATGTGACTGAAACCAGCACCAGATAATTACAGATGGGTACGTATCCTCTGACATTTACCTGGAAAACACTCTTGCTTTGAAGATATTTACTTATTTACTTTATGTTTTCCTGAAATCACAGAAAACCATCGACTGAACGTGTAGAATAAAATGACAAATACTAAACTTTGAGTCTTTTATGGCGCTTTGGCGCCCTCTGGTGGTCAATAGGACTTAATTCAATTCTGTAAAATCCTTTCTGTAACTAAAGAAAAAAGATTTAGCAAATTCTAGACTTAAACAACATTTAGAGTTCTGTGAACTCTTTTCTAGTGTGGACCAGTTTCAATGACTGAGTTTATTGATAGACTATATATTTGCAGTTTACGAAAATTTATTATCAATAATAACACTAAACACCATATGAACTAGGATGTTTTAATTTCATAGCGAAAATGTCAGGCAGTTATCAAAGATTCTTTAGTTCTAGAAGCATAATCAAAATGTTGATTTTCTGATGCATGAAAGAAAAAGAAAAAAGAAAAGAAAAAGACTGACGGGAGCAACAGCAGATGGCAGCAAGCGTACATTTAATGAACTTGCTGGTACAATGTGAGTGCCACAAGTGTTGTGATTTTAAACACCTGATTAATTTCTTTTTCACATATTTTCAATCAAAAACAATCTTTTACACATTTACATTTAAATAAGAATGTATAAATACATTTTAAAATATTTTAGTGGTACAGATGGATGCTGTGCAAAAGTCCAGAAGTCATTTGCTTTGACAGTATGCAGACAAATGAGAAACATTGAAATGTAATTAAGACAAGGAAGAAAATTAGTGATTGATGCTCGTTTTGACTTTGACTTTTGCTGCATTTTGTTAAGATTTTGTTAATGCTGTTTATTCAAGGTAATTCAAGGATAACACGTTTCATAATGAGTCATTTAGTACTATTCAAGCACTGTTTTATCCCATATATCAAATCTTAAAATGACAATGGATTATAGCTAAGGTGTTATTATTTATATTAACATTTATAAAAATTCCAGAATGACCCCAGGAAAACAAAGTCTGGACAGTTAAGATGGGAAAAGAGGGAAAATCTGGTGCCCCTCCCCTGAGCCCCAGATTCAGTTGCTCCTCTGCTGGGTGTGGGACCACAAGGTCACGACAGTGTTGATCAGGTGGAATAAACTGGATTGTAACCCCCACGGTGATCAAAGACACTCGTCAACATGCCACACCCCTTTACCCCTCTCCTCCTGTCCAAACCTCTCTGTAGGTAAACCCACTGACCCTGCAAACAGAGCAGACAGAGCTGGAGGAGGGCGGGAAGATCCTCGGGGAGTCCTGGAAAGAGGGAAGAATAGATGGAATGAGATGGGATGGACTGGATTGTGGAAGGAGATGAGATTAGGCATTTACTAGTCAGTTTAACCTCTCCCCCTTAGCAAATTATAGGTGCAATATAGCAGGTCTGGTTAAAAAGCAGCAGACATGCTCAATTTGCAGCAATAGGTTCCCACTAAAATATTACAAGGCCTTAATGTGCAGTTTAATAACTTATTACTGAGCTAGATAAAAGGGTAGAATGAGAGGATAACAAAAAGGATTGCTGCAGTAACCCAAGTGTGCAAGTACTGAAATATTTGAATGAAATATTTAATCACAAAAGGTGACCAAAGCGGAAAAAAAAAAGGTTTCCAATAACTGCTTTCTCCACTTCAGTAAGAAACAGCTAGAAAAGCCAGACACACTCTTGTGCTCAATATTAGATTGCAGATATTAGAATAGACTGAACTACGCAATCAGATCTGTTCTTATATCTGCAGCAGTTCAGCAAAGGAAAAATGACACTTCCTCTGAAGACAGCTGTGGATTCCTGAGCTCAACTGTCTAACACATTACTCATGCGATGAGCAGATGATATCAGCTGCATTCAATCACCTGCTGTGCAGAAGGGAAAGGCTGATAGGTGTAGTTTATAGGAAAGAAACCAGCACACACACACACACACGCACGCACGCACACGCACACACACACACACACACACACACACACACACAAACACTTTTGTAGAAATACAGCACCAAACATCACATCTGTTCCCTGTTTGGAGGGACACATATGACAACTTACTTTTTAATTCTCAGGTTTTTAAGCTAGATAAACACTGACAGTGTGGAGAACAGAAACTACACACTTCACTTTAGTGCATATTAACCATGTAAGTTCAATCATAAAGCAGCAGCCTATATATCATGTTTATATTGTATCTGTAACAACCCACTTTATTTGCTTGGCAATATCATTTTTCTAAAGGATTTTATTAAAATTGTTTACCTTGCTTAGTTTCTAATGCATTTTAAACGTACCTGCATTTCTATTTGAATAAAAGTCTTTGTTTAAAAGAGAGAGAGAGAAAGAAAGAAGACATGGAAGTTGTTTGCTTCCGCATTATTTGTATTTTAATAATGTGGTCATGATTACACCAGCAGTGTTAAATAGCTGGCTTGATACTTGAAGCCTGACTGTCTAGTAGTTTGCAGGTGCAGGTGAGACAACATTTGGGTTAAAATAGGGGTTAAATGGGAAGTAAACCTTTTAGTTTGTTAGATTAGAGCCCATCTAATTTTCCACAGAAACTGAGGTCTGAATTGTTAAAAGACTTAGATGTCTTTTTATGTTCACTTCAGAGGGTTAATCGTTTATTCATAATCTTTTACATTTATGTTTACCTTTCATTAACTTGATATATTTTGATTTTATATGTTCATAGATAGTTTTATAGGCATAAGCTACAACCGTCAATTTAGCTAATGTGTTTGGTTTTTACACATATACAAAAAGTTGGAACGGGTCAGTAGAACTATAAAAAATGGAAAATATGAACATTAAAGAGGCAAATGTTACTACTTGACCATGCTATACATCGGTCCACTTTCATTCAGTATGGTAGGTTAAATCACCCGCTGTCTGTTAACAAGTTTAATCCTGGTTTAATGCTATACTCTGGTATAGTCAGAGTTACTTCCTCCCTAGTTCGGGAACACATGAGCATATCTGTTGACTTAGCTTCTGTTGGGAAAGTATTATCTCCATTTTGCACTGGAGGGCTTCTGTGTGAACTTCCCTTTCTATCCACTGGTTATTTTTTATGATTAGAGGCATATTAAACAAAAGCTAAAAAAAAATCAGGTATCATCAGGTAATAAGAGGTGGTTATCAGGCCTGAAGGGTTATATGACTTAAAGCTCCAGAGTATGATAGAGTGCAGATAAAGAATAAAAGAATAGAAAAATACAATTGTATAGTCAATGTAAGTTGAAGCAGAATTAAGTGTCACCATTGCTTCTTGATTTGTCTAAAAAAAAGTGGGAAATAAATATTAAAGTTTTTTTTTCCTGCTGCTTCATTCTGACAGACTTTTATTGGTCACTTTTAAACTTCTACAACTTCTTACAGCCTGTAACACATGCAGTGACAAATTTCATAACACTGTTATAATAACACTCTTTTATTTCCAATGGCCACGATCCTTTGTTGCCATTCATAAATTCATCACCAGCACAATAGTGAGAGCTTTGTTTTCTTGTACAATAGCTCTACTCTAGTGTGAAATGTACAACTCTGGTTACTAGGTGAAATTTTAATTGGAAGTGTAGTCTCACCCATGCAGTTGTCAATTGCTGGCCTCCTTCCAGCTCATTCATACTGAAAGTGCGCACGCTGTGTACACGCACATCCACACACACATGCATACAGAAACGCAGCGAGGTTTTAGCCTTACAATACAGTGGCGCCGAAGTTTGAGAAAGGCTTCTTTGTTAACTGGCGTAGCTCCTGTTATGTATTGAAAGTCTTATGGTCTCTGCTTCTTTTTAGTAATAAAGTAAAACTTTTTGTTTTACATCAAACTATCTCACACGAATACACTGACATTTAGGGGAAAATCTAATTTGCCATCGCCCAAATCAGCATAGGGATATCATCAAAGTTGAATTGTTACTGAATCTCAGTAGGGACACAGTGGTCAAACATTTAATAAAGGTTTGCAACACATAAAGCAACCCAATGGAAAATGTTATTCATGTTGCTGAATATATGTAGAAAAAGGATATATGGAAATCTCAGATACAGTTGCCATTAAAGGATTATCATGAAACTAATTTTGCATGTTTCTTTGATGTATCACTAAACTAATGTGTTTGTTTGTAACGCTGTTTACTTCCTAAACTTTGCCTGCTTTATACTCACAGAGTGTGCATTGAAATGCTAAATAAAAAATACTGGGTCTAGAGGCCTTTCTGCATTTGGATTCATTTGATATTTTTGGTGATGCAAAATATCCTTTTATTTTATTTTTTTATTTGTTTAAAGTCGTCTCAAACTGGGAGAGAAACAATCAAAAAATTGCTGAAACCAGATACAGATTACCTACAAATGATAATCCTTTATAAACTGGACAAAACCACAGCTTGAATTTTCGAGCAAATCTGTTCAGAATGTTTTGAGTTAATCAGGTAACAAACACACAGACAACCAAACCAAATCAATAACTCAACATCTTAAGCGGACGGGCACTAACTATGTATCACAGGCAAGTATAATCAAAGTCAGAAAGAAATGTATTCATTAAAAAACTTCAGTGTTCAGAAGTCATATTTGTATTTCCAGTTTAGTCCTTTTCTTCTCCGGGTCTTTTTCCATGCTCTCTTTAAATTAGCCTTTATTTGGGTGGATGCTGGCCCAACTTGGCTCGGCTGCCATCAGAGTGAAGTAATGTGTTCTGTGGAGCCCGATTGGCTGCTGGGGGAACACCCTATGGTGGTCCCATACAAAGGATCTGACTACAAGAAGTGTAGCACAAACTCCAATCTGAGACTGGACCCCCACTAGCGTACACGCATGTGCACCACACATGCACGTATATACATACACTACCCTTGGATTGCTTGTTGCTCTCCCCATCACTGATGAAGGAGCCCATTCATGCCCGCTGACAAATTACTACTGAAGCATGAGACTAAGACCCCCCATTCCTTTGTCTCTGTCTCTCTCTGGCCATTATCGACTGTGTGAGATTTGAGTGTGAGAGAATATCACACAGGGGACCAGAACTATGAAAGAAGCATTGTGTTTAGCACACTTTCAACTGTGGCTTTTTTGGTGGAAAATGTATAGTTAAAGCAGCATTTAATCTGAAGTTTTACAGTAAATATAAAACTTTTTTATGCATTTGAGCACACATAAAAGGATGTCTTCCTATTTTACCTTTTGATGTTTCAAAAGAACAAAAAAAGTTTTCATAGTTTACAGAAACAAATAAGGAGAGAGGTTTCATTACTTATCCAAACCTTTAAAGAGAGCAGATTGAGACTTTTCTTAGTCTTACTGTTAATAAGATCAGTGCTACATCAGCATCAATCAATCAAAATACACTCACAATCATGAGGCCAATGTGAGCAGAGTATTTAGTTTTAAGTACAAGAATAGAGCATTTATAATAATAAAGTAATGCAAAAATTATTGTTTCAGCAGCTTCACTTGATATGGAAGAAGAATTGATGGAGTGACTGATAAAACGGCATAACAGTTGTTGACAGACTTACTAAGTAGAACTGCATCTCAACAGGACTAATCACTTTTAGTCCAGACAGCTGGTTTACCAAAAAGGATTAAAGACCAGAAAGGAGGAGGTAGCCTGGGGTCTCAGTCCACCCCTGACCTTGGACTTGAGCTAAAAGGATGCTCAAATCTCAAAGCACTAAGGCAGCAAGGTCAAAACCAGGGCTCTATAGACAACTAAGAGACCAAGTATCACGTGTTTTGCCCGATAAATATTGGACATTATTATTTCATTAGGCTGCATAGTATGTAAGTATCATAATTACCATATTTAGGGTAAAACTAAAAGAAAAATATTGCTGGAAAAAATCATGTTAAATTACACAACACTATAAAAAATATTAATTTCTTCTATCTTGAATGCACACTGTTTGGCTTGAAGTCCACTGAAGGCATGTAAAAAAGGGCTAACAGGTATCTTAATTATGTTTTCTTTACTATCCAATACCCCAAAATGATAATTGGTTTGGGTTTGGTACAGGCAGGTTACACATATTCATACATCTGTCCTTAGATCACTAGAGATTGTGTTGTTCTTAACATTACTAGAAGACACTAAGAACAAACAATGTGGCTTCAACTGATTAGCAAAACTTCAATTAAATAGCTAACTAGAAAATGTTGCTTAGATCTATTGTGCTGATTTACTCTCCTCCAGCAAAATCACCAACCACCAGAGTAATCTGCAGCAAGTGTAACGCAACAAAACTAAATCTGCAACCATTAAAATCAAATGGGGGATCTCTGGTTGTAAAGAGAAAGACAGCATTTAAAACTCAAACATGTTAAAAGGGATTAAGTGATTTGGAAACCTGAAGGGTAATGGTGATCTGAACCATACACACATAAACCCAGAGAGATTCCAGCTCCCCAGGAGAGGGCAGTTGGATGGCTGTACTGTCCTGACAGTAATCCTCAGATTAACTGATTGTGGGCCTCCACCAGCCAGCCAACTGGAACTAAAGCAGAAATGTATGCAAACCTGAACATGTGGGTCAGTCAGCCAAAGGGACAGCTAGCCAAACAGACAGTCATTTAAGAAGACAGACAGTCCACCAACCAGCCAACCAGCTTAGTTGCACCACTGAGTGTTTTCAGCTATTGAATCCCTCTTTCACTCTGTAGCCTCATTAGTTTTGCTTTCACAATCTCTATTTGGAAGATGCATGCTTATAAAGACAAATGTTTTTGTTTTTTGATAATTGTGAGTTTGCCACAAAAAACCTTCAGCTTACATATATGTTTGTGTTATTTCATAGCCAGATAGTAAAACACATGCAATGCTTAGATGTGTGTAACTTTGAAAAATAATATCTTTAAATATATACCTATGTATTTGATTTTATTTAAAGTGAAATGAATCAAATCAGTATTTTGTTTAATAATTAACATAATCAGAAATTAGAAATAACCTACAAAGGAGAACAAAAGTTTCCAGCAGCCCTCATTCCTTTGCTCCAGTGGCTAATGCAAGTTAGTGGCTACAACGATTCTACTAATTAAAGCATTAATATGGCTACATGATTATCTTAAACAGCCTAATCAGCATTATTTTTCTCACTTTTGTGCTTCCAATCTCAAACCTTTATTAGTGTGGGACTAATAAAGGTTATCTTATCTTAAAATTTCTCTAAAAAAACCGACTTAGTTCTGTTTTTCATGAAAGTATATGACACTTACACATTTCATTCAACACAATAACTGACATCACTTTTTTATTATTTCTTAAGAGTAACCCGAAACAGCAGAAGTAAAACATTCATAAAAAGTGAATACAATTTACACCATGCTTAAATGACGTTAACATCACCATCACTTATTGCCTGCACGGCCACACCGAACAACTTCTGTAGCCTCATCTTTTAGGAAATACCATCTATAGAGCAGATGAGAGCATGATCTTTACTTACAGATGCAGAGCAAAATGTGAAATCAGGCCTTATTTTAGGCATCTAACAAAAAAAAAAAAAAAAAAAGTTTACTTCGACATCATTCAGCCTACTGTGAAATACCAACTCATTTTTTGGTTTTAATGTTAATATTGTTATTATTATTTTAGGACTCATTCCTGCTGTGCAGTATTTTTGTTTGGGAAAAATAAAAGCTATTCCAATGACAGAAGTTGCCATAAAAAAAGAAAACACAGCTTTCATATTGCAGTGTGTAGTACTCCCTTCACAAACTAGTAATTTGGCTTTTATGGGTACTATAATCAAAGCTATGAGACTCAGACTACAGACTGATGTACTTGGCTCCATGCTTGGTTGGTGTCTCCTATTTCTCTTCTTCCTCTTAGGGATCATTTTTGATACCCTGTGGAGGGAATCTTATTTATTTATTGTTTGGCAATTTACACATTATGTAATTTGGACAACACATAAATAATGCAATTTACAAGAATATATTTTGTGACCTCGCACCAATTCATTAAATTCATTCCACTGACTGAACCCTTCAGAGATCATCTCCTATTTTAACTCGCCTTTACTTGCCTTAAGTTCAGACAGGGATGCATACTCTACTGCAGACTTCATCAGCCTGGCAATTCAGTAGTTAAATAACTGCCAACAAAAGTGACTGAAAGGGTGAATTCACAGGACTGGGAGCTGTACTCATGTTACCGTGGCAATGTAGTCCTCTCCATCGCCATGCTCTCCACCAACTCTGTCTCCACGGTTACGTCCTGTCAGGCACTGAGTGGGGGAGGCAGGGGTTGGTCAGGAATAATAATGGCAAAGAGGCACATGAGGGGGAAAGGTTTAACAATAACACAGAGTACACATTCACTGCCCAAGAATATTTTCTAAACTCTGGACAGAATATAAGAGACATTATGAGGAGCTTAAAAAAGTTACTCAGGAGTTCAAAAATGTTACTGTGAAATAAGGTAACACAGAGTCATTGTTTTTATTGTATACAGACTGATTGTAGTCTACTCTCCAAGGCTCAATCTGAGCCAGGAAAAACCCAGATTGAAAAAAAAAGTGCTGTGAATCTTTAGCAGAGGTGTAATCAACATTGGAGGAGGGAGGAAAAGGGACAAAAGAGTTGGGAGGGTGGTGAGAAGAAGAGAGGGGCAAATGCTTGAAGTGGAGGCTGAGAAACAAGAGGAGTTTCTGGAAAGTTTGAACAAGAGAAGAATAAAATCATGGGCTAATGGTGGGAGGGAGTATGAAGGTCATCCGGGCTTAGCCGTCGTTCCTGCGCCCCTCCTGCAGAGATGAACTAGCCGGCACAAGTTTAAGTGTCACTTTCAAGTTAGCCACTCTTAAAAGTTGCAGCTCAGCTTCTTTTTTATTTAATTAACTGCAACAGCTAGTACTCTATTAACCTACCTGTGAAAACAAGGACAATAGAGTCAATGGAACTTTTCAATAAAGAGTTTTATTTAATAGAAAAATAATCATTAAAAAGAAATCGATATTTTCTCTTACATGTAACAAGACAAGTCATCTGTTGCTATTCCATTCTGAAGCAGCAGCTCAACATGCTATCATTCATGCACATTTTACCCAGGGTAGATACATTTCTCTTACAGTACATATTTACTGTACACGTTTTATTCTTTGGTGTCCTTTTGAGGGTATTAAATTTAAAGCATGTATTTCAATAGAAGAATAAACTCCTGGTTTATGCAGCATTAAGGAGTGGATAATGTGACAGGTTTAGTCTTGTATAGTCAGAATTTGTCAGACAATCAAAAAGTTTAACAAAATATATTAAAAAAAAACCCCAAAAAACATAATTTTCAAACTTTTAAATCTTATGTTAATCTTGTGATTTTATTAATGAAAGTTGTGACTAAACTGAATGTCTTTAATGTTCCTGTATGGAGCAATTTGTATAGTTTATGCAATTAAAGTATTTTTTTTGGTGACCTGGTACACTATCATATACATCAAAACCAGATTTGACTAATCAGTTGTAGCTAATAGAAGAATATAAACGTAAGCCAACAAAAGCTGGATTTACATTTCTATAAGACAGCCGAATCTTTTTCCTCATTTACAGCAGAGCTGTCCTTCTTTAGATCTAAAGGATTTCATTTAAATTTTCCTCTGAAATATTTCAAGTATGCATGATTAATCAACACAATAAACTCAAGTGATGGGTGACATCTGGTAGCATTTAATCCAAAGTTTGGCTGTAATCGATTAGTGCAAGGAGGACTACATGGAATAAACTTGCATGATGGAGCTAGGAGCTACAATTAACGTCCTCCACCCTCTCAGAATAAACACACAGACGAGTTTGAGGTTCTTTTTTGTTCTTAGAGACTACAGACATGAGACACCAGCAATTCAGTATCATCATTATGTGTAAATGACTGTATTTTCTGTATTGTCAGTCATTTATCTACAATCACCTTTTGGTCCTGACCCCATCTGCATATGTTTGCAGATTTATACAATTAAATAGGTGAAAAAAAATATCCCTAAAAAAGTTATCCCTGCATTTCTTTAGGGAAATATATAAATATATGTTAAGCAGCATAGGCATTATATGGTGCTTCCCGTTTTCTGACTTCATTCATCTAGTTTGCAAAATGTAATACTTCAGAATATTATTATCAAAAATTCAATATCGATAAATCATTTAAAATATGCTATACTATGACTTTAATCAGTGCACTGAATTTCCCTTTTTATGATTTCAGACATATTATATTAAAAAAAAAAAACACTGAAGTCTTATTGGCTCCTGAGAAAAATCACTCAAAGACCCTTCATGTGGATGTCTGTTCATCTCCCTTTACACATCTGGAGTAGGACAGCTGGTCCAGAAAGAGCACAGAACACACCTGGCTGACCTTACATATTCCATCACAGATGATGCTGTTGTTGTAGCTGACCATGAAGTGGTTAAAATACTTATCAAAGCTTTTTGTCTGCGGCAGCATAAAACTCAGGCCCAGCTGGAGTAAACTTTGCGGCTGCAGGTCAGTCAGTCCAAAAGCCTCAGTCATGATATATTCAAGCGTCCAGTCTGATCTTTGTTTCTCATTGGCTTCCGTCAGATTCAAATAGTACTGCCAGATATCCTTCAGAGAGAAAGAGAAAGGCACCAAAAAAGGGAGCGAAAGAGAAGAAAGAAGAAAGTCTTTGAGTCTTTTTGAATGCCACAAACAGTTTTTTGTGTGCTGGTTGACACCGTGATAAATCATTAAGAAGGACTTCGGCTTCTGTCTTTGAGCAGTGAGATAAAAGTTAGAGTAGGTGTTGGAGCGCGGGACTTTTTTAGTTTGACCTAAATTTGTCATCTGCTTTCCAGCTTGAACAGTTTTCATCTTTCTTTTGTATTCCTACACTCTTTCCTTTTAAGTTTTTATGCTTTAATTGTGAAACTCCCCGGGATTTCACTGGTCCCCAAAATAGCAAGTCCTTTTCCCAACTGGACCACTGATCTGTCCAACCTGTCACAGCCAATCTGTTAGTTTAAGAGATGTATTGCTACAAGTAACAAATGATTTCACGATTGTTACCACTGCCTTTAGGTGTTCAGTTGATGGTTTCCAGAATATCAGATGGACATTTTTGTTTTTTGCCTTTAATGGTTTACACCAGGCGTGTCGAACTCCAGGCCTCGAGGGCCGGTGTCCCGCAGGTTTTAGATATCACCCTGTTTCAACACACCTGAATCAAATTATTAGTTCATTAACAGGCTTCTGGAGAACTTCAAGACATGTTGAGGTGATAATTTAGCCATTTAAATCAGCTGTGTTGGATCAAGGACACATCTAAAACATGCAGGACACCGGCCCTCGAGGCCTGGAGTTCGACACCTGTGGTTTACACTATGACTTTTTTTAATTATATGAATGGGAAATGTTATTTCTACAATATGCAGTGACAGAATAATGTGTTTTATCTGACTGCCGACGGCCTTTTCCTGTTCTCTGTTTTAAAACCTCCAAACATCTTTGCACATTTATTTAATGACTAGAACTCCAATAAAAAATCTAAGGTCCAAGATGAACCTTGGTTGGTCTGCAAATAATGTATATTTATTGAATATATATCAGCAGCATTTCTGGCAGTTAAACTGATGGTGGCCCAACCCTTCTATAAGTTTTACCACATCCATCATTACTAAACATCACTAAACCACACTTTCATGGGTGACTAACTGCCATTATTTTGTAATAATGTGCACAACAATCTTTTATCACATAAAGATGTTTGCATACGTCTTTGCTCTTGTTTTATATTTAAACCATTTTAAAAACCGAGGCATTTGCTTAATCTGAACAATAATAAGATATTGAGTTATGGGCAGATAGTAGGACCAGAGCTCCTTACCAGCATAGTGTAATCCTTGTTGTTGTACAAGTACATGCGGAAAGATGGGTTATTGGAGTAGAGCTCCGCAAGATTTTTGATCGGTGTAACAGCCGGTGACACAAATAGAGAATTCACAGGTTGACCTACAGAAAAAGATAAAAAAGAAAAACAAAATAAGAAAATTTTGGTGATTCCTTTCCTTTAAGGAAGTCAGCAGATTGTCTGTTTTTTCATGTTTTATCTAGAGAGGAAGTTTGCTTGCTCACAACTGGTTTGCGATTCATTTTTAAAAATGACAAGTGCTTAAAAACGAAAAGGTGATACTGCACTTGGAAGAAACATATTAAACTCCATTATTAAAGATACTGATTGATATTTTCTCACACCTTGTTTGTCCAGCAGCACCATGATGCTGTCTCTGTGAGTGTGTCCGTAGAAATGTCCCGCAATCACATGACTGTACTTCCTAAAGATGGTGACCAGCCTCTCGTTGTAGTTCTCTCTTATAGCTGTGATGTTTCTGGCAAAGGGCAGGAACCCGACTGGCACATGGCCTATGATGTACACCTACAGAGAAAAGTAAGGCATATTCAACCACAGACATATTTAACCATCCGGCATCTTTCATATAGATCAATATGATGATCACTATGGTGATTAATATGACAAAAAAATGTTTGCAGTAGAAACTTGAAAACCTTTTCGTGATTCTCAGCAGCTTTCTCCAGAGTTTTTTCCAGCCACTCAAACTGCCCCGCAGGGTCTGTCATGTTCTGTGTAACATTATTGGGACTATAGTAAAGGATCGTATTGAGACTAACAACCCGCAAACCAGGCTTAGCAAGCTGTGAATAGAAACCACCTGCAAAAACAGAACAAGGAACAAAAATGAAGGCTACACCTAACGTCATGCCACACACTGAACTTTTGAATGACATGCTTTATGCATGACTTTATTCCAGTTTTACAGAAACAACTGCACGTGCTCACTGCACAGATTGTTTCACAAATCAAACAAAGGTTTGCTTGAGAGAAGTCAACTACATACACATTTTCTGAGCAATTAACCAAAAAAGCTTGACTGATTCATCATCAAACCTTTACATATGTATGCACCGTGTTGCACTTTACATTAACTTCCTGAATTGCAACACTTGCTGCATCAAAGGGTATTCATCAGCGCATGCCAAAGGTCAGTGGTTTTCTAACTTCCTCATTTCTTCATGTGGGAACTTTACAGTTCTCAGAAGTTTGGGCTGGTATATACCCTGTACCTACCCATTTAGAAGTCAGGCTACATTAAATGCACAGCAGTAAGAGTTGAAGCTTTAATATGCAGAGAAAAGTTTTGAATTTGTTGGTCTGACATGTGGTGACTGATGTACCTTGTGAGAGTGTTAGCAGAGCGTCATCATGCAGCCAGAGTTTCCAGAACTGGGCAGCAGCTTTGTAGATGGCATTAGTGGAGGTTGGCATCTGGTCCTAAGAACAATGATGAGCAAAAAATATGCATTGTTATTCCAAAAGTAGGTTATTAAAAATGTGAAATGCAACCTGACATCTCACATATACGTCAGCTGGTATCACAACTGTTATTACTGGGGCTATATGCATGTAATACTTGTACCACAGTGTTTCTGTTAAATTAAATGGAGCCTTATTGTAAAATAAACCCTTGAAAACTGAAAATACTGATGGATGTTACCCAACCACATAAATGAGTTAAAGCATGCTCATAGTCTGTATAAGAAAACTTCCCTCATTTACTTCTGCAAAAAAAATGGGAGCATAAACTAAAATGCTTCATACAGCAACTCATTTTTAAGTTACACTTTCATTTTATCCCAGAACCTGATGCATCAGGCGAACATTAGTGGAGCAAAAATCATCACTGCTCTCCGTGTAAAGCTTGAGATACTGCTTGCTGTCTACTTGTATAAAGTCACCTGAGGCCAGTAGTCATGATTTCCAACTGCAGGGTAGACTGTCAGGTTGGGGAAGTGCTGTCTGATGGTCTGGGTCATGTTACTGATGACCTGGATGACTATGTCTGTAGAGAGCTCATCTGGAGGGACGTGAGGTGGGCTGTCACTGAAAGGGGAAAATAAAATCCAGTTATTTCACTTTATTTGCAGTGAAATGCAGACAAAGTAAAATAAGACCTCTAGACACATGGTGATCCCAACATTTGGTTGCTTAAATTATCTGAATGAATGGTGATCAACCTTTGCTTTTTTAACTATTAAAAAAACTGAATGATCAGTCATAATAGCAGAATATTTAAAATGACATCAGGTCATTGATTTCCTACTGATTTAGCCTTAATCTACTGTCTACTGACGTTATCTATTTCTAATCGTACAGTTTTCCTGACAGCAGTGACAAAACTATGACATTAGAACCCCTCAAAAAAGAAAAATTAAGGTGGAGAAAACAATTCAGTATTTGCCTGTTATTAAAAAACAACATGGCTTGTCTTGTTTTGGCTTATTACAATAAAATGCTTCAGTAATGAAGATTAAAATGTGAGAACAGTAACTGCAGTGAGTTAAAGTCACTGGGAGCAGCTCAGTCATCATTTCTTCAGCAGAAATCTGGAAAACCCACCAACTTCCTAACAGGACTAAATTCCCTCTACATAACATTGTAATATGTTCCAAACATGCTTGGCTTGTCCAATATTGCAAACATGTTGTAAATTCCTCTGTACAATGGATTCCCCCATTAGTTGAAATGGCAAACTTGTGCTGCAAAGCCCAATAACAACAGCATAAAGCACAAATCTGCTTGCACAGTAACTTAATCCTCCACCCCAGGGAGTCTTTTTTAAGTTTTAAGTGCCAAGCCGTTCTCTTAAGCATGTTTAATAAGCCTATGAATTCCTGGCTTAGCTGATTAGCTGCAGATTATTAAAAAGGTGCATGAGTGCAATTCTGCTGAGACTGACGCTTACAACTACGCTTACTTATCCTGTGTCACTATTGCAGTGTAGTGAACATTGGTTCACTCTAGTTATTTTAACCTCTTATAAAGCATGCAGAGCTCCCTTTAATGCTACTTTTCACAGTGAGTAGATAACTTCTGCTCATCTCTCAGACCTGAAGCTTCAGTGCTTGACTGGGATTGCATGATTTTATTCAGTACTATTAAATATAGTAGGCACTCTGAAATAATTGCACTTATTTATTTATTCATGAGAAAATAAAATTGTAAGATTCAGCATTTTAGCTCAAATGACAAACTTCATTAAACATCTATGAAAAAGTAATTGCCATGTTTCTGTTTTCACACCCGGAAACTCTCCAATACACCTGAATTAAAACAATTCTGCAAAGAGGGGTGGGCCAAAATTCCTCCCCTGTGATGTGAAAGGCTTATTGCCACTTATGACAAACAACTGACTGCAGTTCTTGCAGCAAAGGCATAACCAGTTATTAGGCCATCTTTGTTTCCCTTAATTAATGAAATCATCATTTAAAAACTGCATTTTGTGTTTACTCAGGTTATTTCTGTCTAATGTGACAAATGTGCCAAAAATAAAATCAGGAAGAGGGCAAACACTTTTCACAGCACTCTATTCTGATCACGTGATGGATGAGGCCCATCTGGTGCGCACAAAACCCACAAAAGGAAAACAAATTGTGGGTTTTTCTAATGAGATGTGAGCCAGATAATATCTCAGGAAGTGATACTTTTCCTGTTGAGTCGCATGAAGGCATCTATGGTTGGTGTATTTCTTACAGAAAAACTTGTGACAATGGAAATTCTGCACTAATCACAAACATTATGATGTCACCTCTTTAACTCTCCAAACCACTACCAGGTACTGGTGACAAGTCAAAGAAGATTAAAAAAATAAACTTAAACATTACAATCTCTATTAATTCTGATGGTGTACAACTTAGCATGATGTGACTTTAGAGAAAAAAAGGACAAACAGATCTCGGCAGAATGTTTATCAAACTTAGCCTCGAACACCTGTAGCAAGGTAGTTCTTGCTACAGGTTCATGTAACTGATATGAACACCGATATGATTTTAATGATATCAATACTATTATCAATCCTATTTAATAGTTCTGATTCCTTTTAACTAATTTCTATATGTATTTGGGACAGGAAAAAGCCCTGAGCATGGCTGAGTTTTGCAAAAGGGTTTACTGTCACAAATTTGTCACTGTTTTGCAATGTGTCATAAAAACATCTCAGGATTGAGGAACAGGACTGATAATCGACTGTGCTGACTGGAACAATATGGAACTAGTGGTTAAACTGGAAATGGTTCCTGTAACCTAAAGCTACTAACTATATAAGAGGTGAAGACTAACTTACTGTTAAGAACATGTAGTTCTAACATGACACCACCACCACTTTTTGTTGGGGTTTCCAAAGCTGTGGCTTTAAAAGAGTTTATTCACAAGCGGAGTGTTTTAAATGTATAATTACATGAAACTTAGTATCGCGCTGCAAACTGAATATATCAATGTTGATACACTGGGTGACTTTGATGAATAAGCAGACTGCAGTAACGCTCTAAAATTCACATTTTACAATTATAGCAAGATTTCTATACGAATATGATCAAATATATTTTTCCCTGAGTCTCAGTTTCCATAAAGAGAGTACTGTTGTCTTCATACTCTTAGATACTGTGAACTAAACTTACAGTAATGTTAAGTAGTAAAATGTTATAATCAGTCTTAATTTTATGTGTCAAGAACAGCTGAAGCTAAAAATGTCTTTAGTTTTGCAACTATTTGAAAATGAATCAAGATATGGGATGAACTGAAATCTTGAATTGGTAATCGCACTATATACACGAGCTGTTACATCTGAGAAAGAAAATATGGGCCATATAAAATTGTGATCTACCTTGAATGTCTCTGTTTTTACTATTACTAATATAACAGTAAAAAATGTATTCTAACAAACATCCTCAATCTTTTAGCCCAAAAAGTACAGATCACATACTTTCACACAGAAGTACATGACTGCTGCTGCAGTGTAGGATGAGGATGTGAAACCAATCCAAAAACACTTCTATGGTTTCTATAATCTGTAAATCACAAGTCTGAAAAAAATGAATCTGTGTTAACCCACAATTTGCATGAAGGCAACACAGCAAAGCCTTTTAAAGCTAAAATAAAGACTCTCTCTCCCTCATCAGAGTACCAACCCAGTCCAAATGATGAAGTCCTCTGGCTGTGTGAGCGATGCCATGTTAGTGAAGGCGGACTCAATGAGGCGGAAAGGTGAGTCGCACAGGAAGTCTCCATACAGGCCGGGATTGGTGGCAGGAACTCCTTTGGAGGAATAACAAACCTTCTTGGGGTCTGGGGTCAGGTGGTAGGAGGGGTCCAGGTGGAGGTCTGTGATGTGCCAAAACCTCCCTGGACAGATGAAGTGATGGTGAATGACAAAAACAGAAATTAGAATGGAACCAAATTAAAAATCTGTTAGATTTTTGAGGTATTTTTATTTTATTTTTTTATGAAAATGTAAATGTAAAATGCAAAAAATAATTTAAACCACTTGATTCATCCAATACTAGAATTACAGACTAACATTTCTTTGCCTGTCGATGTCAGTGACTATTTTATTTTGATTTGTGAGCTCAATGTATCTGAGGTCATAGTTACAAGGCTTATATATACTGTATATTAACTTAATAGCAGTCTTCAACTGTAAAGTTTTCACCAAATATATATAATATATAACTTTAACTGCAAATATTCACCCTAAATTCAAACCCACCATGTCTTGTGTCTAAATGAAAGATAAGAAAATTCCCACCTTTATATTTCATGTTTTCTATTTTGTTGCATGAATTCTATCAGAGAAAAAAAGCTGTGCGTTGCACAGTTCAGAGGACTATAAGCTTTTGAGTCCCTGGATAGTAACACAAGATATAAATAGTGCAAAGTCGCTAACGGTGGAGGTTTCGGGGCTCTCGCTCACCTGTGCTCGCCAGGTAACGTCTTCCAGTCGGTGCCGCTGTAAGCGGAGCCGCGCTGTAACACAGCAGCAGAAAACACAAACGCAACATCTTCAGAGCGTTAAAACCGACGGCACCGGGAAACACATAGCTTATATACACTTCAAGCTAGCTGTCAATGATGTTACTGCCCCTATCCCGAAGTAAACAGGAAGCAAAGCGACTGAATGGTCACGTGACTTCCGTGTTTTAAGACGCAGGGGAAGGAACTTATGAAAATGAAGTCAAATTCCTGGAGGATTTGTGCTTGTAAAGTTATGTAAGTACATTTACTCAGGGGCGAATCTAGAGAAATTTTCTTAGGGTGGCTTGAGGGTGGCAAAGAAATCAAATGGGGTGGCAAAATCAAAGCCTTTTTTTTCAAACACCTATGCAGGTGGTTACATGTGGTTAAAATAATTTAAATGCAGTAAGTATACATTATACATATATATATATACATTATATTTTCATATAAATATAGTCTATAACTTAATTATTGTCTGTAGCCCACATAATTACACACTTTAGTTACATAAAACATGTGAGTTTTGATCTTGTGTACTGTATAGCCTGTATATTAAATAAATATGTAGCCCAATAAATATAAAATCCAGAAAGCTACACAACATGGGACGGTTCATTTACAAACACAAGTCTAAATTAAGTTTCACACAAGCTTATAGGCAGCAGAGAAGAAAATGAAAGATAAAATAAAGAGTGTGTGTGCGTGTGTGTGTGTGTGTGGGGGGGGGGGGTATAAAATAGGAGAGAGTATATAATAGAAATATAATAGAAGGATGGAGCATATGTACAAATAAAAAGTGCATTGAATCGCAAACTGCTGCACCAGTACTAGAATAAATAAGACCAGGAGATAGAGGACCATCTGTAAAAGAAAAAAGCCAACAACTGGCCCAGTAAGGACCCTTATCCCCCACACTCAACTACAGGGTGGGGAAAAGTAGGTTTGGGGTCCACAATGACAACACTTTGGAACATCACCTTACCCGAAGCCAGGACCCACTGTCCCCACCATGAAGGGCTGTCTAAAGCATACATATGACTACCAATTTTTAGGACCCATCTGCACATTGTATGCAGACACCAGTATTCTACTCAGTCAACAACAGACACAGAAAAAATGGGCACGACAAATTGGTCTGAGTCAGATTTAAGTCCTATTTGATGTTACAGCCACGTACAAACATATAATATAAAAGGTCGTCAGCTGTTTTTTTAGAATAATTAAAAACCCCACTTGTCTCTGCATGTTCGCAGTGATGCCTTTCATCTATAAAGTATAATCTGTACTATCAAGCTTTTTCTTTTTTTTCTGACCTGTAGCTACTTTAAATCATTCAAACAATTCACTGAGTCAGTGTAATTGAGTAAACATTAACATCACATAATTAATATAAATAAATAAAATCTAGTTATACTTGTATGATTTGCTCCCAGCATTGTGAGTTACAGGATATGGCTTTTTTGGATTTAAAGGTCAGTTATTCCAAAATAACCACACAGCACTTCTTCACATTTCCCCTGAGTGATATCTGTTTTGCATACTTTTTTTGTCTCTATCAAGTCCCTTCAGGGATGTATCTATGAATAATCTCTAACTGTGGCTGTGTTTCCTGCTGAAGGTACAGTTTGCTTTCAGAAGTTATTTCCTGAATATCTGAATGGTGCACCAGCTGGGGTTTAATCGCAGTCGTAAACCGATCAAATACATTATGATAGAAATACTGATTTCTTTCATAGAAATGCTTTTACCACTAGAATTAGCTCTCTCTCTCTCTCTTTTTGCTCTGCATAGAGATGTTCCTATGAACAGATTAAACAAAGACTATTTCTTTATTTTAAAGTATTTCAGTGAACACTGATTACCTTGATTTGCTGATTCATAGTAGGAGGAGAAGAACAATTGTTGGAAAGACTGACTGCTCTTCAATACCTAAAAGTACTTGGTAATTAAAACCACGAGAGCTAAGTGAATCAAATATGTGATCACATCTAAAGCATGGAGCAAAGTTGTCTGAGAGATTAAGGTTATCATGGTCCTGGGTCTTCGATCCAGTGTTTTGAGTTTTTGCTGTGGACTAATGATTCATGGTTTTTAATTTAAGGAATAAGTTTGTTCAAGCTCCATATTATTTGTCTAGAGTTTTGTATTTCTAGTGCCTCTGAGGTTTGGTTATCTATATTTCTAGTTCTTTGTTTCTTGTTTGAGCATGTTAGTTCCCTTTCTGCCTCTCCAGTCGTGTCTGGTCTCGGGGGATGTTTGGTCTCCCTGTTTGTTTTGTTGAGTTTGTATGTCTTAGTCGTGGTTTCTTTGTTAGTCACTTTCTGTTTTAATTTGATAGTCAATTATCTTGTGTACATTATGCTTTCCCTTCGCCTGTCTCTTAGATTCTGTTCAGCTGTTCAGTTTAACACCATATCACTACATCAAGCAAGAGGCAAATAATAAATAATTTTTTTCCCTTTTTTATTTTGTATTTCCACACAGGGTTGCAAAGATGATCCATCCATCATGACAGAAATGTATTCATATAAAAAAAACTTATAAAATTTGTGCAGCTTGCAGCTTGCTTTTACATATGGAGGAGGATGAAGTGCAAAGAGAAGCATACAGTCAACAATATTTATAAACCCATCACTTCTTGGACAGTTTTGGGAGGCTGTCACTCAGAGCACTCATGCCTTCTCATAGGTGCGCACTGCGTGGATGTCTTCGAAGGTCAGATTCTGCACAGGAGAGAGGACAGAAAGTATGATTCTCAAGTTTACTTAATTAAATATATATAAAAGAATCCTCATTTGCTTAATCAGCAAATCATCATATAATTGTTATGAGAATATTCCAGGCCAATTGTAAATCAGTCTTGGTTGGACATATCACCTCATCTACTGCATAAAATCATCAAAATCAATTTTATCTTGTTACAAAGCTTATTAGGCTCAGAAAGCAACTGATAATCATTTAATTCAAGGAATTGCATTATAAAAAAAACATGTTGTTTGTATGTCTCCAAAAGTGCACCCAAAAAGTATAGAAAGTCTATATACAGCAAATGTTCATATATATATGGATTAAGGTTGTCTTACCATGACCATCTTGTCATCCTTGATTTCTCTGACAAACTTGGTCTCTTTGCCGTCCCACTTCTGGACGTGGACCAGCTTGTCTCCCTCCAGAGTCACTGTGGACTGAAAAGACGAAAAGAAGGGAATGCATTTTGCATGAGAAGTGGAGAAATAATGCAATTTATAAATGATTTGAAGAAATATTTAATTTAAAGTCCAGTTAAAAGTTGAACCCAACCACTGACACGAGTGTAAAATGATTGAATTTGCATTTAATCACCACAGTGAACATACAATTTGGATTTTGCTTTCTTGTACTTTGAAATACTTTTTTTTTTTTTAATGATAACCAGACCACAATCAAAGGCTGTTAATCTTTCTTTTATTCATTCATTGTCAACTCACTTTGCAGTTCCTGTCATCAGCAGTGGTTTCATCAAACTCCTCTCCCAGCTTGAAGGAGATCTCTGTGTTCTTGAAGGTGCTCTGGGTGCGTATCACCACCTTGTCTCCCTCCTGGCTGATGATTACAGTCGGCTTGGTCACATTACCAACCTGCCTGGTGGCAAAGCCAACACCTAAGTAAAGGACAGGGGTGATAATATATCTGGGTTACAAGAATCTCCATCTCTTTTTAATCACAAAACTTTTTTGTGCAAAAGAATATTGCATATGTGTATTTAAAAAGAAGGAAAAAAGAAAGTTCGTTACTTACCAAGTCCTTTCATATATTCATCAAAATTCTCACTTTCAATCAGTTTCCAAGTGGCACAGAAGGCGTCGACCATGGTGAAGGTTTGCAGAGAGGCAAAGTTATCTCCAAAGCACACTGAGCAAGCTGCAGCTTCTGCAGGTTTACCCCCCTTATGTTATTTTATAGCTTCTTATTATTATGCATGCAGGTGGGTGTCACCAGGCATCCTATTGGCTCAGGAGATTTTCACTGGGTTGTGATTGGATACTTGAATTGGGTCATATTCTTGACAAGGGTAAGAAAAAAAGAAAGCTAAATGTGTCCATTTATATGCTTGATGATGTAATTACTCTCATTCAGGGATGCCAGTGAGTTTGGGGATAGGAATCATTGCTATATGTCAAACTAGGGAATTTTACATTTAAAAGTAATGGAGTAAAGAATAATTTTGCAATTATATTTCATCAAAAATAAGGCAAAGTTAATGACTATAGCTTGCAATCTGTGTTTTTAAAAATAAGATTGTGACAGCGTTCAGAGGTTTTAGAGAACGAGCTACTTGTCTATGAGGTTCATGAGTTAACCCATACTCAGCCTGTTTGGTGTCCTAGGCGAACACTCCCCCCACCCCCCGGACACACACTCACACACATCAAACATATTAAGGATTACATTAACATATTTTATTGTCTGTCTACTGTTTACTATCATAGCCAAGTAGCTAACAAAGGTAAACAGAAGTTTTCCGAATCCCTATAAATGTTATCTTGTTTCAGAATACATAACCTGCCATTATCCAAAGACACATCTGCTTACCTGTATCTTTTGCTCATTTCTCCTCTTCTTCTTTTCTCTTTTTTTCTAAACTGAGGACTTGATGGCAAATTTGACCTTTTCTTGTCCATCTTCCATTAGTAATTTTGCACTCCACTATCAACACCCAACCCCACAACATAAAGTAATAGACCTACACCTTAGTGCACAGATTCGGGTTGTATAGAGTTTTTTTCTTCTGGGATTTCACACAACCCAGGAAAATAATTAATACATAATGGACTTGGATTTACAATATTATGAATCGTTATTTGGAAGCAGCACGCCCCCTCCCCTTTCGACAGGTGATGTGTGAGCAGCAGCAGCAAGCAGACGCTCCGAGGGCCCTCGCGCTCACTTTTAGGTTATATGTGTGTGATAAAATTTAGAAAACACATCGGTGCAAATTATAAATCTATATCACAATGTTTTCAGTTTTTGTGTTTGTTGTAGGGCTTTCAACGTTAATGCCTTAACGGCATCATCACGATTAACGTGATTCAAATTTTTAATGCAATCAACCCATCTGGAGCGCAGAATGGACAAACTTTGGACAAACTGCCCAAAATGCATTGACATTTCATTGATTTTGAGTCATTCTGTGCTCCAGATGGATTAATTGCATTAAAAAATTTTTAATTGTGTTAATCATGATGACGGAGTTAACATTGACAGCCCTGTTTGTTTGTTTTTATTTATTTATTTTTATTTGGTTATTAGGCACTACTCCAAACAGCCAGAGAACCCCCGCCGCCCCGCCCCTCTCCTCCCTGTGCAGCAAGCTGCAGGCACACCTCGTTAATGAAAGGCGCCCTTACTCCCCACAAATGGGCGATAGAAAACCGTTCGGTGCCTGTGCAATTCCTAAAATGCACGGGCATGATGTCGGGGCAGCGTAGGTGAGAGGAACTTTTTTTGTCAATGCCATGATGCCGCCCTGGGCGACTGCCCATGTCGCCCATATTAAAAATCCACCACTGCCCATACTTATATTTCTTTTACTTCATTTTATCTTCTGTTAGTCTTTTGGTACAGACAGAACTTTTCATGTCTGGAATGTTTCCTGTAGGGACGCGTCAGTGAAGCAGAATCACTTTATTTGACAGCCTTTTGTCCTTAACTGCATTAATGACCCCCACAGCTACAATGTCTTCATGCTCAACACACACACTAATTACTGTGACTGAATCCCTGTGCGTGTGTGTGTAACTTTCTCAAACTGTAAAAATGATGGCGTCACATCTGATTCAAGCACCAAGTTTTCAGTTACATAAAGCAAAGCAAACTTCTTGTTATGGTTAACAATAAACCCATTCATGAAGGATTTATAAAGACAAATACTCTCTTCTGATATTGTCCAGTTCACACATCTGTTAAGATATTTATACAGTATGTTGTGTTTTACATATCAGATATGAAAAATGCTAATTTTATCACTTTGTTTAATTGTTTCAGTTTCATCATCTGAATTGTAAGCTTAAAAATCCACAAACTGCAAATCTTGTTAGCCAAGAAAACAAACACAGTACAGTCAGTACTTTTGTCATTGCAGTAAAATGAGAAGGACACATGCATAATGCTGGAGTTATCCTGCTCATTTACTGGAAAGCATATTATCCATAAAATATTTTGATTTCTTTCCACGATCTCTGAAGACTCTCTGCCGCCACTCTGTGGTAAGATATAGAGTAGCAGTACAGAAATGTATTTTGTTTAAGCTCAGCTTTGCATATGTAGTTTTTCTTAAGAATAAATGTAATACTGTTGTGCTGCATCACAATGACATGTCCTCCAGAGTTTTACAACTAAACTAAAATAGCTGCGTTTGAAAAGTTGCAGGAACCTTTGAATAGTTACTCCTATAAAAAATGTTATGTGTTACTACTTGTTGCCCCTGATCTCTGCAGTGGACGTAAAAAGTTACCATTACACATTAAGCAAAAACAGTCACATTAACTAAAAGTATTTCACATTAAAGTAAACCAGAACTCTCCACCAAAGTACAGATATTTGTTTAATTATTCATAATATCAGAGTATCTGTTTCTATATCAATAATTAACAGGGAATTCAATCTCAAAAAGAAAAACTGATTTTATTTAGATTTTTTTATGTGGTAAATTCCAACTTTCCCAAACTAAAATAGTAATGTGTTTAACAGTAGATGGACTTCCCTCCAGTCCAGTTGTGGTTGGTGACACATGTGAACCGGTGCATGATGTGGTGGAAGGTGCAGCCCTTGTAGCTGAATCCCTACTCACATATGCAGATGGCACTATAGTTTTCAACAGTCTTGGGCACCATGTTGGTACATTGCTTGATCAAAATCGAACTCAAGTGGGCGCCATTCAACTTTGATGATGAAGGAAAATCTAGGCTCTGCTATTTCAGCAGGGTGAGCTAGAGAGCTGAGTTTTCAGTGAGGAAACATTCAGGCCACAAAGAAACGTCACTTCAATCATTCAAACTTAACTTATTTTAATTCAAAATTATTTTGCATCCCAAACTCATTCATACTTTCACTACTTGTCACAAACAAGTGACACTAAATGAAACAACTCTTGTAATAGGATAACCTTCCTCCACAGTCTAAAGACATGCAGTTAGTGGGATTAGGTTAATTGGTTACTCTAGTTTGCCCATAGGTGTGAATGTGGGTGTGAATCTGAGTGTGAATGGTTACTTATTCCTCTGTGTTAGCCCTGTGACAGACTGGCAGCATATCCCGGATGTACCCTGCCTCTCACCCTTTGGTACCTGGGATAGGCTCCTGCCTCCCCGCAACCCTGAGAAGGATAAGCGGAAGAGGATGGATAGTTGGATAATACAGATATCAGTGTCTTGACCCGTGGACACTCAGAGATTTTGGTCAATATTGACATGACTGCATCACACAGTTGCTGCAGATTTGTCAGCTGCACTTCTATGATGTAAATCTCCCCTTTACCACATCCTAAAGATGCTCTATTGGATTAAGATCTGGAGACAATTTGAGCACGGTGAACTGTGGCTCAGGTGGCAGACCAGTTATGTTCACTTAAATTTCCTTTCTTGCCCGTTCTGATGTTCGGTTTGACTGTGCTGCCACTTGATTGACTGACTAGACATTTACACCACCTAATCAAGTGGGTGACGAGTATTGGGTTCCTCCTACAGTCAGGAACAGAAACTGCCACAATGACACACACGTTGTGTTGTCTTATTTCACTATACTGCTCTCTCTGCCAGTATCAAGTACACATTTTCTTGTCTATAAAATGAAGCAGGCTGATCTCTCTTACTGAAGTTTAGTGTTTCTGTCACTAAAACAGGAAGTGTTTTTGTGGTTAAAAAAACAAAACAAAAGCACGCAGTAATAGATAAGCAACTACACAGTTACCCAGTGCAGCTGACTTCACTGACTTTTTAGGTTGTATAATTGTTAAGATTTCTTATATTTGAAAAGTTTAGTACTCAATATAGTATTAATAAAAAAGCTGACCAACTGCCTTATGAAATAATGACATGTGATAAGTGTGGGTGTTACTGAGGGAGGTGTCATTTCTTGGTAGCAGCTCAAACTGTGTGAATGTGGAAATAGCAGCAGATGTCTGGTAGTTTCCTCTTTTTTAAAAATTAAAATTCAACATACACAACTTTGGCAGAAACAGTCAAAAGACAAACATGCTACTGAGGTCTGGTAATGTTCATGATAATGCTATAAAAAGCTCAGTTTACACAGTCTTTTAACTATCACTGGCTTTTTTTTTTACATAAGCTTCTGCTTTTGTTTCTCTATTAATTACAAGAAAGTAAATTAGCAGCCCTGCAATAGTGTTAAATTCCAGTAAAGCACAGGAAACAGCGCATGTGTAATCCAATTTATCTATTTATTCATTTATTCATTTATTTTCTAAAACCATAAACAACAAATAAACATAATAGACAGTAAAATAAACTAAAGCTATTTTATAAACCATTCAGTATACCCATGTAATGTTGAAGTAGACAATATAACTCTAAATCTAAGATCCAAATAACAGTATTAAAACATGTAATCTTTAAATATCTTGTTTGGTGATGGTGGAATACAGGTTGTTGGGATCAGTGGAGACTTCAAGAGAAGCTGAGGGAGCTTTCACGGTGCTGTATGTCACAGTGGCACCTTCATCATCGTGGACCTAAAAGGAAAATGACACAACAAATTTTACCGAACACAAAACCTCATCATGCTGTAAATAATGTCACTCTCATAAACACTTACCTGAGCACTGGCCTTACTGTTGGCCTTCTTAGTGTAGTTGATGGAAGCATAGTTAACGCCATCCTCAAGATCATCCTACACAGTGGACACAACAGAATGAAACCTTTAAATAATTATATTAAATCATTATCATCATATATCGAACAAAGATCATAGTTACTCTGAGAGTAACTGTAACTCCTGATACTGTTTGATCTCACCATCTCCTGACTGTTTCCTGGATCAGACTGAATCTCAGCTGGGTTTAAACCTAATCCCTGCACAAACACAGGTAAGTAACATATGAATTACATATTTTATTCCATTGCATACGTACATAAATATCAGTCCTGGGTTTACTACTACACCCAGGACTGGTAAAACATATTAGAATTAGCTTTATTAGGGAGGATTTAACATACTGATAGGCAGCTGTTTGTGATGTTTTACTTTGTTTATTTTACTTTGTTTGTTTATTTACTTTGTTTTATGTTCATAATTTTATGTTCACATTATCTTTTATGCCTATATTTTTTTTACAGTAAAGCCATTGCCATCTTTACTTACTTCAGTGTTTAAACCAACAGCATTGTCTTCCATTTGTGTTTTTTTCCCTGAAAAGAAATGTAATTTTCACACTGAAATGTAAACTTTATTAAACAGTTGTTGCTGATATGTTTAATCTGGAAATGTTCGCACCTTTCGTTTTCTTCCATTTGACGAATGCTACAACAATTAAGAGTGCTACTAAACATAGAGGAACAATAACAGACAGATATAATGAACCTGTAAAACCAAATGATGATGTTAATGTGGTCACTGGTGCAGTTATGATGAGATGAAAACAACAACTTGTAACAAGAGACTGAAACACACTGACACTGACTGAGCAAGGTAAAAAATGAATGATAACACAAAGAGATGGACAGAAAGAAATATTTGGCCATTACCTCCATCTGATGATTTATCCCCATCTGAACAAATTCACAAATTTAAAAAGAAGAGTGTTCACTTAGGACAAACTTTGTTATCTTTACAACAGTCATGACAGAAACAGGTGTGATATTTCTATTTTGTGTTATTGTGTTATTAAGGTTAATATCCTCACCTGTTGTCCCACCTGAGGACTGACGGCTGAAAGGAAACAGCTGCACTTTCTTACTGTCCTTACTCGTCACATTACACTTTAATGGCTCAAAAAACTTCTGATTAAGATGAGATGTTGTAAATGTCACAGTGGCATTGCAGCCTCGTGGTGATATCTGCATGTCTGAGGATTTCTCTTCACCCTCATAGATCCACTGTACTGTGTGTGCACATGGATCATACTCCAACACAGAGCAGGACAAGATGACTTTACCATTGTTCTCATGTTCAGTCACTTCAGTCATACAGATGGAGACATGTTGAGAGAGAAAAACAAACAATAAAGATAATTAACTTCATCACTGTGGTCATACTTACTGTAAGATTTTAGTTTGTTTCTCTAACAGGATATTTTGATCTGAAAGGATGATGTAAATACTCACTGTTGATGACGGACAGAGAAGAACATAATTTTCCACAGTGTTGTTGGTCTTGTGGTGTGTAGTGTCTGCAGTTATACTGACCAGCATCATGAACTGTGATCTTCTTTATGACCAGAGAACAGTTTGCTGTAACACTCAGTCTGTCTGATGTATTTTTTTGCTTTTCTTCAATCAAACCGCGATGAATCAGCCTGACTGACACAGCAACATTCAAACGTTTGAAGATCCAGTCAGTTGTGCCACACTCAGGCTGACCAACTGTCACATTTTGACAAGGCAAAGTGACCTCATCACCAACTCTGACCAGGAATGTGGGGCCATGTTGTCCAGTTACTGCTGCTGTGGAAAAGAGAAATACA